>NW_027493011.1:0-430488 GCF_021521415.1 Bidens hawaiensis | reverse complement strand
ACTCAAATCAGAATGTTACATCTTCTGATCATCCAGAAGACTTTGTGATTGAGATTGGAGAGAAGTATTATGATAAATATGGTGATAGATCAGGGATTATATCCTAGGTTTATGATGGTGACAAGGAGATGTGGTGGGTAAAAAGGAAAAGTGGGAACATGGTTGTAAGGCCCCGTTCCCGTTAGCCCTACTTTAGCGTCGGATTTACTCATAAACACAGTTCTACAAATCATAGTTCATTTAAAACTTTGGCGGAATATAAAACTTTAACCGTTTATTACAAAACATTTAATCTTTTCTCTAAAACTATAACATAAAACATCATATTTAAAACATCATTTCTTCTTCTTCAGACGCCAGCCATTCAATTCGTGCCATGTGCCATCCTCATGCTAACTCTTTGGTCGAATCACCTGCGTGCATTTATATATGTATCCGGAGACACGTAGTCTACTATCTAACCTGCTCACCTTACCATTAACCTCTTATTTACCCCTATAGCTTAGCCAATTTAATAACGAATAACGTTATGCCACTTTGCCACTTTGCCACTTTAATAACGAATAATGTTATGCCACTTTGCCACTATAATAACGAATAACATTATGCCACTTTGCCACGTTGCCACTTTAATAACGAATAACCTTATGCCACTTTGCCACTTTAACACTCTTACTAGACCCCTAGTCACTCCTATCACACTCTACTTCTACTTGTTAATAACACACTTCCTATCAGTTCATTATTTACATAATAAGCAAGTCACATCATAGAAATCATACACCCTAATAACCACTTGTCAATCACTATCCTTGGCGATACGTGGAATATCCGAAGATCGTTCACACATCGACAAGCATTATATAATCGCTACCTTGTATATCATCTAGAGCATACACTTACCACTTAAGGTAAGTGTATTCACACTTCTCATCGAGTATGCAGACAGCCCCGAAAACATAACAAGGAAATGGGGCTAGAAACTCACCTGAACTCGGTTACTTCTTCTGCTAATGATTATTCCTTCTTGAGTTGTGCGCGACTAACTGTATAATAATTGCAATATTAAATACTACTCTAACCACTCTCAATGCTACTTAATTAGTCTTATGCGTCTAAGTCAGTTTTACTTCATTGAATCATTGCCCGGTTAGTTAAATCGTTACTCGTTAACCTTTATAAGTATCTTTCATAAATTATCAAAGTCCAAGAGCCGTTATGTAATATATCCTTCTTCTTTAAGTCCAGGGACCATTCTGTAATTCTGCAAAAGTCCACTTCGCTAACCGGTTCGTTAACGAAAGAGGCTCCTTCGTTATTCCTTAACGAATTAGCCTGTATGACGAATTGGTCATCATAAGGAACTGAACCTCTAACGAACTGGACCCTTAATGAACTGAACCCTTAACGAACTAGAGCTAGTTCGTCATTCACTCCTTAACGAAAAGGCTTAACGAACTATGTCTGCTTCGTTATCTCCCTATGACGAATGGCTTAACGAATCACCTTCTAATTCGTTAAATCTCCGTTAAAGAACTAGGTTTAGGTATGACATTCTCTGACATTCGTTACCTCATATTCATAACTCCGGCGCCGCCTTTCTGGCTTGTCTCACCACGGTTTTCAACGTTTTTCGTCCCGTTCGATCCAGGTCTGAGCTAGGGTGATCCCTAAGCTCATCTTAGGTTCGGTTTATACCCGATTCCACCCGGATCTCATGACTTTAATGGTTTAACGGTGTCGGCTCGTCGTTTCATGACTAAATCTAACGGGTTTGAGTTCAAACAACATCATACTATCATTACCTAGGGTCAGAAATCAATTCTTCTTTTTTTTCGGCTAGAGAGAGAAAGTAGGATGAGAGAGAGCTAAGTGTGTGTTTTGGGTGGTGTATGGAATATGTGAAGAATAAATGGATTAATGGGTGATTTATGGCTTATATATATGGGTTATGGGCTTGAGCCCATGGTCCATCTTCTTTCCTTATTTACCCAAGTCCATTAGCCATATCCATTTAACCCAACACTAGCCCGACTCATGACATCAAATATTATTATACTAGCCAAACGAAAATTTGGGATGTTACAAGTCTTCCCCCGCTTAAAGAGGTTTCGTCCCCGAAACCTAACTTATTCCTTGTAAAAGGAACACTTCTTATATTTACACACTTTAGTGAATCGCCTTTCCTTTATGGGTTATTCTTCTTACTCCTGACTTGCAGTCATTAAGCGATGATCATGTGTTTTAGCTATTAAGGTAGCTTGTTCATGAGGCCCTCGATGTACCAAGTCTCGTTTCGTCCTTCCAAGGGACCTTGTTTCGTACTATCTAACACTATCATCTAAAACAACATTTTTATCATAACATAATAATCATTCATGACCCAATTCAGTATATTACACGTCATAGATAAGCATAGGTTTGAACCTTAACACAAACATGTTCTTAGGCAATCATAACAAAATAAAACCATTGCATATGCAATTATTCCTTCATAGAGTGCTCCCCTCTGGCAGTTTTGCCTTGGCCTAAGCTCATATCCCCTTCGCGCCTCCCGCCTCCGTCCCCTTGCACTCCCTTGCCATGTGATCTGTTTTAGCACATTTGAAGCAATTTGGACGATTAGGGCATTCTCGAGAGTAATGTCCACTCTTTCTGCACCGATAGCACTTGTCTGACCCATTCCTGCATTCTCCTAGATGCATCTTCCCGCACACTTTGCATGTTCCCTTGTCCGAAATCTTTGGTGTCTTCTTTCCCGCATACTCCACGACATCTGCAGATCTTTTGGTTCCTTTCGTTCTACCCTTAGTATCATTACTTCCTCACCGTCTTCCACCGCCCTCTCAGTGGTCCTTGAATGGCTCTTAGTGGACTTGCCAGGATGAAATTCCTTCGCTGCAGCAGCTACAGCGTAAGAAATGGCAAACTGAACAACAAGATTCAGCTGATACCCTTCATCGCTGCTTGCTCCTTGCATAGTTTCACTTTTATCCTTTCTCGTGGTAGTAACTGGTTCTTCAGAGGGTTCCCGGACAACACGTGGCCCACAAGGACGTCTAGTGTGACCTCCGTTACCAACAAACTTCTTGCTCCAGCCATCATATTCTAAAGGGAAAACACAAACGTCATCACTCTAGGAATTATTTAGCACATGATTCGTAAGGTAAGTAGATAATGACAGTGGCCAAGTGTAATTAACTATTGCATTACTCCTCAGGTTCTACATACTTCCTTTTATGATTTCACTTGTGTTAGTTTCTACTTTTGAACAGTTAATCAATCAAACAATCAAGGAATCTTATCCCTAACCTGCATATATCCAACCTTTAACAATTAAGCGAACATCTTATACATTATTTAACCTACTTTACCGTTACTGAGCTTGCTCGAGTGACACATGGCTATCTTGAACTGGCATCTTCTTTCTTTTCTTTCTAAAATCTCATTCTCTGTTCGAGTCTAAGCATGTAGGATGCTTAAATCTATCGAACTTTGCTCTGATACCAACTTGTAAGGCCCCATTCCCGGTTAGCCCTACTTTAGCGTCGTATTTACTCATAAACACAGTTCTACAAATCAGAGTTTATTTAACACTTTCGCGGAATATAAAACTTTAACCATTTATTACAAAACATTTAATCATTTCTCTAAAACTATAACATAAAAAATCATATTTAAAACATCATTTCTTCCATCTTCAGATGCCAGCCATTCAATCCGTGCCATGTGCCATCCTCATACTAACTCTTTGGTCGAATCACCTGCGTGTATACTAAAAGTCAGCTACGCTGAGTGAGTTCTAGTTAATTAAGCAACTTATCATACAACCACTACATGCATTTATATACGTATCCAGAGACACATAGTCCACTATCTAACTTGCTCACCTTACCACTTAACCTCTTATTCACCCCTACATCTTAGCCACTTTAATAACGAATAACGCTATGCCACTTTGCCCCTTTAATAACGAATTACGTTATGCCACCTTGCCCCTTTTCCACTTTAATAACGAATAACGTTATGCCACTTTGCCACTTTAACACTCTTACTAAACCCCTTGTCACTCCTATCACACTCTACTTCTACTTGTCTATAACACACTTCCTATCAGTTCATTATTTACATAATAAGCAAGTCACATAATAGAAATCATACACCCTAATAACCACTTGTCAATCACTATCCTTGGTGATACGGGCAATATCCGAAGATCGTTCACACACCGACAAGCATTATATAATAGCTACCTTGTATATCATCTATAGAATAAACTTACCACTTAAGGTAACTGTATTCACACTTCACATCGAGTATGCACACAGCCCCGAAAACATAACAAGGAAATGGGGCTAGAAACTCACATGAACTCGGTTACTTCTTCTGCTAATGGTTATTCCTTCTTGATCTGTGTGCGACTAGCTGTATAATAATGGCAATATTGAATACTACTCTAGCCACTCTGAATACTACTTAATTAGTCTTATGTGTCTAAGTAGGTTTTACATCATTGAATCATTACCCGGTTAGTTAAATCGTTACTCATTAACTTTTATAGGTATCTTTCATAAATTATCAAAGTCCAAGGGTCGTTATGTAATTATATCCTTCTTTTTTAAGTACAGGGACCATTATGTAATTCTGCAAAAGTCCACTTCGCTATCCAGTTCGTTAACGAAGGAGGCTCCTTCGAATTTCGTTATTCCTTAAAGAATTAGCCTGTATGACGAATTGGTCATCATAACGAACTGAACCTCTAACGAACTGAACCCTTAACAAACTGGAGCTAGTTCGTCATTTTTTCCTTAACGAAAAGGCTTAACGATCTGTGTCTGCTTCGTTACCTCCCTTTGACGAATGGCTTAACGAATCACCTTCTAATTCGTTAAATCTCCGTTAACGAACTAGGTTTAGGTCTGACATTCTCTAACATTCGTTTCATCGTATTCATAACTCCGGCGCCGCCTTTCTGGCGCCGCAACTGCCAGAAAAACTGGATCTCGCCGGAAAAGCGAGATATCGCTTGTCTCGTTCAATCCAGGTCTGAGCTAGGGAGATCCCTAAGCTCATCTTAGGTTTGGTTTATACCCGATTCCACCCGGATCTTGTGACTTTAACGGTTTAACAGTCTCGGCTCGTTGTTTCGTGACTAAATCTAACGGCTTTGAGTTCAAATAACATCATACTATCATTACCTCGGTCAGAAATCAATTCTTCTTCTATTTTGGCTAGAGAGAGAGAGAGAGAGAGAGTAGGATGAGAGAGAGCTAAGTGTGTGTTTTGGGTGGTGTATGGAATATGTGAAGAATGAATGGATTAATGGGTGATTTATGGCTTATATATATGGGTCATGGGCTTGAGCCCATGGTCCATCTTCTTTCCTTATATACCCAAGTCCATTACCCATATCCATTTAACCCAACACTAGCCCGACTCATGACATCAAATATTATTATATTAGCCAAACGAAAATTTGGGATGTTACAATGGTGTACTACAAGAAACAAGGAGATAACAAATCGTGAACATAAGTTGATCTGAATGAGTTATCTAGATCTCCATTTCATAATCCATTTTGTGAGCCTAAGGCCTAGAAGTTCTTTAACTTCTTGAATATACAAGCTTCAAAGGGATTTCCTGCTGTGGAATCATATGTTTAGAAAGCTAAAGGTGTCATTGATCCTCTTACAAACAAGACAATGAGAAAAGTAATGTCGCCACCTATCGATAAAGTGAAATCTATTCCCATCACCAAAAGAATTCCTAAAGTTGCTCTGGATAACATGCAAATTTGGGCTTATGATGGAGAAACGACTTCTGTTGTGATTAGACTCGACAAGGGACAATACAAAATCGTGGATCCTAAAGATTTACTAAAGTTTGAGAGAAAGTTATGAAGAAGCTTGCCATATTTCAAATGCAGACTGATCTGTTATACGAGCCTGCTGCCAAAGAATTCACAAGAATGGTTGCTTAAATGATATGTACTAAGCTTTGGGCAGAAGCATTAAGGGAAGCTGACGCAGATCTCATTGACAAGCCTTGATAGAAGAAAGCAGTAAACCAAGGGGGAGATTGTTGGGATATTTTTCATTTATGTTTATGAGTTTGGGTTTATGGTTTTGTTTATAAATAAATCCTTATAGGGATTTCGATGGGATTTTTAGGGTTGGGCATGTCATGGGCTTGGTGGCCGGTTGTGGCTTGTGTACCCTATATATTGTGTGTTGTTTATTATTATTAGTGTTGTACGTCATAAGTATCATCATTGTAACCGGTTCTATTCAAGGGATTGAAGTCCCCAACGTAATAAATGTGTGCTTTGAAGTCATATTATAGTTTTCATCATTCTTCTTTCATCTTTGTTCTTGAACCACCATGTGGTTAGTTTTCTCCTAATTGTGTGTATACTTGATATTATTAGAAAGATCTAATCTCAGGACTTACAGTAGGTCTCCCGGGTCCGGTGCCTTTTAAACAGGAGAGGTTCCAGCACGTCGCGATGCGCGGCAGATATCGCTATCGATAAAGAAACTATGGGATCTTTCAATTGATGCCGATTTGATCCCCATTCGACCCAATCTTTTGAATTAACCTCCAAGTGATGTATGTGGACGTTTATGCTTAGTCAATTCGTTAACTTGTTGCAAAAGTTGGATGAATTTGATTGATTTGCATTCATTTCGCTCCATAAACGAATTATTCACAAAATCATGTTAATTAATCATGATTAACTAAGCCTACTCCCTTGTTGTTCATCGCTTTCCCACTATCAATTTCAGTTTAGGGTTGCTAACTGCTCAAGTTCTTGACGGTTGAATTTTAATAGTCTGAGACTTTGACTTCTCCAGTTTTGCTTATTCCATTAACTTTCCGGGTAAGCATTGAACATCAATGATTGATGGGGTTTTGGTGGTCAACTTCATCTTGGTCCGTTTACGATTTGTGTAAGTCTAACATTGGGGCTTTTCGATTTCACCATGAATCGTTCTGAATTAGCTATTTTGGATGATTGAAGATGTAAGACTTAGTTGGACCTTAGGTTTTGAGATAAAAAAATAAAGAACAAATATTTGGTTTTGAGATGAAGTAATTATGGTTTTGTTTTCTTTGTTGAGAAAACGTGTACTTTGATTTGAATAAATTAATTACTTATTGTCAGTTTATTTATTAAGTGTCTTTTAAGCTATTTTACAAATTATGTCGCGCCCCGGCATGTTTTGTCGTTAGGTTATGGTGTGATAGATTGGTATCCTTATTTGCTCGTCTTCGTTCCGGACACGAGGTGCCCACAAGAAAAGCATCCGACTTAAGAACAATCCTTATATACCTTCATTTATCCTTCGGTTTGGTTCTGATCCATTCCTCCTCCTCCGGCTTCCCGGCTCTGTCCCCGAACTCGTGAACTCGATCCGCCTCGACCTCGCCCTCTTGGAGTGTAACTTGGCTGACCATTGTTCGAATACTCAGCTTTATGGAACTTCAGCTTCCCTTGACTCTCGAATTTACCTATCTCCTCTTTAATCCACTCTTCATAAGCTTTTAAGCGTCCTGTCAAATCCTCGAAATGAATTGTCTCAAGTTAACGAGATGTTCGATCGAGGCTACCATATGTATAAAAATTTTCTAAGATAGAAGGGACCAGACCCTAATGATATCTAAGATAGAAGGGACGGGACCCTAATAATGTCTGAGATAGAAGGGACCAGCCCCTAATAATATCTGAGATGGTATGTACAAGGTAAGTTAAAACACGAAAGTATGAGAGAATGAAAGTATAAAAGTATGAATGTACGTATGTATATATGAAAGGAAGGAAAATAGGTTATGTATATAATACGTTTCTTCATATACGTATATGTAATTATGTGTATGTGATATATGTTTCCTGATTAACTAAAGCTATTCAGTATAGCTGGCTTTTAGTATGCACGCAAACACGTATATTAAAGCAGTTGGCTTGAAGGAGACACATGGCATGAATCTGAAGAGGCTAGAATGTTATGATATTTTCTTTAGATGTTTTGATTAGTTAAAGACAAGAGAATGTTTATTAAGACCAAATTTGAAGTTTTATATAATGATTGGTTGATGTTTCATATTACACGAAAAGTATTAATTCACTACGATATTTAGACTGTGTTTATGAGTAAATCCAACACCCAATGTAGGGCATCGGGCCCGGGGCTTACAGCTCTTGATGTTAGATCTCTTGTGATGTTGAATTAAACAGGCCCTGATACCAATTCACGTAGGTGAATTGATAATTAGTAACTGAATAAACGAACGTAGGTGTTTTGGACTTAACTCTCCAATATTTTATTATTCATGAAAACTAACTCAAAAACATGAATTACAACTCATACCCTAACTTGGTATTTATAACATAACCTATAATTTTTAGACTATAACTAGGATTGCTAATAAAATTATAAATTCAGATAACTAATCCAAACTTGATAATCTTTAATCCTTAGATAACTTTAGTTGCACTCCAAGACTTCTTCCTTTTACCACAAGCGACATATAATTAAGGACGGTTTGTGTCATACCCCAACCTGAGTTGGAAATGTCGGGGCGTGAACTGATTGTTCACAGCTCTCAATGTGTTATCATGTAACAATTTAAAGTGGCAATATCTATTAAATTGAATTAAATATTCCAAATAATTTTAAATATAAAATCTTGAAATAAACGCAACAATAAGAATACAAAATAAAATTAAAATAAGTCTTGACTAATTCTTCTAGCATTAGTGATCTTAAGTTCTTCACCAACCTTGCAATCAATTTAATCAAAAACCCTTTTTAAATCTTTAAAATTAATACCTTTAAAAATTTATAATACTTATAATGTACATACCTATATATACATATACACACACACACACAAAGGTTTTAACAATGATTCGGAAAAAACGACTAGTTAATATGTCGGTTTTAATAAAGTATCAACTAATTATTATATTTATATTATTTATAGTATAAGTTAAATGTTTAAATGTATTAATATAATTGTGTAGAAAATTATTTACCAAAAAATAAGCCAAAAACAGGTCTGGAGGGGCGCAATTTTGCGCCCTTCATCCACCCAGACGTGAACACACACATCGTAGCTATCTGGGCCAGTGTGTCAGTTGATTATAAATTGAAACCAGAAATTTATAAACAGACAGTTACAAACCCAAATCAAACTATATGAACCCTATAATCATAATTGGCCAAATTGTTAAATGATTGGCCGATTAACCATATGGTTAATGATTAGAGCATAAAGACGATATGAAACATTGAATAAACACTCACAATGGAAACGAATAGACGGGTTAATTTTGCATACGAGTGAGGGCAGGAACGAGGTCAAGAACAACGATCACGAGGCTACCGTAATCAAATCCGTTATGGGGGTTTAGTTGGCGACAAGATGGTGTGGACCAATTTAATTCTGTTATAATGAACATATTATGTATAATACCAAAACCCTAAAGACGGTTAGTTTATAATGGTCAATACGCATCAATTTGATCATGCTTTCCTAATTCTCTACGTCGGTGAGGTCGTTGGGGGTTCATTGAAAAATTTTGTATAATCAATTCCAATATTACCTCAAAGATTAAGGCACAAGATATCTAACGGGTTGCGGATTTGTTAACAGGATAGGGTATATGGGTTTGGTCATATGGGTAAACGTGTTAGATGAATATAAGTTTCCAGATTTTGTTGTTTGGTCCCTCAACTAAGGATATGGATACAAAGTGAGGTTAATGTATTGTTTAGGGTTAAAAATGTATATAGTTCAAAGTTATTATGATCTATTAAATAAATATAATAAACAAATAATAATAACTCGATAGACGCGATATTTTATCGAAAAAATTTCCTGAACATAGAAACGGGCCGGGTAACGCTTAACTAAATAATAAATGAAAAGATCCGAGTTGTTAAAGTTTGATAGTTAATTCCAACACTAAAAACAATTCCGAATAAGTGCTAGTTCTCCAACAACATCTAGCACGAATACTCACACTACGCGTCTGGATAACATGTGTTGCATCTAACCAACATGTGCACAATATTATTATTTTTATTACTATTATATTATTATTATTATTATTATTATTATACATGTATGATTTATTATAACTTATTAATATGGATTAAATGAAGTGAATTGAACATAGAGCTAGTCATCAAAAGACCATTTTACCCATTTAAAAAGTTCAATATACTTTAAGTACATGCATTAAGTATTGTACAATATAAATAAAATGTTGTAAAACTTTTAAAAAAGAAACTCTTAACATGTCTTTCTCTAACGCGTTATAATACATTATAGATAATTGGATAAAATATGGAGCAGGTTAGGTGAACAATAATTAACTAAAAGGTGAAAGGGGTTATTTAACCTACGTTAACGGGTTACATTATATTAGAAACGTAGGAACAAAAATAACTAAAACAAACTCAAAATAAGAAAGTTATTTGCAAAGTTCACATGCCCCTCATACCGCATGACAAAACAATGCACACCCTAAAAGTTTTTAACTTTAATATCCCCTCTCAACGAAGACTTATCCTTGACCATGTCTTTAGACCATGCGTACTCGTGGAGTTATGCAAGCGTTTTGGAGGATAATGTCGGGGGCTCCCACCCCCCTGTCCGGCGTTTTGGGTTTTTTTTCCCAGCATTTTATACATAATGCAGGTGAAGGCATGGAAATTAAAAAAAAATAAAATTCTTCTTCATATGACCGCATAAAATTTTTTTATGTATATTAACCAACTTCATCCTCAATCAAAACTCACCAAATTTATAAATATTTCTTTCTACTCTATATTTTTTCACACCAACTTCCTTATAAATGGATTCTCCTACTTCTATATATAATTATTTTCTGGGGCCCGACCTACAAGCCGAAGACGACGCAGAGGAAGAGGTGATTACGAGTGTGATGTAACATCCCAAAATCTCAAACAATAATATTTTATATATTATAATGGAAAAGTTTAATTGGATTAGTAAATAAAATATGATAAAAGGGAATGATAAGTAAGTTAATTGGATGAATTAATCATAGACTAAAAAGGAAAGATGGGCCTTAGGTCCATGGGCTTAAGGGAGTATAAATACCCCTTAAACCCTAAATCTTTCAATTTCCATCCATATTATCCATATTACACCTTAAAACACACACACCTCTTACCATTTGCGGCCGAGAGAGAGAAAGAAGGTCAAGTAAGATCAAGCAAGCCTATTTCGATTAAATAATTGAAACACAAGCAAGCTAACAAGGACAAGAATTTTTATTATCCTTAACCGTAGTTTGTGGAGCATATTAAATGTATGTTCTTGATCTTGAAGGTTACGTTTTTATGAACAAATAATCATGAAACTCAAACCTATAGTAGATCGGGTCTAGATAAACCATAAAGTTGCAAACTTGATGATAAAAGTGGACTTAATCTATTCATTAGCTAAGGATCTAGCTAAAATGGGTTTAAAACCGATAAAGCTTTAAGCTTTAGACCCAAAACGAGTTTTGAAAGTAATAAAGGTTTATGCTTTATGCTAGACACGGGTTAAATCTTGAAAGTGGAATGATATTGGGTGATTAAACGGTTATGGGGAGTAGAAATGATGGTTAAAATCATGTTATGGATGTTAAAAGCTACATGAGCCTAGAAAAAGTAAATAAGATAGAAAATAATATATGAACTAGAAACACTGAACCTGAGTTCTCGGCCAACTTGAGATCTCGGTCACGAAGAGTCTCGGTTCCCACGGGTTCTCGGTGACGGGTGGGTTTTCAGTCAAGCATGGGATCTCGGTCAAACCTGAGTTCTCGGTCAAAACGCGAGTTCTCGGTCAATATGAGGGTGCTCTGCTTGGAGTTCTCGGCCATCCCATTCTGTTGGGTTTGAGCCTGAGTCCAGTTGGCCCAGGTAAAGGACAGTAGGCCTGAATCACCTAAGTCTACATGAAGCTAAGCCCACATCCAATTTAGACAAACTAGCCCATTATCTTAGGCTTGGCAACTAAGCCCAACTTAGAGAATGATTTAAAATGTTAATGGAAAATGTGTTAATATAGTTAATGAGAATAAAATTTTTCCAAGCTGACCTGGCAGCTTAACCCTAGCCAGGGGCTCTGCCCCTCGGACCCCGCTACGGGCTACCGCCCCTAGAACCCCGCTGCCAGGGGCGCTGCCCCCGGACCCCCGTTCGTTGTGGGTTATATAAAGGTAGAAATACGATATGAGTAGCAATAGTTAATTGATACATGTAAATATTATACAGTTAGCCGTGCACAGTTCAAGAAGGGAATAACTATTAACGGTTAACGTAAGCGCATTTAGGTGAGTTTCTAGCCCCATTTCCTTGTTATGTTTTCGGGGCTGTGTGCATACTTGATGTGATAGTTAATACACTAACCTTAAATGGTAAGTGTATGCCATGTATGATTTATATGTTATTTATGTATGTATATTTTTAATGTGAATGAAAGCTTGTCGGTACGTGAACGATCTTCGGATATTGCATGTATTGACAAGGGAGGTATGATGATAGCTGAATGTGTATGTTAGATATATGTATAACATATGAGTATGTATGAATGATAAAAGAAAGTATATGTATATTACGGGTAGCTAAAGACAGTATGTACAAAGATGAAGATGTAAGGGATCATACCCTAATAATATCTGAGATAGAGAAGAAAGGGATCAGACTCTAATAATATCTGAGATAGAGAAGTAAAAAAGCTATCAGACCCTAATAATATCTGCATAAAGACAAGAAGAATGTTTTACGACATGTTTATGATTTGATAAATAATGTTTTATGAAACTTTTATATTCTGCATAAAGTTTTAATTAACTCTGATATAAAGAATTGTGTTTATGAGTAAATCCAACGTCCAACTGTGAGGCACGGGTAACGGGGCCTTACAAGTTGGTATCAGAGCAAAGTTCGAGAGATTTAAGCATCCTATATGCTTAGACTCAAACAGAGAATGAGATTTAAGTAAGAAAAAAAAAGAAGATGCCAGTCCAAGAATGCCATGTGTCGCTCAAGCAAGCCCAGTAAAGGTACAAGGTATGATTGAATAATGTATATTAATATTAGAGATAGGATTAATTGATTTCCTTGATTGATTAACTGTTTAAAGTAGAACCAACACAAATAGACTCATAAGAGGAAGTGTATAGGACACGGAAAGTAACGTGATCAGCTAATCACAGCTGGCCACTGTTATTACCTGTTACTCTTACTATCCTTGTACTAAATAGTTCCTTGAGTGATGACGTTTGTGTTTTCCCTTTTAGAATACGATGGCTAGAACAGAAGGAAATGTGGGAGCTGGAGGAATTGAGAGAGCTGGAGGTTGCACTGGACGTGGTTATTATTACTAGGAGCCCAACCCGTCGCGAAAGCGCCTTACCGTTTAGCACTGTCCGAGATGAAAGAATTGATGTCCCAACAGCAATAACTCCTCGATAAGGGTTTTATTAGACCAAGTGTTTCCCCGTGGGGCGCACCGGTGTTATTCGTGAAAAAGAAGGATGAAAGTATGAGGATGTGCATAAACTATCGCGAGTTGAATAAACTTACGGTGAAGAACAGGTATCCTTTGCCAAGGATTGATGATCTGTTTGACCAATTGCAAGGTTCAAGTTGGTTCTCACGGATAGATCTCAGATCAGGCTACCATCAGTTGAAAGTGAAAGAGGCAGACATCCCTAAAACTGCGTTTCGGACGCGGTATGGACACTACGAGTTCCTCTTAATGTCATTCGGTCTAACGAATGCTCCCGTAGCATTTATGGACATGATGAAGAGAGTATGTCGGCCGATGTTGGATAATTCAGTTATCGTTTTCATCGAAGACATATTGATTTACTCCAAGAGTGAGTCTGATCATGCCGAGTATCTGAGGGAAGTGTTGGAAGTTATGAAGGAAGAGAAGTTGTATGCTAAGTTTTCGAAATGCGCGTTCTGGTTACGAGAAATGCAGTTTCTAGGTCACGTGATAAATCCTGAAGGGATTACCGTGGACCCAGCTAAGATTGAGGCGATAACGAATTGGAAGACTCCACAATATCCGACTGATATACGAAGCTTTCTAGGGTTAGCTGGCTACTATAGAAGATTCATCGAAGGTTTCTCCAATATAGCCGCACCGTTAACCGGTATGACCCGAAAGTCAATAGTATTCAGTTGGGGTAAGTTTCAAGAAGAGGCTTTTCAGGAGTTAAAGAAGAGACTCACTCAAGCTCCAATCCTTTCTTTACCCGATGGTGACGAGGATTTGGTTGTTTGTACTGATGCTTCGCATCGTGGGTTAGGTTGCGTGTTGATGCAACGAGGAAAGATGATAGCTTATGCGTCTAGACAGTTGAAAGTCCACGAGAGTACTTATCCGACACATGATTTAGAACTAGCAGCTGTAGTGCATGCTCTTAAGATATGGAGGCATTATCTGTACGGTACAAAGTGTACCATCTACACGGATCACAAGAGTTTGAAATATTTATTTGAGCAAAAGGAACTGAATATGAGACAGAGAAGGTGGTTAGAGTTGATTAAAGATTATGATTGCGGTAGATGATGCAACAGTAAAGTCATACCAGCTGATTATGAATTCAAGTCTTCTTGAAGAAATCATCAAAGTACAGTCAGAGGTGTTAGTAGATGAAGGGTTAGTGAAGAAAGAGAGAGTTTACGGCCAGCAAGATGAGTTGATGGAAAACACTCATGGCGTTATGACAAGATTTGACCGCTTGTGGGTCCCACGCCATGGGGATCTTAGAGGTCGAATCTTAGATGAAGCTCATAATTCAAGATACTCGATTCATCCAGGATCTAACAAAATGTACCAAGATTTTAAAAGAGACTACTGGTGGCCAGAATGAAGAATGATGTGGTGGATTACGTTAGTAAGTGCTTAACTTGCTTACAAGTCAAAGCCGAACATCAGAAGCCTTATGGAAAAAACGCAACCGCTTGAGATACCTGAATGGAAATGGGAACACATCACCATGGATTTCATAACTAAGCTACCTCGTACAGCTAAGCATCATGATACCATATGGGTGATTGTGGACCGTTTGACCAAAAGTGCCCACTTTCTGCTTATACGAGAGGCTATCTCGTCAGAAACGTTAGCAAGTTTGTTCATCAAAGAGGTTGTGTCTAAACATGGAGTACCGTTATCGATCGTGTCAGATAGAGATACTCGATTTACTTCGAGGTTTTGGAAGAAGTTCCATGAAGCTATGGGAACAAGATTAAACATTAGTACGGCGTATCATCCTCAAACTGATGGGTAGTCTGAAAGGACAATCCAAACCCTTGAGGATATGCTATGTGCTTGTGTTTTAGACTTTGGTTGAAATTGGGATGATCACCTGCATCTGGCAGAATTCTCCTATAACAACATCTACCATTCAAGTATTGGTATGCCACCGTTTGAAATGCTCTATGGTAGACGATGTACAACTCCCGTATGTTGGGGAGAGATTGGTCAGAAGGAAATGGGAAGCCTAGAAGTTTTCAAGAAACGTCTTCAAAGTACGATCAGATTAAGGCTAGAATGAAAACAGCTCAAGACAAGCAGAAGTCGTATGCTGATAAGCGGTGACGACCAATCGAGTTTAACGTTGGTGACAATGTGATGCTCAAGGTCTCACCTTGGAAAGGAATCATTTGATTCAGAAAACGAGGAAAGTTGAGTCCGAGGTACATTGGACCATTCAAAATTATAGATCGTGTGGGTGAAGTACCTTATAAGCTGGAATTGCCTGAAGAGTTAGAAGGAATTCACCCAACCTTCCATGTTTCTCATCTGAGAAAGTGTCTGGCTGATGACACGTCGCACGTGCCATTGATGGACATTGAGGTTGATTAATAGTTAAACTACATTGAACAACCAATCGAGATAGTGGACCGCAAGGAGAAGCAACTTCGTCATAAGGTTATACCCTTAGTAAAGGTGAAATGAAAGCACCGCAAGGGGTCGGATGCTACGTGGGAAGTCGAGGAAGAGATGCGCAAGTTTTACCCTACCTTGTTTAGATGATAGTTAGGTTTCGGAACGAAACCTCTTTAAGGAGGGAAGACTTGTAACATCCCAAAATCTCAAACAATAATATTTTATATATTATAATGGAAAAGTTTACTTGGATTAGTAAATAAAATAAGATAAAAGGGAATGATAAGTAAGTTAATTGGATGAATTAATCATGGATTAAAAAAGAAAGATGGGCCTTAGGTCCATGGGCTTAAGGGAGTATAAATACCCCCTTAAACCCTAAATCTTCCATTTCCATCCATCTTATCCATATTACACCTTAAAACACACACACCTCTTAACATTTGCGGCCGAGAGAGAGAGAGAAAGTAGGTCAAGTAAGATCAAGCAAGCCTATTTCGATTAAATCATTGATATACAAGCAAGCTAACAAGGCCAAGAATTCGTATTAGCCTTAACCGTAGTTTGTGGAGCATATTAAAGGTATGTTCTTGATCTTAAAGTTTATGTTTTTAAGAACAAATAATGTAACACCCCGGCTAAAGCGGAAACGCCTGAGTGTGACTTACAGATTGCTCAAAACACATGTGACACTATTAAGTGACAATATTATCATTAATTCATTCCAAAGCATCAAGTACACAAGTTATTTCAATTGAACAAACACAAAGAAGAAGAAACAAAACAAATGTCTTCTTGTTTATTATTTAAATAACCTAACTTCTAGTATCTTCGCCAATTCATCTGTAAGGCCCCGTTCCCGGTAGCCCTACTTTAGCGTCGGATTTACTCATAAACACAGTTCTTACAAATCAGAGTTAATTAAAACTTTTCACGGAATATAAAACATCAACTATTCGTTACAAAACATTAAATCTTTTCTTTGATACTATAACACAAAACATTATATTTAAAACATCTTTACTTCTATCTTCAGATGTCAGCCGTTCAATCCATGCCATGTGCCGTCCTCATGCTAACTCTATAATCAGCTCACCTGCATGCATACTAAAAGTCAGCTACGCTGAGTGAGTTCTAGTTAATCAAGCAA
Source organism: Bidens hawaiensis (assembly GCF_021521415.1). Taxonomy (NCBI): domain Eukaryota; kingdom Viridiplantae; phylum Streptophyta; class Magnoliopsida; order Asterales; family Asteraceae; genus Bidens; species Bidens hawaiensis. The sequence continues at coordinate 413,405 of NW_027493011.1, read as the reverse complement.
CTTATCATACAACCACTACATACAATATATACGTATCTGAAGACACATAACCCACTGTCTAACCTGCTACTACTTAGCCACTTAACAACCCCTACAGCTTAGCCACTTATGCCACTTTGTGCCACTTTAATAACGAATAACCTTATGCCACTTTGCCACTTTAATAACGAAGTCACGTATATGCTTACTCTACCACGTACTATCGTCAAGCCACTAACACTCTTACTAGACCCTTGACACTTCTATCACACCCTACTCTACATGTCTACAACACACTTTATATCACCACGTCATTTATATAATAATCAAGTTACATCACAACATTTATATACACACTAATAACCACTTGGGATCATTCCCGAATGACGGTACGCGCAATATCCGAAGATCGTTCGCACACCGACTAACCTTCCCCGTCTACACGTTCAATATCCGAAGATCGCTCACGCACCAACAGACAACCAATCATAACATATATAAATATATCACATCAAACATTATTGTTGGGTTTTAACAAGATTATCAAAGTGATAAAATCCCTATTTTACCAAAGACGCAGCGGATATAAAAGTTTTAAATCTTGTTAATATGATATGTATAAAACCAATTTTAAACATGCAAAACCCAAACCCGGATCCAAATACGAATTACACACTATCAAATACATACATGTCACTATAAGTCCATGCATGTTACTACTACCTTTCAATATGACAAAACCAAGTGAAAGAGATGATGATTGAAAGGTAAGAACTTGAATATGGAAGCTCCTCAAGCTAGCATACCCCAAGCTTCAACAACACACCACTTCTAGCTAGGATTTGCACTTGAAATTTTCTTCTTCTTTTCTTATGTTGGATGAAAATACCCAAGAGAGGAAGAGAGAAAAGTTTACTTGGAAATTATGTGTGTTATGAAAGAATGAAAGAGAAAGACTTAGTTTTATTCAAAGGCATCTTTCTCTCCACCAATAATAACCATTGCATGTCTCCACTCAAACATATAATAATATTACATTTGAATGAGTCCTTTTCCTTTTTTTTTATAAAGTTTTATATATATATATATATATATATATATATATATATATATATAAGTTTATAACTTATAACTTATAAAACTTATTATATGTTAAGATACATGCTTGGTTATTATTATTCACATATTGTTATTCAACCAACTTAAATAACACTATGTAATGTTCTCTCATAAAACAAAAATCATCCATATTATTTGTTTATTACACAAGTACATTTTATTTATAAACCTCTTTCCAAATAACTCAAGTGTTAATATTCATTTGTTATGATCACATCATATGTAAACGAATATTATCAGTGTTTGTCTAGCTTGTTGTTGGGTATGACCCGACTTGGATCATAACGTACTAACCACATCAATTATAATATGTCTCTTGGGCAGACCGAGTCCAACAATCTCCCACTTGCGCAAGATACATAGAAGATTGATGCAAGTAGCAAATACCGCCTAACTACGGTTTACTACCCCTAATACGCATGACGAAGTGCCATTCAATAACATCATCTCTTTCAAGTCCCATACTTGAAAATGATTTAGGTGAAACTATCATTTATCCTTTTGCCACAAATGTCATGTTAAATCCAGAGACACAGAGTGATCATTATCTGTTGATTTAACTTGTCAGGCCTTAGACATTTAACTCTCAACGAATAAGAGGGACAAATCCCATATTGACTACATACGTCTCTCACTATCACCTTGTACTATACTTGAGCTTAGCCTTATGTACTGACATATTTCAGAGCAGCGAAGAACTAAGTCAAAGCATAATAGTCGATGAATATCAAGACCCAATATGTATTTCAGGTCGGAGGATACTATGAAGTTCGCCTTTACTCAATTTACTTATGATCACAAATCCCAAGGATTCCATGCAGTAAAATTGAGGGCGGGTCAGTCCAATATTTATCCCATAAATATCTACGAACCTTGGCAGCAACCCTTTGCTATATTCATACCTCATGAATATCTACCAATCCAAGTTCATAATAGTCTTACTTTCACATTTGTTCCCACAACTATGAACGACTACGGACGTTTAGAATAATACAAATTATTCACGGATTTAAACATACTAAAATGGAACATAACTTAAGAACATGACCATATGATTGAGTTAAAATAAAATTGTTCCAATATCCAAATACAAATTTTGATCAAATCCAATCACTAGAATATCGAAGTCCTAAGGCGCAAGTATGACTCTCATGCTTCGGCCTTTCAAGGAGTTTCGTGAGTGGGTCCGCAATTTTTTGATCAGTGTGAACTTTGCGAATACATATCTTTCCTTTTTCAACTTCATCCCTTATGTAGTTGAATCTCCGCTCAATGTGCCTCGTCTTTTGATGAGCACGAGGTTCTTTGATTTGAGCAATCGCACCCTCGTTGTCACAAAATATCTCTAGAGGGTCCTGAATGGTACGAACCACTCCTAGATTGGCAATGAACTTTCAAATCCATGCAGCTTCTTGAGCTTCCAGGGAGGCGGCGATGTATTCAGATTCAGTGGTGGATAAGGCTACCACATCTTGTTTTGCACTCTTCCATGAGACAACACCACCATTGAGAACGAAAACATATCCCGATTGTGATCGAGAATCATCTCGATCAGTTTGGAAACTCGCATCAGTGTAACCCTTTACAACGAGTTCCTCCTCACCAGAGCCATATATTAGAAACATATCCTTAGTCCTTCTAAGGTATTACAATATGCTCTTAACAGCCATCCAATGGCTAGTTCCCGGATTTTGTTGGTATCGACTTGTCATGCTCAAGGCGCATGACACATCCGGTCTAGTGAAAATCATGGCATACATGATGGATCCTATAGCAGATGCATATGGGATACCACTCATTTTGTCTTGCTCATCCTTTGAGCTTGGACATTGAGAAGCAATCAACATCGTTCCTCTTTGAATAGGTACCAAACCTTTCTTAGAGTTTTCCATCTTGAACCTTTTCAAGATCTTGTCTATGTATGCACTTTGATTCAAACCTATCAACCGCCTTGATCTATCCATATAGATCCTTATTCCCAGAATATAGGCGGCTTCACCAAGATCCTTAATGGAAAAACAGCTTCCAAGCCAGGCTTTTACACCTTCCAAGGTTGGAATGTCATTTCCAAACAGTAATATGTCATCGACATATAATACCAGAAAGGTTATGATGCTCCCACTAGCTTTCTTATACACACAAGCTTCATCAGCGTTTTTGATGAATCCAAATTTCTTAACTTCATCATCAAAACGGTGATTCCAACTTCTAGATGCTTGTTTCAATCCATAGATTGATTTCTTCAACTTGCATACTTTGTTAGGATGTTGTGGATCGAAAAAACCTTCAGGCTGAACCATATAAACATCTTCATTAAGATGCCCATTTAGAAAAGCAGTTTTGACATCCATTTGCCATATCTCATAGTCATAATATGCGGCTATGGCAAACAATATCCAAATAGACTTTAGCATCTACGGGCGAGAAAGTTTCATCATAATCAACCCCTTGAGTTTGAGTGAAACCCTTTGCTACAAGTCTAGCTTTATAAGTATCCAAGTTTCCATGCATATCAGTTTTCTTCTTGAAAACCCACTTACTTCCAACGAGTTTGGAATTTAGAGGTGGAGCAACCAAGTCCCATACTTAATTGTCATGCATAGATTGCATCTCAACATTCATGGCTTCTAGCCATTTGTCACAATCAGATTGCGACATTGCATCTCGGTATGTGGTGGGTTCATCCGAATCTACCACGTAGCATCCATCCATGAAAAATCCATATCTCTCAGGTGGGGTGCTAACTCTACCAGATTTGCGAATGTTTTGTGTGTTTTGATCAACCATTTGATCATCCTCAACAACCTCTTATTGATTGCTAGCGTCAACCAAACGTGTATCGGCTTGTAGTTCTCGATCCTCTTCGAGTTCTACAGTTCTATCAGTTCCTTCCATAAGGAACCTTCTTTTCAAGAACTTAGCCTTTCGAGCTATAAACACTTTATGCTCGCTTGGATTGTAGAAATAATATCCCATCGAATCCGTGGGATATCCTACATATATACACTTAGTGGATCGACATTCAAGTTCGTCAGGGGTGTAGATCTTAACATAAGCCTCACAACCCCATACCTTTAAATATGAAAATTTTGGAGCCTTTCCATGCCATATTTCAAAAGGTGTCCTATCCACTTTCTTGGTTGGTTCTATATTTAAAATACGGGCAGCGGAGATCACACGAAACCCCAAAATGATAGAGGTAATGAGCTTCTAGCCATCATGGATCGAACCATGTCCAATAAAGTTAGATTCCTCCTCTCGGACACACCATTATGTTGTGGTGTTCCAGGTGGAGTAAGTTGTGAGACAATCCCACAACTCCTAAGATGTTCTAGAAACGCATCATTGAGGTATTCACCTCCTCTATCAGAACATAGTACTTTGATTGTTTTGTTGAGTTGATTTTGTACTTTATTTTGGAAGACTTTGAACATTTCAAAGGCCTCATTTTTGTGTCTTAACAAGAACACATACCCATAGCGACTATAATCATCGGTAAAGGTAATGAAGTATCTTTCACCATTTCTTGTCATTGTCCTAAAAGGTCCACATACATCCGAATGTATGATACCTAATAAGTTTTTCGCCCTCTCATTTGTTCCATTAAAGGGCTCTTTGGTCATCTTTCCCAATAAACAAGATTCACATTCATCAAATGAATCAACATTTGATTTCAAAAGACCATTCTTTCGAAGTGTATGAATACGATTCTTGTTTATGTGACCAAGACGACAATTCCAAAGAAAAGTATTACTCAAATCCATTTTGAGTCTTTTGGTGTTAGCTTGGTACAACGAGTTATCAATGTATGAGTCATCATGAATTAATTCATAAATGCCATAAAACGGCATCGCTTTAAAAAAAAAACATTATCCATGAAAACATAAATACCATTATCAACAATCTTAAAGTCATAACCAGATTGTCTTAATACAGAAACAGAGATAATATTCCTAGTCAAACTAGGGGAATATAAAATGTTTTTCAAAACAATTTCCAAACCATTTAGAAACTTTAAAACATAATCTCCTCAGGCTCGGACGTCAACCTTTGCTCCATTGCCCATGAAGAGACTTATATCTCCTTTCTTCACCTCATTTCTTCTTTTGAACCCTTGAAATTAATTGCATATGTGAGTTCCACATCCGGTATCTAATACCCATGTGTTAGAAGAAATAATATTAAGATCAATGTGAATCATGAAAGTTGTACCTGAGGTTTGCCCCGCATCCCTCTTAGCTTTCAACTCCTTGAGATAGGTCAGACAGTTTCTCATCCAATGACCTATCTCACCACAACCAAAGCACGGATCCTCAGCGCTAACCTTTAGCTTCTTTGGTTTTGGTTCCGCCTTTGCCTTTCCCTTGAACCCCTTCTTGACTTGCCCCTTGCCAACGGCAACCCTTGCCTTTGGTTCCGAGTGATGCCTTTTCTTTGAGCCACCCTCATTGATCGCAAGAACGGGTAAAACCTTTTTACCCATGCCGGCTTCGGCTGTCTTAAGCATTGCGTGAAGCTCACCAATGCTTTTGTCCCATCCGTTCATGTTGTAGTTCATGACGAATGTCTCAAACCTTTTAGTTAAGACATTTAGGATCAAATCTGTGGCTAACTCTTTTGAGACGGGACAGTTAAGCCGTTCAAGCCGATCAATGTGGCTCTTCATCTTAAGTACATAAGATGAAACAGATTGGGTTTCTTCCATATGACATGCATGAAGCGCTCGAACCGTTTCGAATCGCTCAACCCGAGCTTGAGTAAGGAACATTTCCTTAAGCTGGGTAATCATGTCATACGCCCCATGATTCTCGAAATCCTTTTGGATCTCGGGAATCATTGTTCCCAACATGAGGCAAGAAACTTGCACCGAATCCTCGGTGTATTTTAACCAATTCGCGTAGGCATCTAAATCGTCAACGTTTGGTTCATCGGGAATAGGATCATCTAAAATATAAGACTTCTTTTCTTGCTTGAGAACAATTCTCAAGTTTCGATACCAATCCATGAAGTTGTTATAGTTTAGACGATCCTTATCCAAAATGGATCTTAGTGATAAGTTATGCACGGGTGGGACAATAGCATTTGGTGCGTTGTTTTGCGGCCATCTAAAAGAAATTTTAACAAAGTTCAAATTAGTATTTTCGATATTAATAAAATTTTAATCTTTAATACCCTTCAATGTCTCCAAGACAATTATTGATTAAAATCTAGAACCCAACGTTTCATTCAAATAATAGTTAGGTGACCTTTATCCTACTATTCAAATTAACAAGGTAGTCAACGTTTGACGATTGCAACCCTTTGCAACTTCTAGTTTTATGGGATCGGTTAAACATCATATGTTTAGTTGGTATGTTTAATCCCATCAACACCTTTGAACGCCATGTTAAGGTGATCCTATAGTCATGGTTTCAAATCAAGTCGTCCTACTTATACACACGTGTGAGTTTACTCATACAAGTGGTTAGGTGATCCTAATGGCCAAAAGTATTTGTAAAATCACCTTAAGATCACAAGTTTTCTTAAAAGTGCTTAGGTGATCCTAACTCACTTTCAAGCCTACAAGTGACTTAAGTGTCGTATAAAAAGATGGTGTTTAACTTGTTTTAAAAGGGATTTAAGTTTTCTAAATTCTAGATTGGAAAACTATTTATTGTACCTTTCATTTGCATGCATTCAAATGTATGGTACTTAGTTGAAAAACCCATTTTCAAATTTCCTATTAATAAAACCCATTTTATTATGAAATCATTAGTTATTAATAAAACCAATTTTTTTATTACCTAACGATTTCTAAGGAACCAATTTTATGCTAGTTGATTTTAAGCAAACCATATTGCAAATAATACAAACATAAGTAAATCAACCATGCAAGCATAAAATATACACAACCACAAGTTCATAACCATAGCCTCCTAATGTTGACCACACTTGTTGACCGAAGACAAGTGTGTCAAAAAGTCGCTCCTAAGGGACCCAAAAGAACATGCACTTGTGTCGGTGAACTCCCACTTGATTCCGCATCCATATACTCCAAGTGTTTACCCCGGTGTTGTGGTCTCCATCATTTTATTTGGGCTTCCATCCATGCATCTTCTTTTACAAAATATATCCTAATACATTTTTCTAGTAAAAGAAATACATCTAATCTACTTATTATTACAAACCAAATGAATGAATAAATAGATTACAAACCCAAATAAATATTACAACCAAATCGAATGAACAAACAACCAACACAATCATTCAACCAAACACAAGGCCATGGCTAGGTTATGAACATCTATTACAAATCCAAATATGCAATAATACAAAACCAAAATGGTTCCCCTTTTTGCCTCAAAACTTTCGGCCAAAGCTTAAGAAAACCGAAAGTTTCGGGTTTTGTCCAAACAAACTAAACAATCATCCAAATGACTTGGTTTTTCAAGATTACCACATGCATGTAAAGTATAACCTTGAAAAACCATGTGGTAACCAAAACCCCAAAAAGTTTCGGCCAAATGGTGAAACCCACCATAAACCCGAAAAATTTTGGGTCTAATGAAGCATGCATTCGTATAAGCGGCTCTTGATGCCATTGTGGGGTTTTAACAAGATTATCAAAGTGATAAAATCCCTATTTTACCAAAAACGCAGCGGATATAAAAGTTTTAAATCTTGTTAATATGATATGTATAAAACCAATTTTAAACATGCAAAACCCAAACCCGGATCCAAATACGAATTACACACTATCAAATACATACATGTCACTATAAGTCCATGCATGTTACTACTACCTTTCAATATGACAAAACCGGGTGAAAGAGATGATGATTGAAAGGTAAGAACTTGAATATGGAAGCTCCTCAAGCTAGCATACCCCAAGCTTCAACAACACACCACTTCTAGCTAGGATTTGCACTTGAAATTTTCTTCTTCTTTTCTTATGTTGGATGAAAATACCCAAGAGAGGAAGAGAGAAAAGTTTACTTGGAAATTATGTGTGTTATGAAAGAATGAAAGAGAAAGACTTGGTTTTATTCAAAGGCATCTTTCTCTCCACCAATAATAACCATTGCATGTCTCCACTCAAACATATAATAATATTACATTTGAAAGAGTCCTTTTCCATTTTTTTTTATAAAGTTTTATATATATATATATATTTATAAGTTTATAACTTATAACTTATAAAACTTATTATATGTTAAGATACATGCTTGGTTATTATTATTCACATATTGTTATTCAACCAACTTAAATAACACTATGTAATGTTCTCTCATAAAACATAAATCATCCATATTATTTGTTTATTACACAAGTACATTTTATTTATAAACCTCTTTCCAAATAACTCAAGTGTTAATATTCATTTGTTATGATCACATCATATGTAAACGAATATTATCGGTGTTTGTCTAGCTTGTTGTTGGGTATGACCCGACTTGGATCATAACGTACTAGCCACATCAATTATAATATGTCTCTTGGGCAGACCGTGTCCAACAATTATAGCATACACTTACCACCTAAGGTAAGTGTATTCACACTTCACATCGAGTATGCACACAGCCCCGAAAACATAACACGGAATGGGGCTAGAAACTCATCTGAACTCGGTTACGTTCACTGTTGATGGTTACTCCTTCCGAGAGATGTGTACGGCTAACTGCATAACAATTACAAGTAACGATTAACTATCACTCCCCATATCGCGTTTCTAGTCTATTTACAACCCTCGGCGAACGGGGTCCGGGGGCAGCGCCCCTGGCAGCGAGGTCTAGGGGCGGCAGCCCCTAGAAGGGTCCAAGGGGCAGAGCCCCTGGCTGGGGTCGAGCTGTCTTATCACATTTTCCACTACAATTTTAAATTATTATTTTAATCACCATCACATTTTCCATAACGAATTAAGTGTAATTCATTATCAGATCACACTTTAATTCTCTATTCAAATCACATTTTGATTCGTTATCTTTCCTTAGTTGATTCATTAATCTAGTTCGTCATCTTCCATAACGAATTGGACCTTGTTAACGAACTGACCCTTAACGAACTGAACTCTTAACGAACTGAACCCTTCACGAACTGGGGGTTCATTCTTCATCCTTGGCTTAACGAATTGACATAACGAATTAAGGCTAATTCGTTATCTTCCCCTAACGAACTGGCATAACAAACTAAGGCTAGTTCGTCTCCCTTCCGCTAACAAATTAGGTTTAGGTCAGAGAATGTCAGAACATTCTCTGACATTTGCCTACCTCGTACCAGCCAACTCTGGCGCCGCCTTTCCGGCGCCGCCTTCGCCGGAAAACCTTGCGGTGGCCGGAAAAACGTATTCCAGCACCGTTTTCACCGTTTTTCGTCCCGTACGATCCATATCTGAGCTAGGGTGACCCCTAAGCTCATCTTAGGTTCGGTTTATACCCGATTCCACCCGGATCTCGTGACTTCAACGGTTTAACGGTGTCGGTTCATCGTTTCGCAACTAGATCTAACGTTTTTGGACCTCTACAATATCACACTATCATTACCTTGGGTTGGAAATCGGTTCTCCTTCTTCTTGGTTTCGGCTTAGAGAGAGAGAGTAGGATGAGAGAGAGCTAAGTGTGTGTTTTGGTGGTGAATGGAGTATAAGAAATGACTGATAATTGGGTAATTAAGGCTTTTATAATTATGGACCATGAGCTTAAGCCCATGGTCTCATACTTCTTTCCCTCATGACCCTAGTCCACAACCCATATCCATTAACCAACACTAGCCCGACCCATACTAACTCCTACTCTATTTCATTATTTCTCCGCTAACCCGAGTAAACTTTTTCACCAATAATAATTAATATAGTTAATATTATTTCCTGGAAATCTCGGGATGTTACATCATCCTCAAACGAAAGTACCTGTAGCATATATATAAAATAAAGTCAACTAACTGAATAGTTGGTGAGTTCACACAGTTGAAAATAATATATAAAAACCATACAATTCCATGAAAACTTGTGAAAATCACATAAGGGTTATTTACACTAGACACAATGGTCCATGAGTGTAAAGAATAAATGAGGGTCTTTTCCAGTTAGGATTATGCACCAACGTACTCAGATCGGAGTCCCTTTTCCACCAGAAATAAATGGTCCATGGGTGCAAAGGGGGGCGTATGATCATACTTATCGAAGAAATCCATGCACGTAATAATTGAGCAAGTAACAAGTAAACACACAAGTCCATGATGCGAATTGTAGTTTGTAGATAATAAATAAATAAATTGAATTTTTGATAGGATATATATGCTACCCCCAAAATATTTAAAAAGAGTAAAAGGGGGTGTGAGAAATTCACCTTGATGTTGAAGACAAACTTGAAATAAAACCGGAAGTACGTAAATGAAAACGAAATAATTGAACGTCACGAACTAGAATTAAAAAGGAAATACAAAATTTAAAGACTAACTATTGGGATTACAAAAGTTAAATAATATTAGTTTTAGGAATGAGACATTAATTTTAATATATATATTTCATTAACTTATGGCAAATGGGGACTTGGGGATTTGTAATGAGTTTAACAAAAATGAATAAAGTTTATATAAATCATTTGATACTTATTAGTTGAAGAATGATTTGTAAATAAATAATTATAACTTATTAATATAAGATTAAATAACAATATTAATAACAATTTATGATTAAACAATTTATGTTTATTCTAGTAACATAATTAATTAATTTACTAATTAATTAACTTAATTGTTTTGCATGAAATTCTTTTAAAGAAATTATAAATATTAGTTTATGTTGAAATAACATAAACAATAATTAATTTACTAAATTAGTAATTTATAGATATGAAGTATGCTATATCTATTGTAAAATATTTTGAATAAAAGAAATTTTTATAAATCATTATATTTAAAAGAAAGTATATAAGTTTATGATGATCAAAAAATCAAAAGATTTAGATAAATATATATTCATGCTTGTTCTTGCACAATAACTAGGTTTGATCCAAGATTTAGGAAAATCAAAGTGTTTGTTTTGGATATCCATGATCATAATGATTCTTAAGACCAAAATATAAAATTTTTATGATAAAAGTAACATGATCATGAAGAACAAATTATGAACATTCAACATTAAATCAAAACAAAACTATAAAATGCATGGAATCATAGAACTTACTTGTTAGTGCTTTCAATCTTAAGAAATAGTGGATTGAGGTGTGAAAATAATGGAGGATTTGTCCTCCTTTTATAGTGAAGATATGAAGTAATTATGGCTTATGAGATTTATAAAAATTAATCATATTTAATATAATTAAAAACAAAATTAAAATGGTTTAAAAGGTTTTCAAAGTGTTTTAACTCTTTTAGTAAATTTTATTTAATTAAAACATTAATTGCTTAATTTTATTAGTTAATAAAAAAAATAACATATGAAAAAGATGGTAATAATAATAATCCAAGAATTATTCTAATGATTTGCATGAGAAAACTTCATGAATAAATAATCTTTAAATGAGTATGCAATACTACAAGGATGGTAAAAAATATATTTGCATAGAAATGATCACATAAAATACATATAACGAAAATTGAGATTAATTAATAATATTATTAAAGTATACGAATTTAAATAGAAACAAAACCAAATTTAAAATGGGTTGGGTTTCGGGTTTGAATAGTAACGAATGTTACAGGACTTACAACTTTTAGAAATTTCGTCCAGAAATTAAAATAAAAAAAAAAGTAAAAGAGAACAACTAATAAACTGAGTTGTTGGAAATTTTAGAAATTTTATACATGCATAATTAAAATAAAATAACGTAGATCTTTGAATGACCCGAAAGAACGCCACAAATATGACAAGGACACTTATATATAGGATGTACCAGCGTCGTATCCACCATGCCCTTATCATATTGTATTTGCCCCGTTCTCCAAAAATCATTCCAAGTTGCTAGTTATTTCATACAACCGGACTTATTATATTTTCCATGCGAGGACTTTGATAATTACGTGTCGACCCATAATTACCTCTATCGTCGGATGGTCCATATAAATTGCTCTATTGTGTGGTTTTAAGACATTGACTTTATAATTACATAAAATTCTCATATAGAACGTTGAAAATAAAAAAATAATGAATTTAAAGGGTAACCATTACTAAAACATATTGATAGACCATTTAGACCAAGGACGACGCGAAACACTAAGTCAAGTAAATAAAATCATCGTTTCTAAACCAAGTAAACGATTTGAAAAAAGAAATAAACGAGGTAATGAAGTTAAAGAATGAAGCATTTAGAATTATGAACAACGTAACATGTGATTGAAATAATGGGGTCGATAATAACGTGGTAAGTAAACGTGGCATTTAACCAACGAAATATGAATATGTAACTTGATAACGCATTAGGTTCGAGAATAGCTTAAATAAACGAAAATTTTAAGTATCAAAATATCATGATGTAAATGAAAATCTCTAATAAAACATAGACTTGACCAATGGCAACGTCGAGATGAATAAACAATTATATCTTATAAACATGTAAATTGGAAATAACTCGAAATGAAATGGATTAACGAAATTTTAATATTAAAATATTGAAATCGATTAAGTTTATGAAAAGAAAAATTTTCCAATAGTAACTTTGTGCTTATCAAGTATATAATTAGAACTTCAAAATTAAATAAAGTATTTGTCTTAGATTGATGAAATCAAGAACAATATATTGGTTCAAATAAAACATTGAGATGAAATAAGTGAACATTATAACATATAAATTAATAATGTGAAATAAAATAGATAAACAATATTCTATTATCACAATATGGAAATCTATTAAGTTTGTGAAAGAAAAGTTCCAATAGCAACCTTGAGTTTATCAAAGTAAACAATTGAAATTTCGAAATCAGAATAAAGCATTTGTTCCAAATTGATGAAATCAAGAACCACAAAATGGTTTAAATAAAACATCGAGTAAAAGAGAAGTACACGAATAAACAAAACAATTTGTGAAAATATAACGTAACATAAACTCGGCATGTACATGGGACACAGTTCGGGGTTCTAAGTAAACGAATTCGTTTGGGGAGAACCGGTCACCGATAGTAAAATGTAGAAATAAAAATGAAAATACGGTTTCTACTAGGTAACTATGTAAACATACATGTTCATAGTCCCAATTTCCACTTAACGATTACATTGATGGGAAATTGGTCATAGATCCAGAGGTAACAAACGTAAACCGATTCACAAAATGCGACTAATGATGATGTACGAATTTGCGTTTCGTAAAATACAAACGAATATGGATTAAAGATCAATGAACAATCGAAATAACTTCGTAAACAATATTCTAAAGAAGTGGATATAAAAATCACTTTGGGTAAGTTCGAAACATACGTGAAGAAGAAAATAAAGAAAAGTAAATGTAGCTTTCGACGTTTGTCTTCTCAAGTGTCGGTTTGTTTAGGTATGAAAGTTGACGTGAGAGATGGTGCCATGATTTCTTAGCCGAAACTCATTGGCGTTAATGAATGGGAAAGAAAGGAATGAATGCAACATATATTTTAATTTACAAAAATCGGTTGTAAATCGTGATGCCTTTTTTTTCTTTTTCTTTTTTTTTTTCAACTCATGATAAAATAACATTTATTCTATTTTACTTAGGCAAAAAGTTTTTAGCAATCGCTAAGAGTTGAAAATTTTATGAAACTTTCACATAAAAACGAATGTTTTCTTTTGGCCCGCGACCTAGGTAGAAAGGAAAGAAATTATCGTCAAAGTATCCGACTTGTTGAATGAATAATAGCCTTATAGGGTTTAAGACTTGTTTTGAAACAAAAATTTACTTTAAATATGGTTTGAAATAATAATTACATTATTATTAGTGGTGATGATAATACTAGTAATAATAATATTACTAATCATAAAAATATTATTGAATGAAAAATAGTTTCAAAAACTTGTTTGAAGCAAATATTTTACTTTAAATATTATTATATTAATAGTAGTGACGATGATACTAGTAATAATGATATTACTAGTAACGATAATAATAAAAATATTAACAATAATAATAACAAAAAAATTTTAATGATAACCATATTGATAATTACTGTAATAATAATGATGATGACGGTGATAATACTAACAACAATAGTAGTAGTAACATTAATATTGATGGTAATATTAATAATTTTAATAATAATAATGATAATAATAATAATAATAGAGGAAATAAATTCTTTATAAAGAAAATCCATTTGACTGAAGGTTAAAATAACTATGGATTTGGGATTAGGCGCGAGGTGTTAGTAAAAGAAATAAAATGTAGAAATGTACGCAAAAGAAAATATAAACAAGTTTGATGAGTTTTGTAAAAAAAAAAATCTAAGTATTGAAACCGAAAAATCGCATAAGGTCGACAAAGGATGCGGGGTTAGGATATTGCATGGCGGAAACATGTTAGGCCTTCCAATGTATGGCAGGTGTGCTAAGGTCACCACAATATTAGTAGGCTTGAAGCATGAGGTTAAACATGTGATTGAGACAAATGGTTAGGTACAGGTCTTGCAGATGGGTGAGTGGCGTTGAGTTTGGGTAGATTTTGGCATTAAGTGGTAATTGAATCTACCACAAATAGAAGTATATCAACGCTTCAGGGAAGTAAAGTGGTGGAATTTACACATACTGTACAAAGGGTGTGTTTCAGCGCGAGACCTTTCGGTTGAGCTTAGTTTGCATTTCCAAGAATGGTGCTGGGTTTGAATTTGAATTAACTATAGCGATGAAGGTAGGTGCGGTCAAACGTGGGGTGATCGGGATCGCGGAGGCCACTTACTTGATAACTTGGATTGTCATTTCGCGAGTTGAGTGTGACAACTAGGAAAACAAGGAAGCATGATACGAAACATGAAGAATTCGCGTGACTTGAGACGTAAGTATGAAAACGACTAACAGATACAATTAAAGAAAAGAAATCGCATGAAACAAATTTGAATTAGAATTCCCATGAAACGTCATGAGTTTTCACCTTTCAACAAAAGAAAACCTCATAAATTATTGAATAATCATATGTAAAAAATATTAACCTTACGATAAATAATGAAATCGAATTGAAAATCGAATGTTCATAAACCACCATGACTTTTTAAATTTTCACTTCTAACAAATAATAGTAAAATAACAAAGGAATCGTTTGAAATTCGGTTATTACTTTGCAAACTTTTAAAAGTTTAAGCCGTAAATGAGCGTATAAATAAAGAAAACGTGTCACAAATTTTTTTAAAACTTAACTATTCTCGTATAAAAATGCTTAATTAAATCGAACCGAAAGCTGGGTATTCGTGTACGGACTTCCAGTTAAAACACATTGTAAAACATACAGGAGTGAAACCATATTCTTTTCACAAAGAGAACATGGTCGAGTTTGAAAACTTAAAGTTGTGATTCATATGGCGTTGAAAGTGGTATGCTTTGACTTAATAGAGTTCATGCTCTTTCCTAACTCTCCAGGTAAGCAACCAGGTCCCGCGTCTGATTGGGATTTATACGCATTGCTTATCCTAAGGTTACAATAACCTTGGTGTCAAGAGTTTCGGAAAACAGGCACGTCCCCCTTACAGTTTACTACATACCCGCCATATAGAACCCTCTTTAAAAAGAATAAATATCGGAACACCACAATAAAAATCAATAATTGAAAATGTTGGAAAACTCTTTGTTTTTAGGCATAAGCCTTGGACTTGTGTGTGCTTGTGTAATTGAAGTACTTGAATCATCAGTATAATAGTATTTGCGTACATGAGGCATAAACAAATTAATAATAACCAAATAATGTGCATTGAACAATCAAATTAGGCTCACATAATTTCTAATCATGCAACCTAAACAATTAAGCAAATAAACTATAACCAACTAGAACACTACGTCTAATGTCCTATCTTATAGTCACGGATCTGATACCAATCCGTAACACCCCGGTTAAAGCGGAAACGCCTGAGTGTGACGTACAGATTGCTCAAAACACATGTGACGCTAATAAGTGACAATATTATCACTAATTCATTTTAAAGCATCAAGTACACGATTTATTTCAAAAGAACAAACACAAAGAAGAAGAAACAAAACAAATGTCTTCTTGTTTATTATTTAAATAACCTAACTTCTAGTATCTTCGCCAATTCATCCTCAAACGAAAGTACCTGTAGCATATATATAAAATAAAGTCAACTAACTGAATAGTTTGTGAGTTCACACAGTTGAAAATAATATATAAAAACCATACAATTCCATGAAAACTTGTGAAAATCACATAAGGGTTCTTTACACTAGAAACAATGGTCCATGAGTATAAAGAATAAATGAAGGTCTTTTCCAGTTGGGATTATGCAACAACGTACTCAGATCGGAGTCCCTTTTCCACCAGAAACAAATGGTCCATGGGTGCAAAGGGGGGCGTGTGATCATACTTATCGAAGAAATCCATGCACGTAATAGTTGAGCAAGTAACAAGTAAACACACAAGTCCATGATGCGAATTGTAGTTTGTAGATAATAAATAAATAAATTGAATTTTTGATAGGATATATATGCTACCCCCACAATAGTTAAAAAGAGTAAAAAGGGGGTGTGAGAAACTCACCTTGATGTTGAAGACAAACTTGAAATAAAACCGGAAGTACGTAAATGAAATCGAAGCAATTGAACGTCACGAACTAGAATTAAAAAAGAAATACAAAATTTAAAGACTAACTATTGGGATTATAAAAGTTAAATAATATTAGTTTTAGGAATGAGGAATTAATTTTAATATATATATTTCATTAACTTATGGCTAATGGGGACTTGGGGATTTGTAATGAGTTTAACAAAAATGAATAAAGTTTATATAAATCATTTGATGCTTATTAGTTGAAGAATGATTTGTAAATAAATAATTATAACTTATTAATATAAGATTAAATAACAATATTAATAACAATTTAAGATTAAACAATTTAAGTTTATTCTAGTAACATAATTAATTAATTTACTAATTAATTAACTTAATTGTTTTGCATGAAATTCTTTTAAAGAAATTATAAATATTAGTTTATGTTGAAATAACATAAACAATAATTAATTTACTAAATTAGTAATTTAAAGATATGAAGTATGCTATATCTATTGTAAAATATTTTACATAAATTTTTTTTTATAAATCACTATATTTAAAAGAAAGTATATAAGTTTATGATGATCAACAAATCAAAAGATTTAGATAAATATATATTCATGCTTCTTCTTGCACAATAACTAGATTTGATCCAAGATTTAGAAAAATCAAAGTGTTTGTTTTGGATATCAATGATCATAATTATTCTTAAGACCAAAATATAAAATTTTTATGATAAAAGTAACATGATCATGAAGAACAAATTATGAACATTCAACATTAAATCAAAACCAAACTATAAAATGCATGAAATCATAAAACTTACTTGTTAGTGCTTTCAATCTTAAGAAATAGTGGATTGAGGTGTGAAAATAATGGAGGATTTGACATCCTTTTATAGTGAAGATATGAAGTAGTTATGTCTTATGAGATTTATGAAAATTAATCATATTTAATATAATTAAAAACAAAAACTAAAATGGTAAAAGGTTTTCAAAGTATTTTAACTCTTTTAGTAAATTTTATTTAATTAAAACATTAATTGCTTTATTTTAATTAGTTAATAAAAAAAATAACATATGAAAAAGATGGTAATAATAATAATCCAAGATTTATTCTAATGATTTGCATGGGAAAAGTTCATGAATAAATAATCTTTAAACGAGTATGCAATACTACAAGGATGGTAAAAAGTATATTTGCATAGAAATGATCACATAAAATATATACAACGAAAATTGAGATTAATTAATAATATTATTAAAGTATATGAATTTAAATAGAAACAAAACTGAAAATTTAAAATGGGTCGGGTTTTCGGGTTTGAATAGTAACGAATGTTACAAAAAATCATGAAACTCAATCCTATAGTAGATCGGGTCTAGATAAACCATAAAGTTGCAAACTTGATGATAAAAGTGGACTTAATCTATTCATTAGCTAAAGATCTAGCTGAAATGGGTTTAAAACCGATAAAGCTTTAAGCTTTAGACCTAAAACGAATTTTGAAAGTAATAAAGGTTTAAGCTTTATGCTATACGCGGGTTAAATCTTGAAAGTGGAACGATATTGGGTGATTAAACGGTTATGGAGAGTAGAAATGATGGTTAAAATCATGTTATGGATGTTAAAAGCTACCTGAGCCTAGAAAAAGGAAATAAGATAGAAAAAAAAATATGAACTAGCAACACTGAACCTGAGTTCTCGGCCAACTTGAGATCTCGGTCACGAAGAGTTCTCGGTTCCCACGGGTTCTCGGTGACGGGTGGGTTTTCGGTCAAGCATGGGATCTCGGTCAAACCTGAGTTCTCGGTCAAAACGCGAGTTCTCGGTCAATATGAGGGTGCTGTGCTTGGAGTTCTCGGCCACCCCATTCTGTTGGGTTTGGGCCTGAGTCCAGTTCGGCCCGGGTAAAGGAGAGCGGGCCTGAATTACCTAAGTCCACATGAAGCTAAGCGCACATCCAATTTAGACAAACTAGCCCATTATCTTAGGCTTAGCAACTAAGCCCAACTTAGAGAATGATTTAAAATGTTAATGGAAAATGTGTTGATACAGTTAATGAGAATAAAATTTTTCCAAGCTGACCTGGCAACTTAACCCCAGCCATGGGCTCTGCCCCTTGGACCCCACTAGGGACTACAGCCCCTAGAACCCCGCTGCCAGAGGCGCTGCCCCCGGACCCCCGTTCGTTGTGGGTTATATAAAGATAGAAATACGATATGAGTAGCAATAGTTAATTGATACATGTAAATATTATACAGTTAGTCGTGCACAGCTCAAGAAGGAAATAACTATTAACGGTGAACGTAACCGCATTCAGGTGAGTTTCTAGCCCCATTTTCTTGTTATGTTTTCGGGGCTGTGTGCATACTCGATATGATAGTTAATACACTAACCTTAAATGGTAAGTGTGTGCCATGTATGATTTATATGTTATTTATGTATGTATATTTTGAATGTGAATGAAAGCTTGTCGGTACGTGAACGATCTTCAGATATTGCACATATTGATAAGGGAGGTATGATGATAGCTGAATGTGTATGTTAGATATATGTATAACATATGAGTATGTATGAATGATAAAAGAAAGTATATGTATATTATGGGTAGGTAAAGACAGTATGTACGAAGATGAAGAAGTAAGGGATCAGACCCTAATAATATCTGAGATAGAGAAGAAAGGGATCATACCCTAATAATATCTGAGATAGAGAAGTAAAAAGGGATCAGACCCTAATAATATCTGAGATAGACAAGAAAAGGATCAGACCCTAATAATATCTGAGTTAGACAAAGGAAAGAGGGGTCAGACCCTAATAATATCTGAGATAGAATGAACAGTAATTATATAGTATGAAAGTAATAAAGTATGAACGTATGTATGAAATTATGTAACGAAAGTAAGTTAGTAAAATAATTATTATGTATCTTTGGATGCATGATTGAAGGTAAGTGTATGTATTGTGTGATGTATGATTAACTAGAACTCACTCAGCGTAGCTGACTTTTAGTACGCACGTAGGTGAGTAGGATGCGACAGCTGGCGTGAGCGGGACACATGGCAGAAGAATAAAAGCCTGGCATCAGAAGACCTGTTATGTTTTATAAGTTATGTTTTGATTTTGAAAGGCAAGAAGAATGTTTTGTAACATCCTAAAATTTATAATGTTGAATAAAGAAAGTTATGTTTGTGATTTCGCGTTTTAATTATTAATATCGAGTAGGAGCGGGTCATGGACTTGGATTATTTGAGATAGGATAAATGAGAATGGGATTTCAGGGATATAAATACCCCCAAAATCCCAAAATATCTCATTTCTCACCAAACTCCACACACACTCCACACACTCCTCAAAACACACATACTAACCGATCAAGATTCGAAGCCGAGACCCGAGATTTTGTTGATAGATCTGAGTTGGTAAGGTAAGAACAAATCCACCAAAGCTTATATTACTGAAAATGGTTAGGATTTGATGGGTTAACCGAACCCGAAACCCAAACTGCCCAAATCGGACCCCTAAAACTTCTTCGAGCAGAAAGAATTGAACATGAGGCAGAGAAGATGGTTAGAATTGATAAAGGATTACGACTGTGAGATTAAGTATTACCCCGGTAAAGCTAACGTGGTCGCTGATGCGCTAAGTCGTAAGAATGAGGAAGTCCTTGCAACCGTGAAGTCATACAAGTTGATCATGAACTCAAGTCTTTTTGAAGAAATCATCAAAGTGCAGTCTGAAGTGTTAGTAGACGAAGGGTTAGTAAAGAAAGAAAGGATTTATGGCCAGCAAGATGAGTTGATGGAAAACACTCATGGAGTTAAAACTAGATTTGACCGTATGTGGATTCCACGCCATGGTGATCTTAGAAGTCGAATCTTAGATGAAGCTCATAAGTCAAGGTACTCAATCCATCCTGGAGCTACAAAGATGTACCAGGACTTGAAAAGGGATTACTGGTGGCCTGGAATGAAGAATGATGTAGTGGTTTATGTCGGTAAGTGCTTAACTTGCTTACAAGTCAAAGCCGAACATCAGAAGCCTTATGGGAAGATGCAACCGCTAGAGATACCTGAGTGGAAATGGGAACACATCACCATGGATTTCATAACTAAGCTACCTCGTACAGCTAAGCAACATGATACCATCTGGGTGATTGTGGACCGTTTGACCAAGAGTGCTCACTTTCTACCCATACGAGAGGCCATCTCGTCAGAAACGTTAGCAAGCTTGTTCATTAAAGAAATTGTAACTAAGCATGGAGTACCGTTATCGATCGTGTCTGATAGAGATACACGGTTTACTTCAAGATTCTGGAAGAAATTCCATGAAGCTATGGGGACGAGGTTGAACATCAGTACGGCGTATCATCCTCAAACCGATGGACAGTCTGAAAGGACGATCCAAACCCTTGAGGATATGCTACGTGCTTGCGTTTTAGATTTTGGTGGAAGTTGGGATGATCATCTGCATCTGGCAGAGTTCTCCTATAACAACAGTTACCATTCGAGCATTGGTATGCCACCGTTTGAGATGCTTTACGGTCGACGATGTAGAACCCCGGTGTGTTGGGGTGAGATTGGTCAGAAGGAAATGGGAAGCCTAGAAGTGGTTCAAGAAACGTCTTCAAAGTTCGATCAGATCAAAGCAAGAATGAAAGCCGCTCAAGACAGACAAAAGTCTTATGCAGATAAGCGGCGGCGACCAATTGAGTTTAACGTTGGCGACTATGTGATGCTTAAGGTCTCGCCTTGGAAAGGAATTATCCGTTTTAGAAAGAGAGGGAAGCTAAGTCCGAGGTACATTGGACCATTTAAAATTTTGTATCGTGTGGGGGAAGTAGCTTATAAGCTGGATTTACCTGATGAGTTAGAAGGAATTCATTCAACCTTCCATGTTTCTCATCTGAGGAAGTGTCTAGCTGATGACACGTCTCACGTGCCATTAATGGACATTGAGGTTGATGAACAATTGAACTACACCGAGCAACCGATAAAGATCGTTGATCGCAAGGAGAAGCAGCTTCGTCACAAAACTATACCTTTGGTAAAAGTAATATGGAAACACCGCAAGGGATCAGATGCTACTTGGGAAGCCGAGGATGAGATGCGCAAGTTTTACCCTAGTTTGTTTATGTAATAGTTAGGTTTCGGGGACGAAACCTCCTTAAGGGGGGAAGACTTGTAACATCCTAAAATTTATAATGTTGAATAAAGAAAGTTATGTTTGTGATTTCGCGTTTTAATTATTAATATCGAGTAGGAGCGGGTCATGGACTTGGATTATTTGAGATAGGATAAATGAGAATGGGATTTCAGGGATATAAATACCCCCAAAATCCCAAAATATCTCATTTCTCACCAAACTCCACACACACTCCACACACTCCTCAAAACACACATACTAACCGATCAAGATTCGAAGCCGAGACCCGAGATTTTGTTGATAGATCTGAGTTGGTAAGGTAAGAACAAATCCACCAAAGCTTATATTACTGAAAATGGTTAGGATTTGATGGGTTAACCGAACCCGAAAC
Organism: Bidens hawaiensis; assembly: GCF_021521415.1. Lineage (NCBI taxonomy): Eukaryota > Viridiplantae > Streptophyta > Magnoliopsida > Asterales > Asteraceae > Bidens > Bidens hawaiensis. Next base: position 391,124 of record NW_027493011.1, on the reverse strand, counting down.
CCAAACTGCCCAAATCGGACCCCTAAAACGTCGATTTTAGGCCGATTTGATGGTTGGGGTTTGTAGGCGCCGATCATACGATTCCGTGGGTACCAAAATCGAGTTATTTGGCTAAGAAACGAAGGAGTTATGGGCAAAACAGATCTGCAGCGCGATAACTTCGCCTGCAAGATTAAGTTCGCCTGATGAACTTCGCCTTCAAGCGTAACTTCGCCTTCAAGCGTAACTTCGCCTAAGGTATAACTTCGCCTGAAGCCAAGTTCGCCTAAGGTATAACTTCGCCTGAAGCCAAGTTCGCCTAAGGTTTAACTTCGCCTGAAGCCAAGTTCGCCTAAGGTATAACTTCGCCTGAAGCCAAGTTCGCCTAAGGTTTAACTTCGCCTGAAGCCAAGTTCGCCTAAGGTTTAACTTCGCCTGAAGCCAAGTTCGCCTAAGGTATAACTTCGCCTGAAGCCAAGTTCGCCTAAGGTTTAACTTCGCCTGAAGCCAAGTTCGCCTAAGGTTTAACTTCGCCTGAAGCCAAGTTCGCCTAAGGTTTAACTTCGCCTGAAGTGAAGTTCGTTTATAAAATAAATTAAAAACCTAATGGAAAATGTGTTAAGGCAGTTATCGAAAATAAAATTTTTCCAAGCTGACCTGGCAGCTTAACCCCAGCCAGGGGCTCTGCCCCTTGGACCCCGCTAGGGGCTGCCGCCCCTAGAACCCCGCTGCCAGGGGCGCTGCCCCCGGACCCCCGTTCGTTGTGGGTCATATATAGATAGAAATACAAAACGAGAAGTAGTAGTTAATTGATATGTGTAAATATTATACAGTTAGCCGAGCCCAGTTAAAGAAAGGAATTACGATCAACGGCGAGCGTAACAGGATCCAGGTGAGTTTCTAGCCCCATTCCTTGTTATGTTTTCGGGGCTGTGTGCATACTTGATGTGTTGTTAATACATTTATCCTAAGTGATAAGTGTATGCCATATGTGATATATGTGATATGTATGAATGATTGCTTGATGGTACGTGAACGATCTTCGGATATTGCACGTACTGTCAGGTTGTAACGTTATAAATATGGTAAGTATGATATGTATGAATGATTGCTTGATGGTACGTGAACGATCTTCGGATATTGCACGTACTGTCAGGTTGTAACGTTATAAATATGGTAAGTATGATATGTATGAACGATTGCTTGATGGTACGTGAACGATCTTCGGATATTGCACGTACTGTCAGGTTGTAACGTTATAAATATGGCAAGTATGATATGTATGTTTATGTGTATGAACGTAATAAAGTTAATAAAAGAAGGAAATGACGGTTGTATGGTTGTATGGTTACGAAAAGGGTACCGAGCCCTAATAATACTCGAGGTATGATGTATGGTTGTATGGTAACGAAGAGGGAATCGAACCCTACTAATATTCGAAAACAAGGGACCAGACCCTAATAATATCTGTGATGTTAGGGACCAGACCCTAATAATATCTGTGATGTTAGGGACCAGACCCTAATAATATCTGTGATGTTAGGGACCAGACCCTTATAATATCTGTGATGTTATGGACCAGACCCTTATAATATATGTGATGTTAGGGACCAGACCCTTATAATATCTGTGATGTTAGGGACCAGACCCTTATAATATCTGTGAGGTTATAGGGCGAAAGGCTCTTTAAAACGTATGATTATGAATGTAAAGAAAGTATGTAAGTAAGAAAGAAAGTATGTAAGTAAGAATGAAGGCATGAGTACTTATGTGTGTATGAAAGAAAGTTATGAGGTTAAGTACGTATGTAATAAGGTATTGTATGGTATTGTATGATTAACTAGAACTCACTCAGCGTAGCTGACTTTTAGTATGCACGCAGGTGAGTAGGTTGAGACAGCTGGCTTGAGTGGAGGACACATGGCAGAAGACTAAAGCCTGGCATCTGAAGATCTGATATGTTTTATAAGTTATGTTTTGATTTTGAAAGACAAGAGGAATGTTTTAAGACATGATTATGAATCGATATGTAATGTTTTATGAAAGTTTTATATTCCGCGTAAAGTTTTTAATTAACTCTGATATTTAGAACTGTGTTTATGAGTAAATCCAACACGAAAGTAGGGTTACCGGTAACGGGGCCTTACATGTTTTAAGACATGTTTATGATTTGATACGTAATGTTTTATGAAAGTTTTATATTTCGCTTAAAGTTTTAATTAACTCTGATATAAAGAACTGTGTTTATGAGTAAATCCAACGTCCAAATGTGAGGCACCGGTAAGGTAGCCTTACATGCGATTGTGTTCGCGACAATTTTTATGAATTATGTCAACTCTCCTCCACCCCTCGTTTCAAAAAGAGCATATATCGAACAAGATCGTATCAAAGACAACAACCAGTTGATGGCGGATTACTTCGGCAACTCACCGAGATACAAGAACCCGAAAACCTTTAGGCGTCGCTTTCCGATGTCTAAAAACTTATTTATGCGCATCACCATTTTTGGAGCGTGAGCTTGATTACTTTAAGCAAAGGCCGGACGGTCGAGGGACGCTAGGATTCACGGCTATTCAGAAGGTCACTTCAGCAGTACGCGTGCTCGCCACGGAAACAGGCCGACATCAACGACGAGTATTCAAATTTGGCTGATAAAACAACCCCGGACACCTTGGAGTATTTTTGTTACAGTACGTTTCATTTTTTTAAAATAATTATATCACTTGTTTACTTTAATCAATTATTTTATAAAAGTTGTGTAAAATATAGGAATATTGAAACTATATGGACCACATTATCTGAGAGAGCACAAGTGGAACGATCTACAACGTCTTTACGAGGCCCATACAAAGGTGCATGGTCTACCCGGCATGATAGGGAGTGTAAATTGCATGCATTGGGAATAGGTTAATTGCCCAACTGCATAGTGAGTTCAATACACACAAGGTGACCAAAAGGGACCAACAGTAAGCCTTCAAGAGATTGCTTCATACGACCTTTGGATTTGGTTGGCATTCTTTGGTGTTCCCGGTTCTAACAATTACATAACCGTCCTAGAACAGTTACCTGTGTTGGAGAGGTACATATCTAGGACCATTCCCATCGCTTCGTTTTGGGCTAACGACAACTTCTACCATCATGGGCACTATCTGGGTGATGGAATATATCCAGAGTAAGTGATAATCGTGAAAACATTCAAAGACACGTTGGATGAAAAAAGAAAGTATTTTAAGAAAGTACAAGAGTCTGCGAGAAAGGAAATCGAGAGGTGTTTTGGGGTTCTTCAACAACACTGGCATTTTGTTAAAAATCCTTGTCGTCTATGGTCTTTAAAAAGAATGACATTGGCTATGTATGCGTGTATCATAATGCATAACATGATCATCGAGGACGAGGGAAGAGCAATATGTCCAACTTTCATACCGGACTAGGATCCACCACGAACTCCAGCAAGTATGGAGCAAAGACTCGAAAAATCGGATTTCGTGCGATCAAGAGAGATATATAACGTACTAAAGGGGGATTTGGTCCAACGTTTTTGGATGAATCGGCGTTTACATGGTGAAAATGAGAATCAAAACGAGGGTAACAATGAAGACGATGATGAAGACGACGACGACGACGATGAGGGAAAAGACGACAAAGGTGAAGACGATGGAGACGAGTAGTTTTTTTATTTTAATGTAATATTTATTTAATAAAATATTATTGTTATTTGATTCTTCTTAATAAAAAATTAAAAAAAAAAACAAAAAATGGGTAAAATTGACTGGGCGCCATGTGGCGCATAACGCCCAGGGCTGGAAAGTTATGACTACACCCTGTTTTTGTAAAAAATCATAACTCTAACTGGGCGCCACGCAACGCATAACTTTCGGGGATAAGGCATTATAACTACACATTGTCTTAGACAATAGTGTGGTTGGTATCTTAAATACATACATTAATTATCAATGACTTTAACAATTTCTGTTTTACATCATTTTCAACTCAAACACTAAAGCTATTTGAGTTGGTGTACGACATCAAGACGACTTTGTTTATTTTGGTGAGCAATAGAACCAAAAGATAAACTTTAAAATGGAAGAAACGGTGCAGGTTCAATTTTGTACATCTCCTTTTATAAATTTTTCTTGTAAATTGCTTATTAATTAAATGTTCATTGTACTTTTGGGCTTCTTGCGACTTGTTAGTTGTCATTTGTTCTTGGTTTATAAAATTTGGCCGTTATAAAAGAATAATTAGAAATTTTGTTTTACTGTTTAATATTTTTGTTAGGATTTCAAGTTGTAATGTTTTCTACTTTAATTTTAAATTGATTAAAGAGTTAATAAACCTGGTAGAAAATATTAGAGTGAGCTAGTATAAAATCATTTTTTTATGTTGAAGGTATAAAAAAATAACAACTAAGTTTTAATATTGTTTCACTAAAATTATTCATATGATTAAATGGTTCTAATTTGGTCGCATCCACTTTTATGATTACAAACAAAAGAGTATTCTTGGTAACTATATATACTGCATATTGTGAACACCAATATATGTAATGTAACTATGAAAAATTACATAAATTAGATTTAATCCAAAGTCAATTAGAGGAAATGAGCAAAATATTATCCGATGTTTTCATAAAAGATCAGGCTTCCTTACGAACTACTATCAAATTAATTTTGTTACAAATAGACCAAATCGTGAAATATAACTTACTAGTATGTATCCCCCGTATTACGGGGGTTGTGTTTCTTTTTCGTATCTAATATTTATATTTTTAAGATTTTAATTTTATTTATTGTAATAAAGTTAATAATATAATTAGTGTTTGATGATGAAAGGGTTTCACAAATAAATTGTTAACCTATGAATATGTATGGTTCCTATTAATTTTGTATATTTATTGTTTGTAGGTTTTTATCTCTTAACTTTCCTTGTTAGGTTATATATACCTCTTGTATTCTTGTTTTTCATATACAGAATTATATAAAGTGTGTGGAGTAATCTTATCATGGTATCTAGAGCCTAGCCTTTCTCCCACCCTCCCCTCTCCCTTCTGTTTTCTTCTCCCTCCCTCCCTATCACCATGGCAGCATCCTCCTCTTCTGATTCTTCTCCACTCCCAAATACCCTAGCCAATTTTGTTAACATCAAGTTTTCATCCACAACTTATCTCATATGGAAGAATCAAATTGAACCTCTCCTCTCCCTCCATGACCTAATTGGTCATGCTACTGGCTTCTCTCCGCCTCCAAACCCCACGGTTACCACTGGAGATAAGACCACCGATAATCCCCTATATGTGTTTTGGCTTGCCACTGATATATGTGTTTTGGCTTGCCACTTATCAACGCCACTTTATTTGAAGAAGCCATGAGTGCGGTTGTTGGCCTCAAAACCGCACGTGAGATCGGGTCCACTCTTGAATCAACCTTTGGGAACACCTCTGTTGAGCATGTTCAAAGCATTAAGGACCGTCTTCGATCTCTCACCAAAGGATCCAAAACCGTTGCTGAATATGGTCGCCAATATGAGTTATGTGATCAATTGGCTGCTATTGGAGATCCTTTATCTAGAACCGATCAAACACATGGTTTTCTCTACGGTCTCAAACCTACTTTCGAGAATTTTTCCACTCGGGTTCGTGGCACAAACCATGATATCCCGTTACCCGATCTCATTGCTAAAGCCGATGGTCATGACCACTTTTATCGGACTCTTCATGGTTCCTCCTCTTCAACCGTTGCCTACTCGGTTACCTCTGAACGTGGTCGGGATCGCGGATCTAATACACGTGGCGGGGGTTTCTACAACCGTGGCTGTAACAACTCGGGTTTTCAAATTATTATTTATTAATCGTTACCCGACCCGGTTTCATATTCGGGAATTTAATCAACAAAGTATCGCATTATTCGAAATAATATTGTTTTATTAATATATATATATATATATATATATAACTTTCATATTATGGCAATTTTAACCCAAACTAAAGCTATTACCCCATTATGTTCCCACTTTCATTCCCCAGGGACTAAAGTGTAAATATATATTATTATTAATGATTTGATCCACCTGACCCGTTTACCAGCAACCCGTAACCCGTATTGAGTAACCTTGACCCGTTTATTTTCTTGCACCATAATCTTCGTTGCAAATTGGAAATTTATTCTCCTAAATCGTTTATACGGATTTTTTGTCTCACACCGACAATGTAATTAAGGAAATACGAACAAATTGATATAGCTTGATATTATTAACGAACCGTCATATACATATTTTGGATTCGCAATATACATGTGATAATAATACAATTAACTCGTTTACACCGTCTTCCGGACCTCGCTAGCTTAAGCCCCATCATCAATTGCGTTATATGAGCCTGCACTTATCAGTTGGTGTTCGTGTTCATGGACGGTGCATCTGTTCATCGTTCGTCATCAATTGATCTCTGTTTCAGGTAATTAGACCATGTAACATAATCGTCTTGATCTGTTCTACCATAACCCTAACATTCATTATATTATCGATTATCAATTTGAACGATTCAAGGTTTAGGGCTTATAGTTAATTTGGGGGTTTCGGCAGTCTTGTATTTAAAATATCGTTTCTGAACCTTAATCATATGGCACATGGGCTGGTGTGTATGTATTAAAGATTTGTGCCGGCTGCCACCTGGGTTCGAGTCCCAGTGGCTTCGTTTTTGGTTATATTTATTTTTCTTAAGTGTTTATAACAAATTATAATTGATATTAATTATTATTATATAAACATTATTTTTGTTAAAACCGGCATCATAGAGTTTATTGTTTTTGTCAAATCTCGTTACAAGAATTTTGTATATATATGTGTGTATATATATGTATGTATGTATGTATTATAAGGGTCAAGTTATTCTACAAAGTGTAATAAAAATGAGAAGTGTAAGAAGCCATAAATAATTGACATGTGTCAAGTGAGGACCAAAGGAAAAAGGGTATAAAGGTAATTGTACACATTTTCTCTCCCACATGCAAGGCACATGTTAATACCCCATCATTTTAGAACGTTTATAACTTTTTCGTACGATATATTTTTATAAAAAAAAAATTCAACATAATAACAAGCGTTTTTTTATCTTTAATATGAGTATAATTTTTGTTATATAAATTTAAAACAAAAATCATGTCATTGTGTCTTTTCGCACACCATTGTGTCTTTTTCGCTTATCATTGTGTCTTTTTTCGCTTATCATTGTGTCTTTTTTCGTCAATATGTCTTTTCGCGCACCATTGTGTCTTTTCGCTTATAATTGTGTCTTTTTTCGTCATTGTGTCTTTTCGCACACCATTGTGTCTTTTCGCTTATCATTGTGTCTTTTCACACACCATTGTGTCTTTTCTCTTATCAATGTGTCTTTTTTCATCATTATGTCTTTTCGCACATCATTGTGTCTTTTTTGCTTATCATTGTGTCTTTTTTCGTCATTGTGTCTTTTCGCGCACCATTGTGTCTTTTCGCTTATAATTGTGTCTTTTTTCGTCATTGTGTCTTTTCGCACACCATTGTGTCTTTTCACTTATCATTGTCTTTTTTCGTCATTGTGTCTTTTCGCACACCATTGTGTCTTTTCGCTTATCATTGTGTCTTATTTCGTCGTTGTGTCTTTTCGCACACCATTGTGTCTTTTCGCTTATCATTATGTCTTTTTTCGTCATTGTGTCTTTTTCGTCATTGTGTCATTTCGCACACCATTGTGTCTTTTCTCTTATCATTGTGTCTTTTTTCGTCGTTGTGTCTTTTCGCACACCATTGTGTCTTTTTTCGCCATTAATACATGTTACACAATAACTTGAAACGTAAAACACAATGGTGAATACGTATAAAACAATGATCTAAAACGTAAGACACAATGGCGAATACGTATAACACAATGGCCTAAAACGTAACACACAATGGTGAATATATATAACTTAATGTCTTGAAATGTAAAACACAATGGAAACAACATATTACACAATGACACAATGAACAACAAAAAAACACAATTAAAAAACCCTTAATTTTTTTTTATTTTTATATAACAATATGATACTCATATTAAAGATAAAAAACGCTTATTATTATGGTGACTTTTTTTAAAAATATAATATCGTATGAAAAAGTTATGGACGTTTTAAAATGATAGGGAATTGGCATGTGCCTTGCATGTGGAGAGAGAAAGTTAACAAATGTGGGTTATTACCTTAATACCCTTTTCATCAATTTTTATTTATTAAATTAATCTCGGTCTTTCAAATCTAAGATCAATGAACTGGATTCTTTCTCACCCTTCTCATTTTTGTTGTCCTATGTATTTTAACTTTACCATGTATTATAAATATATATTATTAATGAACCGACAATTATTTTTATTAAAACCCAACACTATAAATTCACGTTTCTCATCGTTGAATGTCTTTATAAACTTGCTCATATTTATATTTTACATATATATTTATATATTATATTTAATAAATTTATTAAATAGATTTTGTTTAAAATATTCAAATAAATATTTATTTATATATTACTACCTATTATAACTAAATAATTACGCATCATCATTATTATAATTTTTATTATCTACTTATTTATACATAAGTATTTTATTTATTCGGGTAATTATGAGTATATTTCACATCAAATTTAGTTATCTAAATTATTAGTTAAAAATGTGATTTATATATTTTTCATATGAAGTTTACAGGGGTAATTCAATAAATATTAAAAATAATGACATTAATAAAAAATATGTTAAACAATAATATTACTCTTTTCAATAATAATTATTATAGGAATCTATCGATCAATTAATAAATATACGAATCCCAAACATAACTTAATCACATCTAAATCTTAATTTATCAAATCATGTTATATCTCTTATAATTAATTTAATATTATATTGTTTAACTAGGAATCCTTGTCAGTGAATCCCGAAGGGTTCAACATTCTCACATCATCATTTGTATTTTGTTCATCTGATCAGGTGAGTACCACTGATGTACATAAATATATACTTCTTTTCGGCATCAAATAATCTTTAAAAACTGCAATTTCTGTCAAATAACATAGCATAAAAGACTACTTATCATAATAAAACATAATTTCAGGTGAAACCAAGCCCCAAACGAAGAAACAAACAAAAAGATGAAGAAAAACAGAAGAAAACACAAGAAAAAAAAAGAAACACGCCCCCATGCCTCAAGAAACACGCCCCCATGCTCCTAAAACAAAAAAAGACAAAATCTGGAAGCAAAAGCACGGGGCCGTGCTTATCATGAACGGGGCCATGGACGAGAATACAGAAAAGACAAAGAAGAATTGAGCACATGTCACTAAAAAACACGGGGCCGTGCCTACCAACCACGGGGCCGTTGCCACCTCACAGAAAAGACAGAACAAATCTGGCACATGTCATAAAAATGCACTGGGGCGTGCTCATCAAGCACGGGGCGGTGCCTCACCATCCAGAATGCCTATAAATAGTGGCTCATGTTGCACTCATTTGGTGTGCCTTGAAAAGAAATCTATTCGGTTCTCTCTTATAAAAACACACACTAACACTCATTTTGAAGATCTAGTGAAGAGTTTGAAGGCTTGGAGGTCATCGCCATCAACCATCATCATCATCCATCATCATCATCATCATTATTAAGAAGGAAGATTCATCTACATTTGGTTAGATTGTTCCAAGTTTAATCATGTATTTGTTACTATCATTCATCTTAATGTTTATCATCATGCTTATTATGAGCTAAACTCCTTTTACCATCTAAAATCTATGAAACATGATAATTATATAAAACATGTGGTGTAGTCTAGTAAAGTACATGGTTATATTACAATTATCTTTTGGTGAGAAATGTTTCACCATCTTAAATCACTAATTCAAAGTTGGTGGTTGTCAATTCCATTGGAAATCGTTCATGATCGATTCATGTTCTTGAAAGATAGAAATACTTTGATACATTATCGAAACATGGATCCTTATATTGTACTTAGAAATGATGAGATATAAGTTATGATATATTTTTCTAAACCTTGGTAATCCGAAAATGGCTTTGCTTAGGATATCAAATTAGTTAAAGAAATCATATGTTAATGGAATGTGTAATTATAATACATAAATCAACTAAGGGGAGGTTGTGTGACTAAACTACAACCACCCGAAGTTGTTAGAATTGGTATTTGAGAAATCGAAGTCAATCCTAATCTTTCTACTTTACGAAACTACTTGCCAACTTAAATTGACATCAATGAGATAGCATGACATTAGGAAAGGGTGGACTTTAAAATGCGCATGCTATCTCCTTAAGGCCAAAGATCCTCACTTATGGTTTGAGGAGCTATCTATCATATATTATTATGGCAAGTTTACCACATGTTCAAATATTATTTATCAATGCTAAAATGAAGTGGATTCTTGATCTTAAATGGTAACCTTCGCATAATTGAAAAACTCGTTTAGAATTTCTTATCTTGGTCACCTATATATTATATATAAGTATTTACATTTTATAACCAGTTCAAAAATTAGACCCAAATGATTAAAACCTCCTATTAAAGTAAAATAACGATTCATTATTAGATAAATTTGTGTCCACGGATCGATACTTGGTTCTTACCAATACTATTCTACATATACGATAGGTACGCTTGCCTATTTTGTGTGTGTTTAGTCTTTGTATAAATCACTTTTATAAATTTAAAACACGATCTTGTGCAAAAGCAAATCATTCCATCCTTTTATAATTTTACAAGCCGCACGCGCATGCACATCAAGTTTTTGGCGCCGTTGCCGCGGACACGGTACGTTTCTAAGAACAATCCAAGTTTTAATTTAATCATTGTCTATAATTGTATAAATTTTTAACTTCTATTTTATTTTATCTTTAATTTTTTTTTTAATATATAATTTTACGGCTAGCCTACTTTTTACCTTTATTAACCTTACCTTACTTTAGCTTAATTAACATAAACCTTAGATAGTTTAGAATAGCTTAGCCTAACTTATAGTTTAACTTAGACTAACTTTAACTAACTTTTAATTTAGTGTTTAATTTTGATTTAGTCCCATGAATGTCCTCTACTTTTGAGCCTGCGCTTGTTTCTCCAATTTCTGAACCGGAACGACTCTTTCGTCGACGAACTCGTAAACGGGCTACAGAAAACGCAGAAGCAATCAAAGACGAATCAGTAGACGCTACAACATCAGGATAAAATCAAACCGAAGAAATGGTGGCGACCCAGAACAATAAGCCGAACATGAGCCAGTATGCCAAGCCAACTCTCGAAGGCTATGTCAATGGAGTAGCTCCACCCAAAATTACCGAAAATTTTGAAATCAAATCTAGCACCATTCATATGGTGGAAAATTCAGTTCAATTTCATGGTCTCCTAGACGAAGACCCTCTTTTTCACAATTCTCGATTTCTACGAATCTGCGGAACCTTTAAAATCCATAACTGTTCAGAAGATCAAATCAAACTCAAACTCTTTCCTTTCTCTCTGAGGGGCCAAGCCCTAGAATGGATAGAATCTCTTTCTTCTGGTTCCATTACCACTTGGAACCAGATGGTTGAACAGTTTCTCCTCAAATATTTTCCGCTGGATAAAACTGCCAAATACCGAGCCAGCATTACCGGATTCCGGACCGATGATGACGAATCGTTACACGCAGCATGGGAAAGATACAAAAGTCTTCTAAGAAGATGTCCACATCATGGACTGAGCGTATGGTTACAAGTACAAACTTTCTTTGACGCACAATCCAGTCAAAACAAGCAAGCCATCGACCAGATCGCTGGTGGAGACCTGGGATCCAAATCACCTAACGAAGCATTTGAAGTCCTGGAGAAGGCCGCAAAGAAGAGTTTTGCTTACAACCCACCAAGATCTACACTTACACATAAAGGAATACACCACGTTGATTCCGACACTCTTGTCACATCACAGCTTGAAGCTCTTTCTAAAAAATCGAACAACTTCAAGCCGAACTATCAAAAACCAGACTCACCTGTGACACTTATGGAGGAAAGCATAAGACGATTGACTGTAAGCAAGTCATCATGGCCATGGAAGAAGTCAATTTCATCGCTCGACAGAACAACGCTTTCAGCAATAACTACAATCCAGGATGGAGAAACCACCCGGATTTCAGCTGGAAAGACGGAGGTAACACTCAACCTTTACCCGGATTCGAAAAAAGAGCAATGAATCAACCCTTCCAGCCTAAATCTCAATTTCAAGATAAAAGTTCTAGTAGCCATCAAAACCCGAGCTACTCCAAGATCGAAGAAATGCTAATTCAACTAATGACCAAAACAAATGAAGCAGAAAAGAAAGCCGACTCAAGAGCCGGTGATAGCGGAGTATTATTAAAACATGAAGCCGATCTCAAAAGCCAACAAGCATCACTTCAGAACCTAGAAACCCAAATCGGACAAATTGCCCGACAATTATCCGAAAGACCATCTGACACTCTTCCAAGCAACACAATCACCAACCCGAATGCAACAGCTAACGCCATTACACTCAGGAGCGGTACAACCACTGTTGTCACACCAGCTTCAGAATCAGTTATGGAGAACAAATCTCCTGATGAAACGCAGGAAAGGCTGACTCCAACAAGCACAGTACAGCCTAAGGAGCTAGTCCGAACCTATGTTCCGCCTATTCCATACCCTGGAAGACTAAAGCAGGAGCGATTGGAAGCCCAGTATGGGAAGTTTCTAGAAATCTTTAAGCAACTCTATATCAACATCCCTTTCGTCGAGGCTATTTATCAGATGCCAAAATATGCCAAGTTTCTCAAAGAAGTGCTTACAAACAAAAGGAAGCTGGAGGAGCTCTCGCATGTCACCCTAAGTGAAGAATGTTCAGCTGTCCTCCAAAGCAAGCTACCGACAAGGATGACCGATCCAGGGAGTTTTACTATCCCTTGTCTCATAGGAAATTTATCTGTTAGCAATGCCCTAGCTGACCTAGGAGCTAGTATTAATTTAATGCCTTATGCGGTTTTTGCAAAACTAGGGATAGGAGAACCAAACCCCACCCGCATGAGCATTCAGTTAGCTGACCGATCCGTTAAATACCCTCGAGGCATTGTTGAAAACACGCTTGTCAAAATTGACAAGTTTGTTTTCCCAGTAGATTTTGTGATTCTAGACATGGAGGAAGACAGAAGTGTACCTCTAATTTTAGGAAGATCCTTTTTAGCCACCGCAAAGGCTATCATTGATGTTTGCACCGGCAAACTCACTCTCAGGGTCAATGACTAGGCAATCACTTTTGACATAGGAAAATCTATGCAATATCCGCAACAGCACGATGACACGTTATATTGTGTTGACATCATAGACTCCATCGTAAGTTTCTATATGTGAGATTCCTCTATCAATACTCCTTTAGAAACACAAGTCTTAAACAAAACACTCAACAAACCCATTTTAGAAGACGAAAATTTCAACAATAACTACGAAAAGTCAGAAATAATATATGAAATCATTGAAAACAATGAAAAATCAAAACCATCAATCGAAGAACCACCAGCCTTAGAATTAAAAGAACTACCAAACATCTCGAATACGCCTTTCTAGAAAAAGATTCTCAACTCCCGGTAATTATTTCATCTCACCTTTCTAAAGAAGAAAAAGACAAACTTCTTAAGGTTGTTAAAAACCATAAGAAGGCTATCGCATGGAAGATCATGGATATCAAGGGCATCAGTCCTTCTTTCTATACTCACAAAATCCTCATGGAGGAGGAATACAAACCCGTGGTCCAACATCAAAGACGTCTCAACCCTAACATGCGAGATGTGGTGAAGAAAGAAGTAATCAAACTGCTTGATGCCGGATTAATCTACCCAATCTCAGATTCACCTTGGGTTATCCCGTTCAAGTAGTTCCCAAGAAGGGAGGAATGACAGTCGTGATGAATGAGAAGGACGAATTAATACCAATGAGAACCATCACAGGGTGGCGAGTTTGCATTGACTACCGGAAGCTCAATGATGCCACATGAAAAGATCATTTTTCACTTCCTTTCATAGACCAAATGCTTGAGCGATTATCTGGAAAAATGTTCTTCTATTTTCTTGATGGATTTTCCGGATACTTTCAGATTCCCAATGCTCCTGAGGATCAGGAGAAAACTACTTTTACATGTCTATACGGAACCTTTGCCTACCGAAGAATGCCATTTGGACTATGTAATGCTCCAGCCACCTTCCAGCGTTACATGGTGGCCATCTTTCACGAAATGATCGAAAACTCTATGGAAGTTTTCATGGACGACTTCTCAGTCTTTGGAAACTCTTTCGATCACTGTCTGAAAAACCTAGACAAAATGTTAGCTAGGTGTGAAGAAGTAAATCTTGTGCTCAACTGGGAAAAATGCCACATTATGGTAAAAGAAGACATTGTTCTAGGTCACAAGATTTCTCAAAATGGACTAGAAGTTGATAGGGCCAAAATAGAAACCATATCCAAACTTCCGTCACCAACTTCAGTCAAAGCCATTAGGAGTTTTCTAGGTCACGCAGGTTTCTTCCACCGCTTCATAAAATACTTAAAAATCTCAAGAACTATGACCAAACTTCTGGAAAAAGACGCACCATTCGTCTTCTCTGAGGAATGTATTGAATCATTCAATACATTAAAAAACAAACTTATCAATGCACCAATCATGACCACACCCGATTGGACCCTTCCATTCGAAATTATGTGCGATGCAAGTGACTTTGCAGTTGAAGCCGTGCTCGGCCAACGCAAAGAAAAACATTTTCACCCAATTTACTATGCAAGTAAAACTCTTAACGATACACAAGAAAATTACACCACAACAGAAAAAGAGTTACTAGCAGTAGTATTTGACTTCGAAAAATTTAGATCATACCTAGTTCTTTCCAAGACCATAGTTTCCGCTGATCATGCCGCAATACGTTACCTCTTCAACAAACAAGATGCCAAACCCAGACTCATCCGATGGATCGTATTACTCCAAGAATTTGACATCGAAGTCAAGGACAAAAGGGGAGCAGAAAATGTCGCCGCAGACCACCTTTCGCGCTTAGAATGTCCAACTCCTGACAAATTTCACAAAGAAATTATCAACGATAATTTCCCATATGAAATTCTCATGCGCATTCAAGCAGTCATAGAAGAAAAGGACGAAAGTCCTTGGTATGCCGACTTCGCAAATTACTTAGCTTATAGGATCCTTAGAAAAGGACTTACCCACGAACAGCGGAAGAAATTCTTCTCCGATCTTAAGTTTTACTTCTGGGAAGATCCATACGTGTTTAGGATAGGTGTGGATCAAGTCATTTGTAGGTGCGTAGCAGGCAAGGAGGCCTTAGACATTCTCAAACACTACCATGAAGGACCAACAGGCGGACACCATGGTACCGCCACCACGGTCAGGAAAGTGTTTGATGCAGGATTTTTTTGGCCCACTATATACAAAGATACACATACTTTCATCCAAGCATGCGATGCTTGTCAAAGAGCCGGGAACATCTCATCAAAAAATGAGATGGCTCAAAAAGGCATTCAAATTTGTGAAATCTTTGATGTATGGGGAATAGATTTCATGGGCCCATTTCGTAACTCATTCGGAAATAAATACATCCTTGTAGCAATCATCTACGTGTCTAAATGGTAGAAGCACAAGCTCTTCCCACTAACGATGCTCGAGTAGTTGTACGATTTCTGAAAAAGTTATTTTCAAAATTCGGTACTCCGAAATCCCTAATCAACGACAAAGGTACCCACTTCTGTAACAATCTGATGGACAAGGTCCTAGCACGGTATGGGGTCCATCACCGACTGGCAACACCATATCACCCTCAGACCAGTGGGCAGGTAGAAGTCTCGAATCGAAGAATTAAGAGAATTTTGGAAAGAAGTGTGGGGATGAATCGCAAAAATTGGGCACAAAAGTTAGATGACGCGTTGTGGGCCCTCAGGACCTCCTACAAAACTCCCATAGGAATGACACCCTTCAAGCTCGTTTACGGGAAGGCATGTCATCTACCAGTAGAGTTAAAACACAAAGCCTACTGGGCCCTCAGAGCAGTGAATTTTAATCAAACGTCCGCCGGAGCAAACCAGGAAGATCAAATTCGTGAGCTCGAGGAACTAAGATCACTGGCCTATGAAAATTCCTGGTCCTACAAAGAAAAGACTAAACGTATACACGACGCTCATTTAAAAGGAAACAAAAAATTTCAAACTGGCGACCGTGTACTGTTGTATAACGCTCATTTACGTCTTTTCCCAAGAAAACTGAAATCCCGTTGGACAGGTCCATACGTTGTTGAATCAGTTTTTGACTTTGGAACAATCGAAATTTCAAATCCAAACGGCCAAAAGTTCAAAGTAAATGGACATCGATTAAAACAATACATCGACGGTCCACTAAAAGAAGTTTTGGAGGTATTAACCCTCCAAACTTTTTAAATAAGAAATTAAGGAAATAAGGTCTGGCCTAGACCTTCACTAGGCCTTGTAAATAATTATATAAAAAAATTAAAAAAAAATAAATAAATAATAATAATTTTTTAACAACCACGGGGGCGTGCCTTCAAAAGCACGGTCCCGTGCCTAAAATGCGGGCCGGCATCTACGCTGCAAAAATCTCAGTCAGACTGGTTTGTAAAAGAATTGTCAGAGTAAAAACACGGGGGCGTGCTTCTAACAACACGGTACCGGGCTCGGTTTTCTGTTTGGTTATAAAAGACAACTTGTGTCATTGCATTTCTTGCACAAACCAAACCAAAACCAAAAACCTCTGAGAATTCAGCATGCCAACTGAGATGAGTGAAGCAATCCCCGTTTCCCGACATCCGAGAAACGATGCCCGCCATGTTTCAAAAACCGAGCTTCTCTTGAAACTCCAAGAACTCGTGAAAGAACTCACCGAAATGAACCTCCTTGCTGATATGCGTCTTGTGCAACTCACCGAATCAGTGGAAAACATGAAAATGGAACTCCGAGACATCAATGAACAACTCCAGTTTCAAGTTCTCAGTTTCACGTATTTTCCACCACTTGGACCATTCGGAGGAGGAGAGCCTTTCGAGGAACTCTAGGAAACTTAATTTTCTGTTTTTATGTATAAACAAGTGCATTAAGCACAATGTGTTAGGACGTCGGGTTTAACCCTATTATTTTTCTTTTCTTAGGAAACCCGGGCTTATCCCATAACTGTTCTAGGACTTTTATTTTAATGAAAATTAATTTTTAGATGACCAAACTTCCAAATTATCACAATAAACGTCATTCTAAAAATTCCGGATCTTGAATCGTGTTGAAAATCAAAAGGAAATTCACTGTGACAAAAAGCACGGGCCGTGCTTTCCTAAGCACGAGGTCGTGGTCACCCTAGAATCTTCAGCATGATACGCGCTGACTCCGTATAATTCTCTGACTCAGAAACATTTATTCCTCTAGCAGCACGGGGCCGTGATTTTAAAGACATGGGGCCGTGTTCAACTTTCCAGTCTCTATATAATGCATGCATAAATTCACTATTCCATTCACACCAAACACAAATTACCTAAATGGAAGGAAAACAGGTTGAATGGAGGCCAATGAAAAAGGGAAACAACAAGAATCCTCCTACCTTGAGGAGGAAATCATGAGACTCCAACGCATCGTAAGAGATCAAGTTGAGAGCAATATGCAAACCGAGGCTCGAGTAGTCGAGTTAATCAACAAAGTCGACCTGCTTATGTTCGAGAAATTCCATGTTGTGGATGGCCACCACAAAGATGTGACTTCCAAACTTAACTTTCTCAACCGAGAAATCGTTATGCTCAACCAAAAGCTTGACGAACTTTTGGAAGCCAAACAAGCACCACCACACATCCAGGACTTGTTCGGAAGTGGTGGCCGTTGAAGTTCTAACTTTGTTTCGTGTTGAAGTTGTTCCCGCTAGTACTATGTGTTAGGATCCGAGAGTTGTTGTACTTTTCATTTCGTCTATCTTTAATTATGTCTTTAGTTTTATGTTTTAAACAAATTTAGGATTTTTAATTGCCATGTTAAAATAACCAGAAAATAAAAACCAGCTAACCAGTTCGACAAATAAACAGAATCTAAATAACACTGTCTCCACTAAGCAGCACAGTGCCGTGCTTTTAATAGCACTGGGTCGTGTTTTTGGTCACAGAGCAGTTACGAGTTTTAAATGAATAAAATAAGTTTCTCCAACCACCAACCCTAATAATCACTGCGTTCTAAACCGGAAAACCGCCGACTATCCAACATTTTGCTAATTTCTTTATCAAATCTTCGATTCTAAACCTAAGGTATGTTAATTTAACAAATTGCATTGTTCAAATTCGTCATTCTAGGTTTAGGTTAACCCTAAAATCACTCAAATCGACCAATTCGGGTCAAAACCAGGAAAGAATATGGGTTAATTTGCTTGCATAGATTGTTGAATGATTGATGGTTAGGGTTTAATTGAAAGAAACAAATTCAAGTTTTGGGTGTTAGCATAAATACCCGACACACCATTAAACCTAATTTATATAACCGGTTGGAAACGAGGGTTCGAGTCTGTGAAAATTAGTAATCAATATTAGAAACACGAGCCGTTCCCAAGACAACATGAGTCGTGGTCAACCAAAAGTCAAACATCAAAGGAAATTGTATCAGAGGCACCAGCACGGGGCCGTGATTTTTAAGCACACCAGCGTGCTTTGCTCTCTGTTTCAGCAAAATTGCAAATCTTTCACGAATTTTGGCTAATTTGGCTGTAAATTGCAGATGGCCGAGTATAGGGACGAAGTTCATGCATACCTAGTCTTCGGAAACCACAGGACAAAGGAAAAACAGGAAAACACGCGATTAACTTATCTAAACAACAGGTACCCCGAAGCCAATTTCCATGCGTGTGAAGAAACTCTGAGACACGTCAACCAATGGGACCGCTATCAAAACATTGTGAAGGGACCGTGGAGACGGGTTTTGGGCCATACAGGGGAATCAGTGACCGAACTTACAAAGGAATTCCTGGCCTCGTTCAATATGAAGAAAAAAAAGTTTGACATGTGGGATAACGCGGCAATCGAATTCCGATGTGGGGGTGTATGGCATAAAACTTTTGTCACCCAACTAGGAGTTGATTTGGGAATTTACACGACCGAGGAGACCGACTCAGACATCTGGTACGAGGCTAAAACAACATTTACAGATGAAGGTGATGATGATGAAGCTGAAGCAGGTGCCATAAGGGAAGAATCTTGGGAGCAGTTGAGTTATGGAACAGCAAAGTATAGACCAAGCGTTTCAAAAAGCACAGCACTGCGTGACCCGCTCATGAGGTACATCCACCGTTTGCTGAGTCACACCGTCACAGCTCGAGGAAAGAGTGAAGGGGTTGTCAACCTGAGGGATCTTTGCGCATTGTACTGCATGAAAAACGAACTACCATGCAATATCACTATGCTATTTTGCAAACTTTTCATGACAAATGCCACTGCCCGAGGAAATACACCAATCTTCGGTGGTCCCTGGATCCACAACCTCTACAGGGCTTATGGTGCAGACACAGAAGGAACTCCAAGCCCAGACCCGATAGCTCTCAACCTTGATTACTGTGAAAGCATGCAGATGATTCAGCAAATCAGCCCTGGTGTGTGGAGATTTTGTGATAAGAACAACCAAGTTTGGGACCCAGAAGACCCGGCAGAGATGATGATACAGGATGTGCATGAGAGACGACAATCACCACCCAGACAACACCGCCGCCGAACTTACCATCAGAGTGGAGGCCCATCTTCATTAGGGGCCGGTCCCAGTTCGTCACTCGATAGCCGATACTCTCTTGAGGGTATATATGGACTTATTGATCAATTCTCAGCTAACACTACCGCCTCATTTGACAGGATTACAGAGAAGATGGCTGCCAAAGATGCACATCGAGCAGCCGAATATGCAGAGACGAGGCGAGAGATTGACCGTTTGGGCCATCGCATGGACAGACAGTGGGGACCATTTGAACCGGACACGGGCAACTGATGACTGGCGGCACTGGTAGATCGGACACGGGCATGGGTTGGTAGTATTTCATGAACTTATGATGTGTGTTTTTAAACAATTTACTTTCCGTCGTACTTGTTTGTTTATTTGTATGTTGGTTTGGATATATTTATAGCCGTGGGTGCCAAAGACATTTTGTTAGGTACTAATTTAGCCCGATAGGGCAAGGGATGGATGATTCCATACCCAATTTTCAGCAGCTTATGCTTGGTTGTTTGTGGATGTTTGCAGTTTTATATTATACAGGTACAAAAACAGGAAAACGGACGAAAAACAGGGAACGCTCTGTCGAAATTTCGTTGACCCATAGGGAAGTAACTCTCCATTTTTACTCATAATACTCAATTAGAATTTTTATATTTCCATGAATCTTGTCACATTGAGGACAATGTGAGATTCAAGTGTGGGGAGGGGAATTACTTGACCAATTGTTTGTCCAACTAATTATAAAAATTCTCTAAAACAACAAATATTTTTGCAGCAAACAAAGATTATTCTAAACCTAAAAAGAAAACCAAGAAAATTTTTTGCAATTAACCAATCATAAAGTGAAAAATTAGAAAGAAGTTTTGTAATATTGAAAATAAATTTATGCAAAATATGGCGTTAATACCCAAATCCTTCATTACTGTGAGATAAACCTCATGCCATATAAATATTTTTTCGGAAGCTTTGAGTGAGTCATATGTTTCGTGTGATTTAGAACTTGTCGCAATTATTCATTTCATGACCGCACGTAGAGTTGTATAAGGAAAAAGGTAATATTTACACAATTCCATCAAACCCATTACCAAATTACAAAACCCAAAAACCCGATCACTTTATCCATTTTCACCGGTAAAATACAACACGGGTCTTTTACCGGCAGACCTTAAAGAACTGGAAATGCATTCTTTCGATTTCAAAACCTAGGTTGCCTCCAGAACTTAGGGAGAGAATCTTTCTATTTAGCAATGAGGTGAGGAAAAAGTGGCGCCAAGACGAACAAAGGTCACTATTCTGTGGAATTTCCAAAAACGCAATGAAGAGAAGAGCAAAAAGATATGAACGATGCTTAGGTTGCGGAAACTGGTTCCACGAAGGAAGATGTAGAAAAAGTCAAACTCAGTCTCAGCATGAATATACCGAACTAATGAGGATGGGGGCTATTAGGCTCAAAGCCGAATGATCCATTAGAGTTGGAAGTTATATTCAGAACAGGATTGAGGAAGAATTGATTCACATCCTCGATAAAACTGGTCTTGACGATCTGACCTTAAAAGAGTCATTAGGTAGCTAACCATTGAAGACATCTTAAGACTCCCGATAATCAGTAGGAAGTTGTATTTACCATCCTCATTAACCCTTGAACCACCACAAAATACCAAATGCCTACTCACACAAAACCAAACCCTTTTACCTTCTGATCTATGCAACCCTTTAAAAGGTGGAAATTTGAATTTGTTACAAGCTTATTTATCACATGTTGCATTTCGACTAAGAGTGTTCACATACATACATCATAGGTATGATCAGATATAAAACCGAGTGTGAGTGAACATTGTGAGAACGTGACGTTTTGCATAAACGGAAGCTCACGAAAACAAAAGTTCATTCTTAATTATCACTAAAATTTTGGTTATTTTGTTTCATATTCTTGGAAGCTCATTTAAGGAATGGTTATAATCTAAGCTTGCTGTTTTTTGAGGATATTTATAAGAATATTTCTTGAGGACAGGCAATGTTCAAGTGTGGGGATGTTGGATGTACATAAAAATATACATCTTTTCGGCATCAAATAATCTCTAAAAACTGCAATTTCTGTCAAATAACATAACATAAAAGACAACTTATCATAATAAAACATAATTTCAGGTGAAACCAAGCCCCAAACGAAGAGACAAGCAAAAAGATGAAGAAAAACAGAAGAAAACACAAGAAAACAAAGAAACACACCCCGATGCCTCAAGAAACACGCCCCCATGCTTCTAACACAAAAAAAGACAAAATCTGGAAGCAAAAGCACGGGGCCGTGCACATCATGCACGGGGCCGTGGACGAGAATACAGAAAAGACAAAGAAGAATTGAGCACATGTCACTAAAAAACACGGGGCCGTGCCTACCAACCACGGGGCCGTTGCCACCTCACAGAAAAAACAAAACAAATCTGGCACATGTCATAAAAATGCACCGGGGAGTACTCATCAAGCACGGGGCCGTGTCTCACCATCCAGAATGCCTATAAATAGTGGCTCATGTTACACTCATATGGTGTGCCTTGAAAAGAAATCTATTCGGTTCTCTCTTATCAAAACACACACTAACACTCACTTTGAAGATCTAGTGAAGAGTTTGAAGGCTTGGAGGTCATCACCATCAACCATCATCATCATCCATCATCATCATTATTAAGAAGGAAGATTCATCTACATTTGGTTGGATTGTTCCAAGTTTAATCATGTATTTGTTATTATCATTCATCTTAATGTTTATCATCATGCTCATTATGGCTAAACTCCTTTTACCATCTAAAATCTATGAAGAAGCTTTGTTTTACTTGATAATTATATAAAAATGTGGTGTAGTCTAGTAAAGTACATGGTTATATTACAATTATCTTTTGATGAGAAATGTTTCACCATCTTAAATCACTAATGCAAAGTTGGTGGTTGTCAATTCCATTGGCAATCGTTCATGATCGATTCATGTTCTTGAAAGATAGAAATACTTTGATACATTATCAAAACATGGATCCTTATATTGTACTTAGAAATGATGAGATATAAGTTATGATGTATTTTTCTAAACCTTGGTAATCCGAAAATGGCTTTGCTTAGGATATCAAATTAGTTAAAGAAATCATATGTTAATGGAATGTGTAATTATAACCTACATAAATCAACCAAGGGGAGGTTGTGTGACTAAACTACAACCACCCGAAGTTTATAGAATTGGTATTTGAGAAATATAAGTCAATCCTAATCTTTCTACTTTACGAAACTACTTGCCAACTTAAATTGACATCAATGAGATAGCATGACAATAGGAAAGGGTGGACTTTAAAATGCGCATGCTATCTCCTTAGTGCCAAAGATGCTCACTTAAGGTTTAAGGAGCTATCTATCATATATTATTATGTCAAGTTTACCACATGTTCAAATATTATTTATCAATGCTAAAATGAAGGGGATTCTTGATCTTAGATGGTAACCTTTGCATAATTGAAAAACTCGTTTAGAATTTCTTATCTTGGTCACCTATATATTATATATAAGTATTTACATTTTATAACCAGTTCAAAAATTAACCCCAAATGATTAAAACCTCTGATTAAAGTAAAATAACGATTCATTATTAGAAACATTTGTGCCCACGGATCGATACTTGGTTCTTACCAATACTATTCTACATATACGATAGGTACACTTGCCTATTTTGTGTGTGTTTAGTCTTTGTAGAAATCACTTTTATAAAATTAAAAAACGATCTTGTGCAAAAGAAAATCATTCCATCCTTTTATAATTTTACTACCACACGCAGCACACATCAACCACATTCCCCTCTTTTTTCTCATTTTCTCACACTTTGGGGACATATGCATAAATTATATTTCTTATATATACTTATACTCAAAACTGCAACTATTGTCTTATGTGTTAACAACTTATACCTTACTTGTTTATGTGCTTACTTGCTTTATATTCTTCCGCATTTTGAGAGGTCCAACATAATCTCAGTCTAGTATGATCATACGCCAGTCGTTATAGCCTTGTGCTTCTAGACATCTCAGTTATTCTTGCTCATTTGGTTAATTTTTATTCTCATATGACTTGTTGCAAATACTTATTTTCTATATGAACATTTAAACTGGTGTGTTGCTCACTCAACCTTGTGTTGACAAAACCATTCTATTTTCAACGCATATGGAGGTTATCGTTTGATGTGAAGTAACTGAAGTACAAGATCACTTAAGGATTTATGCTAGAAGAAAATATCAACGAGGCAATATATTTATGATTAATATTTGTTTGATACATTATTGCTTTGTTTGGATATTGTATGGATTTTGTTTTATATGAAATTTAATTAATAGATATTGAAACTTATATTATTCCTTGATAGTAACCTTTGAAAAGCTGTGAGCAATCAGTTACGCCCCGGCATTTCCGCCATAGGTTGGGGTGTGACAGATTGGTATCAGAGCCAAAGGTTTAAGATTGGTCGTTAGTGGTGCCTTAGTAACATGCTTAGGAGCCTCATACGTGCTTATTTGTTTACCTGATGTGTTCTATTTGATTGTTTACAGCTTACGTAATTATTTGCTAGATTAAGTACTTATTTAATTGATTAATTAATTGTTTATTTTTATTGTCATGCACACACAACTCCGAAGCTATTTTTTACCTTCAAAATATTTTTAATAACTCCGAGACTATGTCTCGCTCTCAAAATATTTTACGACTCCTATTAAAATATTTTTATTTAATGTTAGTTAATTGTTTTCATTATTGGAAAATTCCTTGAGATTTTCATAGCTTTGATTTTGCTCTTTTTCACTTAAAACTAGGGAGTGTGACAAGATTTCCCGCCATAATGGAAATAGTCATGCGACCGACACTTAAGCGTTTAACGTAATCAGCTAAACGATTACACCCTTTATTGTGTTTTGTTGTTTTTAAAATGTCTAGTCGGGTGTAAAACCCAGGGGACACCATGGACACGCCAACTGTACATTTGCACAATTTGTTATATTTGCGATATTTTATTGGAACATTATCATCCGTGGTGATACACAAGATATTTCAACTACTTGTTCTTGAGTTCGTTTATTCGTTATTTAGTTTGGTCGGTCAAATCGCCATGTAACGCTCATGGGCCGACAAACTGTTGGTGCATGTTTTGTAACAGATGATCTTTTGTGTTTGTTAGAATTGAGAGCAACGGTCAAAGGGGAGTCTGTTGGTGCATGTTTTGTGACCGTCGCTATGCAATTCTGTTCAGCGTTGTGGGAGTACGAAGTTAGAGCAACTTCGCCATAGGCGAAGTTGTAACAACTTCCGCATAGGCGAAGTTAGAACAACTTCGCCATAGGAGAAGTTGTAACAACTTCGCCTACAGGCCCAAGCCCGCGAAGTTTATATATATATATGTGTGTCTTGTTTAGGTTTGGGTATCCAAAAAACGTTAGAGAGTTTTGTGTCCAGTTCAAGTAGCTAGAGAGAAACTGAGAGGGAGAGTCGTGTGGGACGGCCCGAGGTAGAGCTCACCTCGGGTCGGACGTGTTTTGTTTTATGTTCGGTTTGTAACGTGGTTTTGATTATTATAAAAGATCTGCAGATTTGTTTATCCCGTTAGTGTGTTTGTTCGTGTATGTGTTTTGTGTGTAATCGTGTTCTTCGTCTTCTACACCATAAATGAGTCTAGGAGGATTCCGCACTCCTAGACCTCGTGCAGATCTCGTATCGATCGGCGACGCCCCGCGCGGGAACCTACAAGTGGTATCAGAGCCTTAGGCTCTTATGCTATGGTTCGAGATCTGCGTTTTGGTGTTTCTGGCACGTTTCTGATCATTTCTGGCCGATCAGCGCCGCAGGCGAAGTTATGGGGTTCAGGCGAAGTTGTCGCTTAAATTTTAGGGTTTAGGCGAAGATATAAGGTTAAGCGAAGTTATTCACAACTTCGCCTACCTCACAAGTTCGCTTATCTCAGGCGAAGTTATCTGTCAGGCGATGTTTTGGCCAGGCGAAGTTATGGACAGGCGAAGTTAAGGAGGAGCGAAGTTAACTTTAGGCGAAGTTAGTTAAAAAGAAATGTTTGGAGTTTTCGTCTCTATGGCCAAGTGTACACGATTATTGTTAGACCGAAGACGTTGTTCCGTCAACGAGTGAAACTTGTTATCTCTTGGTCTTACGTGTGAACAAATACGTGTCAACTCTGGATTTGGAGTTGAGGTTGTGAATGGGATATTGATTGATACCGGATATTGACACATATTTGGGTGTTTGTGGGCAATGAAATTGTTGTTGTTCGAGGTTGACCAACTGAAGAAAGTCAAATTGAACTGAAGGTTTTTGTCATTACTGGATTGCGGTCAGAGCATATTATTTATGTTATTTTCAAGGCGTTCGAGAATTGGATCCTGAAACGTGATGCTTATTTATTAAAGTGAAAATTCTGGAACAAGTTGGATTTAATCGGGAATTAAAGTGTTTATGTTCTTGATCGTTATCCCTGGTGATTAAAGATGCTTCGGATTAATCTTCTAGTTCTTCCTATTTGACCCGAAACCGATCGATCTAGCCATGAGCAGGTTGAAGAGAGCTCTTTCTTTTCTTATGATTAGAGGGAAGGATCACTCCAAAAAGCAAGCTTTCTTTATATACGATAAATAAATTTGAAGTTCTTTCCTCGGTCTTCATTCCCCAAGACCGACTAATATTATAATACTGCAAGCAGAATGGATAGCACAGGTCGGAGGGGAAGAAGAAGGGAAGAGTACAAAGGAAGGGGCCCACCATTCTTGTAACTTTCACCTGTAATCCGCGCAGGTGTGTCCGCACCCCCTGAGTGGACGAGAAAGAAAGGATTTATCAATTAATGGTCATGTGTGTTAGATTCTGTCAAGGTGGTTTTGTGATGAAATTGATCACTTGATGTTGAGTAGCTGAAGATTAAACCTTATCGTATGCCGACGTGTTGGTGAAGTTGTGGAGGGAGCCCAACTTCACGTGTTGGTGAAGTCAGAAGGACTCACGTGATTGGTTGAGATGATTAATTAGGCACGGGGATGCATGCATTTCAAAGACCTCAATCTATATAGTCGGAGAAGCTTACACTGAAGGGGAGATCGGATATGGAAGACGCTGGGTAATTGGTAGATTTATGAAGCTACATGACAGTTTCAGACACGGCTGGTTGAAGAGCAAACAGAAGATCATCAGTTAAGAGGGAGTCTGTTGGTGCATGTTTTGTAACAGATGATCTTTTGTGTTTGTTAGAATTGAGAGCAACGGTCAAAGGGGAGTCTGTTGGTGCATTTTGTGACCGTCGCTATGCAATTCTGTTCAGCGGAAACGAAGTACGAAGTTAGAACAACTTCGCCATAGGCTAAGTTGTAACAACTTCTGCATAGGCGAAGTTAGAACAACTTCGCCATAGGAGAAGTTGTAACAACTTCGCCTACAGGCCCAAGCCCGCGAAGTTTATATATATATATGTGTGTCTTGTTTAGGTTTGTGAATCCAAAAAAGTTAGAGAGTTTTGTGTCCAGTTCAAGTAGCTAGAGAGAAACCTAGAGGGAGAGTCGTGTGAGACGGCCCGAGGTAGAGCTCACCACGGGTCGGACGTGTTTTGTTTTTGTTCGGTTTGTAACGTGGTTTTGATTATTATAAAAGATCTGCAGATTTGTTTATCCCGTTAGTGTGTTTGTTCGTGTATGTGTTTTGTGTGTAATCGTGTTCTTCGTCTTCTACACCATAAACGAGTCTAGGAGGATTCCGCACTCCTAGACCTCGTGCGGATCTCGTATCGATCGGCGACGCCCCGGGGGGACTTACACAAACTCAATTAATTCGTTGATTCGTTAATTAAGTTGGCTCATTCAAATTCTCATGTAATGCTCATGGGAGGCCGACTAACACATTTGTTTTGGTTTTAGTATGCTAATAAGTTGGGGAAACAAAATGCCATGGAAAGCTCAAGGGAAACCCAACACCTCGAAGAACATTCGTTAATTGTTGTATTTGTCTGATTTTATACGAGCCAATTTATTATTTGATTTAACTATTCAATTATTCTATTATTCTATTATTAAACTATTCAATTCCTTATTTACCAAATCATTTTTGAATAAAGATCTATTGATTCGATCTACTCATACACTCAAAACATTTTTATTCTCCTGATCGGATACAAATCATTCATTCATCAAGACTCGGTTATCGCAAGCCAACCAAAACAATTTACACTATATTATTGAAACTGGTTTTCACCTATTCATCTTATCACGTTATTATAATGTCAATACCTCAAGTGATTTAAATAATATAGCACACTTTATTACTCATGATATCATATACATAAACCATTAAACATACTTCAAGCATTCAACCTCAAATTCTTATTTGTTAAAAAACATATTAAACTTTGATAAGACTCATTCACTCATCAAGTTAACTCATTTATTTTCAATTTAGATTCTAACTTATCCTTAAGTTATGAATAAACATCAGCATAACACATTTAAGTTTCGTTTTACACAATAACTCATATGAAATCTACACAACTATCCAATCTTCTCACTAAATCGCATCTTTATTAATCATAGGATGTTTTCTCAACATTAAACCACATCAATCATTTATTTTCTCTAACCGAATCATGGCCACATGTTTAGTCAAGGAGATAGCTCTTGCGATCTCTAAAATATAAACTCAATTTCTAAAACATAAATACAATAAACTAAATCCTGTTCCTTAAACTAATTGTTGGTAAACTAAATTCATTTACCCAATTCATTCTCATAACAACAAATTTTGTATATATATGTATGTATTATAAATATATATTATTAATGAACCGACAATTATTTTTATTAAAACCCAACACTATAAATTCACGTTTCTCGTCGTTGAACGTCTTTATAAACTTGCTTATATTTATATTATACATATATATTTATATATTATATTTAATAAATTTATTAAATAGATTTTCTTCAAAAGATTCAAATAAATATTTATTTTTATATTACTACCTATTATAACTAAATAATTACGCATCATCATCGCTATTATAATTTTTATTATCTATTTATTTATACATAAGTATTTTATTTATTCGGATAATTATGAGTATATTTCACATCAAATTTAGTTATCTAAATTACTAGTTATAAATGTGATTTATATATTTTTCATATGAAGTTTACAGGGGTAATTCAATAAATATTAAAATAATGACTTTAATAAAAAATATGTGAAACAATAATATTACTCTTTGCAATAATAATTATTATAGGAATCTATCGATCAATTAATAAATATAAGAATCTCAAACCTAACTTAATCACATCTAAATCTTAATTTATCAAATCATGTTATATCTCTTATAATTAATTTAATATTATATTCTTTAACTAGGAATCCTTATTAGTGAATCCCGAAGGGTTCATCATTCTCACATCATCATTTGTATTTCGTTCATCTGATCAGGTGAGTACCACATTCCCCTCTTTTTACTCGTTTTCTCACATTTTGGGGACATATGCGTAAATTATATTTCTTATATATACTTATACTCAAAACTGCAACTATTGTCTTATGTGTTAACAACTTATACCTTACTTGTTTATGTGCTTACTTGCTTTATATGCTTCCGCATTCAGAGAGGTCCAACATAATCTCAGTCTAGTATGATCATACGCCAGTCGTTATAGCATTGTGCTTCTCGACATCTCAGTTATACTTGCTCATTTGGTTAATTTTTATTCTCATATGACTTGTTGCAAATACTAATTTTCTATATGAACATTTAAACTGGTGTGTTGCTCACCCAACCTTGTGTTGATAAAACCATTCTATTTTCAACGCATATGGAGGTTATTGTTTGATGTGAAGTAACTGAAGTACAAGATCACTTAAGGATTTATGCTAGAAGAAAATATCAATGAGGCAATATTATTTATGATTTATATTTGTTTGATACATTATTGCTTTGTTTGAATATTGTATGGATTTTGTTTTATATGAAACGACGAGGCCTGCTACGACGTCCAGTGCGACCTCCAGCTCTCCCAATTCCTCCAGCTCCCACATTTCCTTCTGTTCCAGCCATCGTATTCTAAAAGGAAAAACACAAACGTCATCACTCAAGGAACTATTTAGTACAACATGATTTACTCTCTGTTTCCTCTAGTTTACCAAAACGGGGTTGTGTACTTCTTGTCAAATGGCCAAATGCACCCGCTTACCTTTTGACTTAAATATGAACCGTGCCATCTCACATTTGGACATCGTCCATTGGGATCTTTGGGGACCCGCTCCCATTTATACAAATGATGACTATAGATATTATGCCATTTTTATTGATGATTATTCCCGCTTTTGTTGGTTCTACCCACTACGGTTAAAATCGGATTTTTCAACCGTTTTGGACATTTTCTTGAAACTTGTTCAAAATCAATTTTCCACCAAAGTAAAAACGTTTCAAAATGACGGAGGTGGTGAATTTGCTAATCACAAAGTTAGACATATATTTGAACAAAATGGCAGTTACCATCATTTTTCATGCCCCCACACTCCTTACAAAACGATCGTGTTGAACGCAAACATCGCCACATAGTTGAAACCGGGCTAGCCATAATGTTTAATGCTCAAATTCCCACCACCTTTTGGGTCGATGCTTTCTCCACTGCAGTTTTTAGAATTAATCGTTTACCGACCGACACTATTGGTGGTATCTCACCTTTTGAGGCTTTATTCTCAAAAACACCAAATTATAAAACCCTTCGTACCCTCGAGTGTCGGGTCTTTCCCGTTCTTCGTGACTATGCCGATCACAAGCTCGCGCCACGATGCTTTCCCTGTGTATTTATCGGCTATAGCACTATTCACAAGGGTTACCGATGTTTTGACCCTCAAACCTCTCGCATCTTCATTACTCGTCATGCTCGCTTTGACGAAACTAATTTTCCTTCAAAAATATGCCCAATGAAGTACCCCTCAGCCATCTCGAACTCACTTCTTTTCTTGATCCTTCCCCTTCTATTCCTAAGCCACAACCCAAGCTGCCTACCGATCCTAAAACCCCTGCCCCCATTCCTTTTATCGGTGACATTCTTCCTCCAATGCCACCCACTCCACCACCTGTTATTCCACCACAAACTAGCCCTCCAAATTCCCCATTCTCGGCCTCGTCCGAGTCTCCCCCGTCCTTACCATCCTCGGCTTCGTCCGAGCCAGACTCTAATCCATCTCCACCACATCCTTCTCAACCATTGCACCCTATGATAACCCGTGCAAAAGTAGGAATTTTCAAACCAAGACATTTAGCAAATTACTCTTTACTCCAAACGGACCCGCCTCACATTGCTTTACATACTACTCATGACCCGAAGTCCTATCTTTATGCTATTAAACAGCCACAATGGCTTGCGGCTATGACCAAAGAACTACAAGCTCTTCATCACAACCATACATGGTCTCTTGTCCCGCGTCCTCCAGACCGTCATGTTGTGGGCTGTAAATGGATTTTCCGCACCAAGTTTCTATCTGATGGGTCAGTTGATCGTTATAAAGCTCGTCTAGTTCCGCAGTGTTACTCTCAGTATCCTGGTATTGATTACTCCCACACGTTCAATCCAGTTGTCAAAGCAACCACAGTTTGGATTATTTTATCTCTTGCAGTTTTAAATAAATGGAAGTTACACCAACTAGATGTCAACAATGCATTTTTACACGGTCGTTTGGATGATTATGCTCTTATGGAACAACTGCCTGGTTGTCATGATCCTCGGTTTCCTAATCATGTATGTCATTTAAATAAAGCATTGTATGGGTTAAAACAGGCTCCACGTGCATGGTTTCAACGGTTAAGTGAATTCTTGATCAAAAATGGTTTTGTTTGCTCTCGTGCTGACACATCCTTGTTTACGTTTCATAAGGGTGCATGTGTTACGTTTTGTTAGTATATGTAGATGACTTAATACTAACAGGTAATCAGGAAACTGTCATGCAAGTATTCATTCACATTTCACACGCTAAATAAAGAATTTTCTATCAAGGATCTGGGTAAGTTAAATTATTTTTTGGGTCTAGAAGTTGTGCACCACTCAAATGGGTTGTTCCTTCATCAATCTAAATATGCTACTCAAATAATGGAACGCGCAAAAATGTTGGAGTGTAAACCGGCCCATACTCCCTTACCCGCAAACATTTCTTTGGTAGCAAATGGCACTCCATTTAACGATCTGTCACTTTATCGGTCGATTGTTGGTGCTCTACAATATCTCACCATCACCCGGCCGGATCTCTCTTATGCAGTCAATCAGGTCAGCCAGTTTATGCATTCTCCAACAACAAATCATTTCCAAGAGGTTAAGCGAATCTTACGATATGGGAAAGGCACCATTTCCTATGGGCTTCATTTCTCTGTCCCGACTCGAAATACTTTAGTTGGTTTCTCAGACGCAGACTGGGCACGTTGTCTCGAAACAAGGCGTTCTACCTATGGTTATTCCATTTTCCGTGGTGGTAATCTCGTCTCATGGTGTGCAAAGAAACGATCCACAGTCTCAAGCTCAAGTTATGAATCCAAATATCGGGCCATGTCAAACACTCCTGCTGAAATCATACGGGTCACCCAACTCCTACGTGAACTCGGCTCACTTCCATCCGGGTCTCCAACTCTTTTATGTGACAACCAAAGTGCATTATTTTTAACCCAAAATCATGTTGCTCACAAACGTAATAAACATTTAGAACTGGATGTTCATTTTATTCGAGAGCTCGTTTCTTCTGGAAAGCTAATAACTAAGTTTGTACCATCCAAGCTTCAGGTGGCTGATATCTTCACCAAGAGCTTATCCTGTCCTCAGTTTGAGATCTTTCGTGATATGCTTTGTCTCGACCCGCCACCGTTTCGCTTGAGGGGGGGTGTTAACCGATGCATATGGATGGTTCCTATTAATTTTGTATATTTATTGTTTGTAGGTTTTTATCTCGAAGGTTTCCTTGTTAGGTTATATATACCTCTTGTATTCTTGTTTTTCATATACAAAAATATACAAAGTGTGTGGAGTAATCTTATCATAAATGAGATGTTATAACCCGTTTAAAAGCTATGAGTTTGTTAAGACTCATGACCCGCTTATTTTTTTTACTATAAAATTGTTACTTAATATAAATAATATCTTTTTTTTAAATGGATTTTAATTTTTAGCATATCCCTATTTTATAATATTTTCATATCAAGGTGAGATTATTTTTTTAATATAATGAGATGTTATAACGCGTTTAAGGTTATTTGGGTTTAGTGGGATCCACACCTGTGAATTCGGGTCAAATGCATGAGAAGCCTTCATTTACAAATAAAACAATCTGGTGGCTTGAAAGAATGTAAGAAGCAACCAGAGTGCTTTTAAGGATTTCGTTTATATATATTTAAGATTAAGATTCTTAGTTCTATAGTTTTTCTTAAATAACATATTTTTTAAAAATATATTATTTTTTAATATATATCCCTATTTTATAGGATTTTTCATAACAAATATTGATTGGATTAATTTTTAATATAATGAGATATTATAACCCGTTTAAGGGCTATCTGGATTTAGTGAGACCCATACCCATGAATTCGGATCAAATGCATGAGAAGCATTCATTTAAGAATAAAACAATCTGGTGCCTTAAAAGAATTTAATAAGCTTTCGTTTATATATATTTAAGATAAGATTAAGATATGACAAAAATTAGTTATTGTCAAATATAACTTCGTTACAGTACCATACCAGATGACTAAATCTCATAAATAAGATTGTTGTATTAAAACTCACATCAATAATACACAATAATTGTATAAGTCATTATTGTTTGGGATTGTTCGAAATTTATTAGTATATAGTAAAGTTGTTGATAGATAATATTTTTAAGCAAATAACAAATTGGATTTTATAACCATGTTAGCTTATAATAATTCTATCTTAAAAATAGCTGTTTTCAGTCTTATCTTTCACATTAATTATTTTTATTGAACCTCTTTTAAAATAAGAACACCCTACTAAACTTCGTAATGTTTGTTTTTTAAAATTTCAAACTAATATTTTATGGGGTTTGATCGGAATAAGGATGCGAATAGATTGATGTAACACGTATCTCGAAATGGTGCTCAAAACGGCTTGATTTTCGTTAATTGGAATTTTAAACACCCGAATTGACACACTGTTTCGTCGTCTGGAGCACCGTTTCAACAATCGTCTCGTTTCCTCATTTCGATCAAAAGCCTTTATACATCAATTTGAAATTTGGAAAAATCTTAACGAAGTTATATTATTTTTAACGGATGTTCAATGAAAACAATTAGTGTGAAAAAGTGTGAGTGGTGTCAACTATTTTCTTATATGCGAATATTATCAGCCAACGTTAAAATGAATGATTGTTAAATTCCAATTAGCCTATATTTTAAACGAGTTGATGTGTATTCGGTCAGCATCGATTACATTCGCCATTGTACCAAAATTAACATATAAAGAGACTATTAACATATAAAAGAACTTAAAATATTTAAAAGGATGTTTCCTTGTCGGTAAAACACGGACGTTGGTAAAACTCGGGCATTAAAACCCAAACTCTGTACAACCCAAGCGTTGTCGGTAAAACTCGGACGTCGGTGAAACCCAAGCGTTAAAACATGGACATTGGTAAAACTCAAGCGTCCAGACATCAAACCCGAGCGTTGCGGCACAAACAAAATTTTACTCTACAATAATACACAAGAAAAAAGAAAAAATTCGGTACAACAAAATAAAAAAAAACAATTTTGCATAAAAAAAAAAACCAACAAAGATCTAAAAATGTCTTGTGCACCGACATTTTTCTTTTGCTCTATACTAATAATAATGATGAGGAAGAGACGAGTAGTTAAAAAATATAATACAAAAGTTAAATTTAATAATATATTTTTTAAATATATATTTTAAAAAATATAATACAAAAGTTAAATTTAATAATATATTTTTCTTAAATAACATATTTTTTAAATATATATTATTTTTTAATATATATCCCTATTTTATAGGATTTTTCATATCAAATATTAATTGGATTAATTTTTAATATAATGAGATATTATAACCCGTTTAAGGGCTATCTGGATTTAGTGAGATCCATACCCATGAATTCGGATCAAATGCATGAGAAGCATTCATTTAAGAATAAAACAATCTGGTGCCTTGAAAGAATTTAATGAGCTTTCGTTTATATATATTTAAGATAAGATTAAGATATGACAAAAATTAGTTATTGTCAAATATAACTTCGTTACAGTACCATACCAGATGACTAAATCTCATAAATAAGATTGTTGTATTAAAACTCACATCAATAATACACAATAATTGTATAAGTCATTATTGTTTGGGATTGTTCGAAATTTATTAGTATATAGTAAAGTTGTTGATAGATAATATTTTTAAGCAAATAACAAATTGGATTTTATAACCATGTTAGCTTATAATAATTATATCTTAAAAATAGCTGTTTTCAGTCTTATCTTTCACATTAATTATTTTTATTGAACCTCTTTTAAAATAAGAACACCCTACTAAACTTCGTAATGTTTGTTTTTTAAAATTTCAAACTAATATTTTATGGGGTTTGATCGGAATAAGGATGCGAATAGATTGATGTAACACGTATCTCGAAATGGTGCTCAAAACGGCTTGATTTTCGTTAATTGGAAGTTTAAACACCCGAATTGACACACTGTTTCGTCGTCTGGAGCACCGTTTCAACAATCGTCTCGTTTCCTCATTTCGATCAAAAGCCTTTATACATCAATTTGAAATTTGGAAAAATCTTAACGAAGTTATATTATTTTTAACGGATGTTCAATGAAAACAATTAGTGTGAAAAAGTGTGAGTGGTGTCAACTATTTTCTTATATGCGAATATTATCAGCCAACGTTAAAATGAATGATTGTTAAATTCCAATTAGCCTATATGTTAAACGAGTTGATGTGTATTCGGTCAGCATCGATTACATTCGCCATTGT
This sequence comes from Bidens hawaiensis, assembly GCF_021521415.1. Lineage (NCBI taxonomy): Eukaryota > Viridiplantae > Streptophyta > Magnoliopsida > Asterales > Asteraceae > Bidens > Bidens hawaiensis. The sequence continues at coordinate 355,327 of NW_027493011.1, read as the reverse complement.
ACCAAAATTAACATACAAAGAGACTATTAACATATAAAAGAACTTAAAATATTTAAAAGGATGTTTCCTTGTCGGTAAAACACGGACGTTGGTAAAACTCGGGCATTAAAACCCAAACTCTGTACAACCCAAGCGTTGTCGGTAAAACTCGGACGTCGGTGAAACCCAAGCGTTAAAACATGGACATTGGTAAAACTCAAGCGTCCAGACATCAAACCCGAGCGTTGCGGCACAAACAAAATTTTACTCTACAATAATACACAAGAAAAAAGAAAAAATTCGGTACAACAAAATAAAAAAAAACAATTTTGCATAAAAAAAAAACCAACAAAGATCTAAAAATTTCTTGTGCACCGACATTTTTCTTTTGCTCTATACTAATAATAATGATGAGGAAGAGACGAGTAGTTAAAAAATATAATACAAAAGTTAAATTTAATAATATATTTTTTAAATATATATTTTAAAAAATATAATACAAAAGTTAAATTTAATAATATATTTTTCTTAAATAACATATTTTTTAAATATATATTATTTTTTAATATATATCCCTATTTTATAGGATTTTTCATATCAAATATTGATTGGATTAATTTTTAATATAATGAGATATTATAACCCGTTTAAGGGCTATCTGGATTTAGTGAGACCCATACCCATGAATTCGGATCAAATGCATGAGAAGCATTCATTTAAGAATAAAACAATCTGGTGCCTTGAAAGAATTTAATGAGCTTTCGTTTATATATATTTAAGATAAGATTAAGATATGACAAAAATTAGTTATTGTCAAATATAACTTCGTTACAGTACCATACCAGATGACTAAATCTCATAAATAAGATTGTTGTATTAAAACTCACGTCAATAATACACAATAATTGTATAAGTCATTATTGTTTGGGATTGTTCGAAATTTATTAGTATATAGTAAAGTTGTTGATAGATAATATTTTTAAGCAAATAACAAATTGAATTTTATAACCATGTTAGCTTATAATAATTATATCTAAAAAATAGCTGTTTTCAGTCTTATCTTTCACATTAATTATTTTTATTGAACCTCTTTTAAAATAAGAACACCCTACTAAACTTCGTAATGTTTGTTTTTTAAAATTTCAAACTAATATTTTATGGGGTTTGATCGGAATAAGGATGCGAATAGATTGATGTAACACGTATCTCGAAATGGTGCTCAAAACGGCTTGATTTTCGTTAATTGGAAGTTTAAACACCCGAATTGACACACTGTTTCGTCGTCTGGAGCACCGTTTCAACAATCGTCTCGTTTCCTCATTTCGATCAAAAGCCTTTATACATCAATTTGAAATTTGGAAAAATCTTAACGAAGTTATATTATTTTTAACGGATGTTCAATGAAAACAATTAGTGTGAAAAAGTGTGAGTGGTGTCAACTATTTTCTTATATGCGAATATTATCAGCCAACGTTAAAATGAATGATTGTTAAATTCCAATTAGCCTATATTTTAAACGAGTTGATGTGTATTCGGTCAGCATCGATTACATTCGCCATTGTACCAAAATTAACATACAAAGAGACTATTAACATATAAAAGAACTTAAAATATTTAAAAGGATGTTTCCTTGTCGGTAAAACACGGACGTTGGTAAAACTCGGGCATTAAAACCCAAACTCTGTACAACCCAAGCGTTGTCGGTAAAACTCGGACGTCGGTGAAACCCAAGCGTTAAAACATGGACATTGGTAAAACTCAAGCGTCCAGACATCAAACCCGAGCGTTGCGGCACAAACAAAATTTTACTCTACAATAATACACAAGAAAAAAGAAAAAATTCGGTACAACAAAATAAAAAAAAAACAATTTTGCATAAAAAAAAAACCAACAAAGATCTAAAAATGTCTTGTGCACCGACAGTTTTCTTTTGCTCTATACTAATAATAATGATGAGGAAGAGACGAGTAGTTAAAAAATATAATACAAAAGTTAAATTTAATAATATATTTTTTAAATATATATTTTAAAAAATATAATACAAAAGTTAAATTTAATAATATATTTTTCTTAAATAACATATTTTTTAAATATATATTATTTTTTAATATATATCCCTATTTTATAGGATTTTTCATATCAAATATTGATTGGATTAATTTTTAATATAATGAGATATTATAACCCGTTTAAGGGCTATCTGGATTTAGTGAGACCCATACCCATGAATTCGGATAAAATGCATGAGAAGCATTCATTTAAGAATAAAACAATCTGGTGCCTTGAAAGAATTTAATGAGCTTTCGTTTATATATATTTAAGATAAGATTAAGATATGACAAAAATTAGTTATTGTCAAATATAACTTCGTTACAGTACCATACCAGATGACTAAATCTCATAAATAAGATTGTTGTATTAAAACTCACATCAATAATACACAATAATTGTATAAGTCATTATTGTTTGGGATTGTTCGAAATTTATTAGTATATAGTAAAGTTGTTGATAGATAATATTTTTAAGCAAATAACAAATTGGATTTTATAACCATGTTAGCTTATAATAATTATATCTTAAAAATAGCTGTTTTCAGTCTTATCTTTCACATTAATTATTTTTATTGAACCTCTTTTAAAATAAGAACACCCTACTAAACTTCGTAATGTTTGTTTTTTAAAATTTCAAACTAATATTTTATGGGGTTTGATCGGAATAAGGATGCGAATAGATTGATGTAACACGTATCTCGAAATGGTGCTCAAAACGGCTTGATTTTCGTTAATTGGAAGTTTAAACACCCGAATTGACACACTGTTTCGTCGTCTGGAGCACCGTTTCAACAATCGTCTCGTTTCCTCATTTCGATCAAAAGCCTTTATACATCAATTTGAAATTTGGAAAAATCTTAACGAAGTTATATTATTTTTAACGGATGTTCAATGAAAACAATTAGTGTGAAAAAGTGTGAGTGGTGTCAACTATTTTCTTATATGCGAATATTATCAGCCAACGTTAAAATGAATGATTGTTAAATTCCAATTAGCCTATATTTTAAACGAGTTGATGTGTATTCGGTCAGCATCGATTACATTCGCCATTGTACCAAAATTAACATACAAAGAGACTATTAACATATAAAAGAACTTAAAATATTTAAAAGGATGTTTCCTTGTCGGTAAAACACGGACGTTGGTAAAACTCGGGCATTAAAACCCAAACTCTGTACAACCCAAGCGTTGTCGGTAAAACTCGGACGTCGGTGAAACCCAAGCGTTAAAACATGGACATTGGTAAAACTCAAGCGTCCAGACATCAAACCCGAGCGTTGCGGCACAAACAAAATTTTACTCTACAATAATACACAAGAAAAAAGAAAAAATTCGGTACAACAAAATAAAAAAAAAACAATTTTGCATAAAAAAAACCAACAAAGATCTAAAAATGTCTTGTGCACCGATAGTTTTCTTTTGCTCTATACTAATAATAATGATGAGGAAGAGACGAGTAGTTAAAAAATATAATACAAAAGTTAAATTTAATAATATATTTTTTAAATATATATTTTAAAAAATATAATACAAAAGTTAAATTTAATAATATATTTTTCTTAAATAACATATTTTTTAAATATATATTATTTTTTAATATATATCCCTATTTTATAGGATTTTTCTTATCAAATATTGATTGGATTAATTTTTAATATAATGAGATATTATAACCCGTTTAAGGGCTATCTGGATTTAGTGAGACCTATACCCATGAATTCGGATAAAATGCATGAGAAGCATTCATTTAAGAATAAAACAATCTGGTGCCTTGAAAGAATTTAATGAGCTTTCGTTTATATATATTTAAGATAAGATTAAGATATGACAAAAATTAGTTATTGTCAAATATAACTTCGTTACAGTACCATACCAGATGACTAAATCTCATAAATAAGATTGTTGTATTAAAACTCACATCAATAATACACAATAATTGTATAAGTCATTATTGTTTGGGATTGTTCGAAATTTATTAGTATATAGTAAAGTTGTTGATAGATAATATTTTTAAGCAAATAACAAATTGGATTTTATAACCATGTTAGCTTATAATAATTATATCTTAAAAATAGCTGTTTTCAGTCTTATCTTTCACATTAATTATTTTTATTGAACCTCTTTTAAAATAAGAACACCCTACTAAACTTCGTAATGTTTGTTTTTTAAAATTTCAAACTAATATTTTATGGGGTTTGATCGGAATAAGGATGCGAATAGATTGATGTAACACGTATCTCGAAATGGTGCTCAAAACGGCTTGATTTTCGTTAATTGGAATTTTAAACACCCGAATTGACACACTGTTTCGTCGTCTGGAGCACCGTTTCAACAATCGTCTCGTTTCCTCATTTCGATCAAAAGCCTTTATACATCAATTTGAAATTTGGAAAAATCTTAACGAAGTTATATTATTTTTAACGGATGTTCAATGAAAACAATTAGTGTGAAAAAGTGTGAGTGGTGTCAACTATTTTCTTATATGCGAATATTATCAGCCAACGTTAAAATGAATGATTGTTAAATTCCAATTAGCCTATATTTTAAACGAGTTGATGTGTATTCGGTCAGCATCGATTACATTCGCCATTGTACCAAAATTAACATACAAAGAGACTATTAACATATAAAAGAACTTAAAATATTTAAAAGGATGTTTCCTTGTCGGTAAAACACGGACGTTGGTAAAACTCGGGCATTAAAACCCAAACTCTGTACAACCCAAGAGTTGTCGGTAAAACTCGGACGTCGGTGAAACCCAAGCGTTAAAACATGGACATTGGTAAAACTCAAGCGTCCAGACATCAAACCCGAGCGTTGCGGCACAAAAAAAATTTTACTCTACAATAATAAACAAGAAAAAAGAAAAAATTCGGTACAACAAAATAAAAAAAAAAACAATTTTGCATAAAAAAAAAACCAACAAAGATCTAAAAATGTCTTGTGCACCGACTTTTTTCTTTTGCTCTATACTAATAATAATGATGAGGAAGAGACGAGTAGTTAAAAAATATAATACAAAAGTTAAATTTAATAATATATTTTTTAAATATATATTTTAAAAAATATAATTCAAAAGTTAAATTTAATAATATATTTTTCTTAAATAACATATTTTTTAAATATATATTATTTTTTAATATATATCCCTATTTTATAGGATTTTTCATATCAAATATTGATTGGATTAATTTTTAATATAATGAGATATTATAACCCGTTTAAGGGCTATCTGGATTTAGTGAGACCTATACCCATGAATTCGGATAAAATGCATGAGAAGCATTCATTTAAGAATAAAACAATCTGGTGCCTTGAAAGAATTTAATGAGCTTTCGTTTATATATATTTAAGATAAGATTAAGATATGACAAAAATTAGTTATTGTCAAATATAACTTCGTTACAGTACCATACCAGATGACTAAATCTCATAAATAAGATTGTTGTATTAAAACTCACATCAATAATACACAATAATTGTATAAGTCATTATTGTTTGGGATTGTTCGAAATTTATTAGTATATAGTAAAGTTGTTGATAGATAATATTTTTAAGCAAATAACAAATTGGATTTTATAACCATGTTAGCTTATAATAATTATATCTTAAAAATAGCTGTTTTCAGTCTTATCTTTCACATTAATTATTTTTATTGAACCTCTTTTAAAATAAGAACACCCTACTAAACTTCGTAATGTTTGTTTTTTAAAATTTCAAACTAATATTTTATGGGGTTTGATCGGAATAAGGATGCGAATAGATTGATGTAACACGTATCTCGAAATGGTGCTCAAAACGGCTTGATTTTCGTTAATTGGAAGTTTAAACACCCGAATTGACACACTGTTTCGTCGTCTGGAGCACCGTTTCAACAATCATCTCGTTTCCTCATTTCGATCAAAAGCCTTTATACATCAATTTGAAATTTGGAAAAATCTTAACGAAGTTATATTATTTTTAACGGATGTTCAATGAAAACAATTAGTGTGAAAAAGTGTGAGTGGTGTCAACTATTTTCTTATATGCGAATATTATCAGCCAACGTTAAAATGAATGATTGTTAAATTCCAATTAGCCTATATTTTAAACGAGTTGATGTGTATTCGGTTAGCAACGATTACATTCACCATTGTACCAAAATTAACATATAAAGAGACTATTAACATATAAAAGAACTTAAAATATTTAAAAGGATGTTTCCTTGTCGGTAAAACACGGACGTTGGTAAAACTCGGGCATTAAAACCCAAACTCTGTACAACCCAAGCGTTGTCGGTAAAACTCGGACGTCGGTGAAACCCAAGCGTTAAAACATGGACATTGGTAAAACTCAAGCGTCCAGACATCAAATCCGAGCGTTGCGGCACAAACAAAATTTTACTCTACAATAATACACAAGAAAAAAGAAAAAAATCGGTACAACAAAATAAAAAAAAACAATTTTGCATAAAAAAAAACCAACAAAGATCTAAAAATGTCTTGTGCACCGACAGTTTTCTTTTGCTCTATACTAATAATAATGATGAGGAAGAGACGAATAGTTAAAAAATATAATACAAAAGTTAAATTTAATAATATACGTAATAACATACCTTATAAATTCGTAAGATATAAATAATGATAAATAAATTTTATAACTCATTAATATCTAAAACCTCATTCAATACAATATTTAACGTTATATTTGTAACTTTATTAATAAATTGGATGTGGCTCAATGTTAGAGTACTCACTTTATTAGTGAGAGATAAGGGGTTCAAACCTCAATATCACCAATTTATATTGGAGATATGAGGGATGACCTTTGCTTGTCAGGGTTTGAGTCCTGATCTCATACGGTTTTACTGGCTCCTCGTTGTCATGCCGTTTGGCAGGCGTGGGGGTCGTATTTTACATGGGTAATCTCTCAATAGGTGGACCACTAGGGACTCTGTCTGTCCAGACTCGTGGCTGGATCGGGCTACCTTTAGTCATTGGGGGCCGCGTATGGAGTAACCAGCGTTACTTAGTTGGTCGTTCAGAAAAAGTAAAATTCTATAAATGTTAATTATGTTAGTTGACAATCTTGTTGGCTACTTTAGTTGAATTACATGTATAAAAATGGTTTTGTTTTAATAGTCAGGGCCGTCTTTGAGGCATGGCAGGGTAGTCGACAGCCACAGCCCGACACCCAGCTAGGCCCGAAAATGTTTATTTTCAGAAAAAAATTTATGTATTTTTATCAAAAACATGTGTATAATCAATGTTTCAACACAATTACATAACAACTAGTTTGGTTTAATGGTAAAGGGTATGACATCTAACCAAAAGGTAGTGAGTTCTAGTCTTATTTGAGACAATTTTAAGCTTATTTTTATACAAAATTTTTTACATAACTTAAATCATAATCAAATAAGCTCATTTATAATTAAATTGTTTAAACCCGATAAAATGTTTCTTTTACTTAAGGCCTAAAAATATTTTCGACTCTAGCCTAAATTTTTTTTGATTTTTCGGAGCCGGCCCTGTAAATAGTTAACCGGTTTGCTTCAAAATAAAGTTGATGAAACTAAATTAGGGAAGGTGTGACACGAGTGGGTATAGGAGTAAAATGGAATTTAGTTGAAAATGCCATTTCTTTATGTTGATTTATTCTTTTTAGAGTAAAAATTTTTGAGTAAATTTTTTTGTCTTGTAACAAGGTTGCATGTATGCTTCACAATTCTCTTCACCACCTACTGTAAACATGGGAATGTGTATATGTTTTTTGTGTATCGTAACACAGGGAGAAGAAAAAAAAAGGTGGGACTTGACATGCCTTTTCTCATTTTTGGCTTCCACTCACCCATCTTTGTGTATTTATTTTATATGGTAAGCTTTTTGCGTTTTAAATGGAAAAGTATTTCAAGTATCCTTGCATTGTTTACGTAATTATGGAGTGATGTGTTGGATATTTGTTATGTGAAAATTCGATCAGGACTTCGTATGAAAGATTTTTCATATTTCTTATGTAGACTATACTTGTTTAGTTAAGGTTAGATTAGTTTAGGTGTAACCCTTTAATTATCTATTGTTAAATCTCTGATCTTGATTTTGGCGGGTTCGCTAATAAGGACACCGCCCCCCTCTAAAGTCCAAAATGCTTTGACGAGTGTCCTTTATAGTAAAACCGTCCAAAGTTTGGGAGAAAAGTTTGTCCTGTCCTCTCGTCAGAGAGCGGTATTAGAATGTCTTCAGGCTCCTCATGCTCAAGACTTTTTGACTGTCACCCCCATCGAAGGGTTAGGCCAGCACATGTCAGCAGTGGAGTACCGAGCCATTCTTAAATATCGTTTAATGATCCCCATGTTCCCAGTTGATGAGCCATGCCCGGTCTGTCGTAAGAAGTCTTCAGATAATTACGCGGTTCATTGCAAAGAACTCCCGAGGTTTAAATACAGACATGATTTTGTCAAGGATGCCCTTTGTGATGTGTTAAAACGGGCGAGAATCTCGGCAAGAAAAGATGCTCCTGTGAATTTCTTGTCGGATCCACGTAAAGGAAGGTCTACTCTCCGACAAGCGGACATTCTTGTGTTTGGATGGGCGGGGGGAAGCATGCTTGTGTGGACCTTACTGGGGTGTCCCCTCTTGTCGGGCTTAGGGACACCGGGTTTGTTGCTAGGCAGGTGGTGCTAAAGGCAGAAGCAGGAAAAATTACTAAGCACGAGAAGGCATGTGTTTAGAATCAAAATGTCTTTATCCTTTTTGCTTTTGATACATTTGGGTCTCTCGCCCCTGATGCTGCTACGTTTTTAAAAAGAGTTCAGCGGATCGTGCAAAGTAACTCAACGACGCTGAAGAACGATAACTTTGTTTTTAGTAGAATTGGTTTTGCCATTCAAAAGGGGGTGACGACGCAACTTGTTTCCCGCTTACCTGCCTCTATGTTGTAACTAAATTTTTTTTTTAGTTAAATGAAAATTTGATTGAAAAATCTATAATATATATAAACGAAAACCCAAAAATCCTAGGTGTCGCGATGTGATCGATCCCACCTTTTTTGGAGTCACCAGATTTGCTAGATTTTTAAATGGAGGCTTCTCATGTATTTGACCCGAATTCACGGGTATGGGTCTTATCAAACCCATATATTTCCTAAACGGGTTATAACATCTCATTAAATTAAAAACTAATCTCACCAAATATTTGAGATAATAATCCTATAAAGTAGGGATATAATAAAAATTAATATATTATTTATTTAAAAAACGAATTTGTAATATCTATGTTTCTATATAACTTCCAATTTAAAAAAAAAAATTATTAACAAAAAAAAAATAAAAAAAGATATATATTATTTATAATTAAAAACCAATTTGTAGTAAAAAAAAGAAACGGGTCTTTGGTACATCAAACCCATATAGCTTTTAAACCGGGTTATAACATCTCATTTATTTGTGAAACAATTTATCATCAAACCATAAATATATTATTAACTTTCATACAAACAAAAAAGTTAAAAATTTAAAAAATAAATAAATATTAGAAACAAATAATATAAAACAACCCTCGTAATACTGGGGATAAAAACTAGTATCATATAATTAGCGTTATTATGTTTACCACGCTCGTATATGTGTAGAGAAATTATTAAGAGGCTATTTAATTAAAGTCTAGATTTGCACTCTTTTTTAGTCGTAATATTGACTTGTTTCCACAAGTTTGTTTACTAAATATGATATACCGTTATGTTTTGAATGAGGTTCAGAGTCTTTATGTATAGAAAAACATAGATACATACATTGTCATACACATATATCGAATATATTGTATCATTTTTTTATAAACTATAAAAGTATTATTTATTTATGTTGGGCTTAATTTTGTGGTTTGAGCTTGTTTATATTTATTTATGTGTATTTGGGCTTGGGTTTTGGGTATGCATGTAAACCGAGAACACTTATGTGTTCTCGGTGGGCTTGGTGTTGTTTGGGCCGACCACTGATTGTTATCCCTATATATAGAGGTGTATAGGGTTATGTTTTGTTCATTCTCATTATTATCAAGTATTGTAAGTGCTTAAGCACCAAACGTATTCAATATATATACGTGTGTTTTGAAGCAATCGTGTGTTACTTTACTTGTTATTTTCGTGTTCTTGAATCACCGAGTGTTGGTATTCCGCACCAATACTCGTCTGGTTGATATCATATTGTAGTGATCCAGATTCGGGACTTACAATTGGTATCAGAGCCTTTGACGAATTCAGACTCGTTATTGTGATATCAACGGATTCAAGATATCAAGTTCGGGTGGTTCTTATTGTTTTCGGCGAACTGTTGATCGGAGAAGAAGAAAGAAACTATTTTTGTGAACTTATTGATCAAAGATTGGAAACAAATCAAAATCCAAATTTTCCGGAAATTTGTTACAAGTTAGTTGAGATATTTTCAAATGTTTGGAGATGAATTTAAAAGCAGTGAAGATGAAATCTCTAGAGTACCCAATGTGAGTCAAGGTGCTAGTTCTACTGCTCGTCCTGTTGAAAATATTGATGACTCGGAATCTCTGCAAAAATATATAGATGCTCCTCATGTCTTCAAAGAGAAATCTGACAGAATTAAGAAGAATCTTCTAGAAAAGGGAAAGAAAAAGCTGCTGGTGATGAAAAATCAAAAAGACAAAAATAGTGTGTGTGCGTTGAAAAATCAAAATGTCAAAAATAGCATGTGTGCGTTGTCCTTACTAATAAAAAAAAATTTTGAGTCTTTTAAGATTCATTTTCGCTTAAAATTATGTCGGTTGCTCAAGTTTGAAGGACATATACTTGTATATGGTTGGTCTAGTGTTCTACTTGTAGTTTAACATGATAGCCATTTACCCCGGGGCGATTATGATATGTTTTTTTGTGTTTCGTGCTCTTTCACTTAAAATTATGTCGGTAACTCTGAGTTGGAAGGACATGTGTTTTCATGCATGTTTGGTCCAGTTAACCACTTGTTTTTTCAACGGATAGCCATTAACCTGAAAGCTTATAGTAACCGGGGTGACTGAATGCTTAACACGTGTGTTTTACCTAACTCTCTAGGAAATGATATTACTATTCAGTTAACAGCTTTTAGAAGCATCAAAAATATTTTCAAATGAAAATTGATCCAACCTTTGGAAAATGATAGATAAATTATTGTTGTGTGCATAACTGGTGAAGTTATTAAGCTTAAAAGGCCCTGGAACAGTCATTGATATTGTACGGTAGCTTTCCATGATGCGTAAAAGTTAAAGTGATATAAACTAAATTTGCTAAACTTAATGTGGAGGGACACTTTGAAGACAGGTGCATGACTCCAGATACATCTCTCCGAATGATAGGCAGAAAGGCAATTACCCAGTCATACACGAGCCCGTTAGTGTCTTGATCACCAAAAATATTGTGTTATTACATTTATTATTACTATTTAAAAAAAAATCAACAGAAGAGTTATTTATGCGTTACTTATCTACTATTAAGTTATTTTCTATAAAGACTTAAAGGGACAAACTAGAACTACAGAGATGGGGGCATACAAGTAAGTTCTGTCATGTCTCGAATGAAAGGTTTGTCAGTTTAATCGAATCAGAGAGGTACTTTTGTTTGGGGATCAACCCGACTACCCAACTGAGTACTCTATAGCCGAAGTTACTAAAGTAATTACAAGAATGGGGTATGAAAGCACTTATCCACCGGCAGTCAAGAAATTATTTCATCCTTACTGGAGATTCCTATTGCACACGTTTTTCACATGTATTTCAGGAAGAAAGGGGGGTACCGATGAAATCAGCCACACTCAAATATCTGCCGTTGCTGCTCTGATCATGGGATGGAACTACAACTATTCCAAGTTCGTCTTTAATGAAATGATAAGCAATCTAAGGGCAAAGAAGAAGGAGATGTTTTTGATGTACCCAAGGTTTTTACAGATGATTTTTGACTCTCATTACACCGAATTGGTTAAATCTGTTGAAACTTTGGATGTGAAATCTACGGGACCCAGTTTCTTTGGGTTAATGAAGAAATCAAGAAAAGGAGCCAAAGTGGTTTACAGGGGATTGAGACCACTTGAAAAATTCGGTCATTTTGCTGAGACCGAAGATGAACCTGTCATAGCTCAGGTTGCTGATGAACACGTGGTACCCGCTCAATCACGTGTTGCTACTTTCAAACTTTCTGATGATGAAGATGATGAAATTGAGCACCGTCCGACAGACACCCTTCAAAGGACTAAAGATTTAAGTGCTTTGGAAGCCATGAAAGCATTATTACAGTCAACTGCACTGAAACCTCCTCAGTCTGTTGCTGAAGTCAATGAAGAAAACATAGCTGAAGATCCAACTGCAGACTTAGGTCCTCGAAAAAGGAGAAAGAAAGATCCGAGGACTGGAGTACTGATTAATGAATCTGAAACAACCATTACACCAACAACAAATGAAACAACCAACCCAGTTCAACTTTCCACCCAACCTGATACACCTGCTTCAGAAACACCAGCTAAACAAAACATACCTGCTGATGAGCCATCATTCCATGATTTGCTGACTAGTGATTTCGGTGATGACTTTGACTTTGATTTTGAGGTAGAAATTCCTCACACCGCCACTACAGACATTCCCTCCAGCTCATCTGGCCCAGACGATCAGGGTCAGTCAAGCACCAGTATGTCAGATAAAGTTGCCCAGATTCTGGCAATGCAGGAAACCTATCTTCAGAATAAATGTAAAGAGGTGATTTTTGAAGATGCTCCTGTTGATGTTCATGCATTGCAACGTAGAGTTTTTGAACTCGAACAAGATGCGGTAGTCAAAGATGTTCGTATTTAGGAATTGGAGGCGGGAAATTCAGATAAAGACTCCAAGATTAAGGAATTACAGTCCAATATGGGAGAGTTAACTGCACTCTATCTTGACCTCCAACAAAAGCTCTTTCAAAAGTTTGGAGATGAATTTAAAGGCAGTGAAGATGAAATCTCTAGAGTACCCGATGTGAGTCAAGGTGCTAGTTCTACTGCTCGTCCTGTTGAAAATATTGATGACTCGGAATCTCTGCAAAAATATCTAGATGCTCCTCCTGTCTCCAAAGAGAAATCTGACAGAATTAAGAATAATCTTCTTCAAAAGGGAAAGAAAAAGCTGCTGGTGATGAAAAACTTAAATCAGAATGTGGAATCGTCGGATCATCCAGACAGGTTTGTTATTGAATTTAAAAAGGGCTTTAATAGTAAATATGGTGATCGATCGGGAGTTCTATCATGGGGCTTTGATGCGGATAAAAATATGTGGTGGGTTAAAAGGAAATCATGGGCCACCGAATACTACAAGAAGATGAAAGATTTTGGCTCCTGGAAGAAAGTGGATTTAAGTGATTTAATCAACTCTCCATTCACTAATCCAACTAATGATAAAAGAGGTACTGATTTCTGGAATTTCCTGAAACGAGAGGTGGATCGAGGTTTCCCGAATATGAAGACTGCTGAGTCTTTTCTAAAGAAAGCCAAGGGAGTCCTGGATCCGAGGACTGGAAAAACTATGGTTAACGTAATGTGGCCAGCAACAAACAAGACTACTCACATTCCTGTTCCTGACAAGATACCTGATGGCACATTGGATGATATGAGTATCTGGATATATGATAGTGTCACCGCCACTGTCATTATCAAGCTAAAAAAGAGAAATGGTCAGTACAAATTTGTTGAGCCAAGAGATTTATTAAAGCTGAGAGAACGAGACATCAAGACGCTTAGTACTCATCAGATTGTTGCAGATTCGATTTTTGAGACGGCTGCTAAAGAATTCACGAGTATGGTAGCTACTATAATCCGTTGCAAGTTTTGGGCAGGTGCTTTAAAGATGTTGACTACATGGATCAAGATTAAAAACCAAGCTACAAGCCAAGGGGGAGATTGTTGGTCCTAGTTTTATGGTTTGAGCTTGTTTATATTTAATTTCTGTGTATTTGGGCTTGGGTTTTGGGTATGCATGTAAACCGAGAACACTTATGTGTTCTCGGTGGGCTTGGTGTTGTTTGGGCCGGCCACTGATTGTTATCCCAATATATAGAGGTGTGATGTATAGGGTTATGTTTGTTCATTCTCATTATTATCAAGTATTGTAAGTGCTTAAGCACAAGACGTATTCAATATATATACGTGTGTTTTGAAGCAATCGTGTGTTACTTTACTTGTTATTTTTGTGTTCTTGAATAACCGAGTGTTGGTATTCCGCACCAATACTCGTCTGGTTGATATCGTATTGTAGTGATCCAGATTCGGGACTTACAATTGGTATCAGAGCCTTTGACGAATTCAGGCTCGTTATTGTGATATCAACGGATTCAAGATATCAAGTTCGGTTGGTTCTTATTGTTTCCGGCGAACTGTTGATCGGAAAAGAAGAAAGAAACTATTTTTGTGAACTGATTGATCAAAGTTTGGAAACAAATCAAAATCCAAATTTTCCAGAAATTTGTTACATGTTAGTTGAGATATTTACTGGTTTTCAGCCACTGTGAGTTCTCGGAAACATTACTTATTTGTGTTCTCGGCTCACACTGTTCTCGGTGATTGAGTGTTCTCGGCCATTGTTTGTTCTCGGCAAATTAGTGATTTCGGTCCAACTGATTTGGTCAACATACACAGTTCTCAGTCAACGTATTGTCAATTTTTGAGTTTTCGGTCAAATAGGGTTTTCGGTCAACTGTTTGGTCAACCAGAGATTTCGGTCAAACTTTTGGTCAGCTTGTGTTCTCGGTAAACCTTAGTTCTCGGCCCAAAGTCATTTTTCTCAGCCTAGTCTGTGTTTGGGCATCTCTTATTGGACTTACATTTAAATTGGACTTAAAATAAACCAGTAACCATTTTGAAATGGCCCAGTTAACCAATGGTAGCAACTCGACCAACTCGTCTCTTCACCAAGAACTTGATTCAATCATGGGTACTGCTGCACGTGTACCTCGTTTATTGTCCCCTGAAGGTTTCAATGAATGGAAATTTCGTTTTGAACACTATGCCAAGATGAAAGACTCAAAAATTTGGAAAAGCATTGCGAGAGGACCTCAAGTAATCACCTACCAAAGGGATGGATCAACCGAGCTCCTTATAAAGCCAGTTGGTCAATATGATGATGCTGACTTTGAAAAGGTGGAAGAAGATGAGAAAGCTCTTTCAATTCTAACTATGGCACTCACACCCGAGATTGCACTTCAGTTTAGAGAACTCCGATCGGCTAAAGAGTTGTGTGCCGCGCTGATAGAAGTTTATGAGGAGGATATGAAAAGAAGTCGTCAAGATCTGCTGCGTCAGAAGTTTAATATGTTTAATCACGTTCTGGGAGAGACACTGGAATCTCAGCTTCAAAGGTTCATATCCCTTGCAACTGAAATGAGAACTGCTGGAATCTTTCTACAAACCTCAGAGATTAACAACAAGCTAGTGAACTCTCTTCCAAAGAATTGGGACATGCATGTTGCCGTCATTAAAAAGACCAAAGACCTTAACAGAATGAGGATGACTGAGATGATTGCAACTATTAAGGCCTGCGATATGGATGATAAACAGCGGGCAATAAATCATGCTAGCTCTTATAGCGCTGCTGGATATAACGTTACTTCTAACAGTTCTCTCATGTCTCAAGATAGTTTCTCACTATTTAAGCCCTCTCAACTACCACCTGGAAACTTTCAGAAGTTCTCGTCCACCCTCGGTCATTCATCGTCATCAAATTCACCTAATCCAGCTCCAGTATTTTTTACCAAATCCGGTCAGTCAGTTAGTGATTCTGGCAAAACCACTTACAGTGTAAACTCCAGCCAGATTCCTACTATACCTAAAGAAACTCAAGAGTTGCATTAATGGCAGGATTTATGAATTGTTACCATGAGTTTCTGGCCGGAGACTTGGTCCAACCCATGGCTGCTACTGAAATTGATCAGATCCATCCTGATGATGTTGAAGAAATGGACATCTCGTGGCAAATTTCCATGGTGGTTTTCCGTTCTAAGAATTTTACCAAAAGGACGGGTAGAAATAACTGGAACATGCCAAATAATCAAAAGGTGTGTTTTAACAAGGAGACTCTCAGGTGTTACAACTGTCATGAGCCGGGTCATTTTGCTCGTGAATGCACCAATCCGGCTAAAGAGGGGAATACGGAAAGGGCCTTGGTCCCAGCTGGAAATGCTCGGGGTGAAGCTGGTGGTAGTTCAGGTAATGGGGAAAGAGGTATGGTTGCTCAAACGTTCTCATGGGAAGGTCAGATGGCTGCGCTGAACATTGGAAATCAAACTGCTAATTTCGCAACAGTTGAGAAATCTGAAGAGGAAAACACTGCTGAGGAGAAGGTTAAGGAGCTCCAGTTTGCATACATGGCGTTCACTTCTCCGGATTCATCTGAGGTACGTTTTCAACCATGTTCTTTGAATTGTGGTGAGAAAATAGAAATGTATAAACTTCATAATGACAGTCTAAGTAGAGATATGGAAAGAATAAAATCAGAGAGTTTTAAACTTAAGAAAAATGAAAAGGGATTTCTAGACAAAATAGAATCTCTTAACAAAGACATTAAAAAACTTAAGTCTGATTTTAGTATAAAAAGTTGTCATCACCTTGATGCCAAACAAGAAATCGTTGAATTAACTGTTAAACTGGAAGCCTCCAAGCTAGAAATCTTGAATCTCACTAGCAAGTTTGAAAAGGCTGAACTTGATTTTAAAAAGTTCGATGGTTCCAGTAAAGTAGTTGATTCAATGATTGAAAATCAACTGTGGTGGAAAGAAAATGAAGGTGAAGGCATAGGATATAGTCAGGTTCCCCCACCGTATAATCACAATTATGTTCCTACTCCTGTCACCAAAGAACATGAAGAAATAAAGGGTATGAAGTATGGTAAACCAGACAAAGGTGATGGAACCAGCTCTACTGATGCTGGTTCTTCTAATTTAAAGATGAACGATTTTAATGTCTCTACTTCATGTGCAGAAAGAGTAATTGTGAAGGAATGGACTGATGAGGATGACGACCCGTGTTTTGATTTTGATAATAATGTTGTTTCTGATGTTTCTTTAGAACTTCTAGTTTTGAATTCTGTTATTCTGACTGTTTGTGTGGGCTCTGTTTTAAAGAACAAGGATTCTTGTGTGGTTGATTCGGTTGAAACTTTAAATTCTAATAATGTGATTTCTAATAAAATCAAAATTTCAAAAACATCAAAAAATATGTTGCACCTAAGTTTGTCAAGGAGGGATGCTCCAATGACAGCCAAGGTGATAAGTTCAAAAGGAAAAATGTGAATTCTCACAAATCTAAACAGACTGGTCTACACAACCAGTCCAGACAAGGAGCTGCCCAGAGTGAATTTTTCATAAAACGCCTGACATGTTTTAACTGTGGCATTCCTGGTCATATTTCCAGAAATTGTCCACATCGTCCGTACATTTCATACTACGGATTTCATCAAAGGAATATGCCGTATGTGCCTCATGATGCATATAGGCAAGGGTTTAGACATTATTCGGCTAGTTCCTTTGACGATGATTGGAATCGAAACAAATCTGGCAGGTTTAGTCCTCATCAGACCAAACCCAACATGATTAAAAGAAGGGTTAGTAAAGGTGTTTCAAGTTCAAAATCACATATAAACACTAACACTAGACCTAAACAGGAGAAGAAAACGGTTTCATCTAATAAGTCTCTGTCTAAGGCACCAGAGATCATGACAACCATTCGTACTTATAATTCCAAATCCTTCAGACATAAATGGTTGCCTAAATCTCCTGCGAAAGCATCTAATCATTCTATTTTTGATGATCAAAAGGATATGACATGGCAGCCTGTGACAAAAGTTGATGAGTCAGGGTCACCTAGTGTAAGTATGGACTGGGTACCAAAAACTAACTAATCCCGCGTTTTGTGCAGGGACAGCTATGGAGGAATATCATCAGACCTTGGTATGTTGATAGTGGCTGTTCCAGGCACCTGACAGGAGACATCACCCAGCTACACAACATTCAAACATTTAATGGTGGGTATGTGTCCTTTGCGGGAGGAGAGAAAGTAAAAATCACTCAAAAGGGTACTGTAAGTAACGGTGTGTTAAAATTTGAAAATGTTAATTTTGTTCCAAAATTGAAGCACAGTCTTTTAAGTGTGTCGCAAATCTGTGACAAAGATTTTTCAACTCATTTTGTTCTCTTGTTTTATATTTCAAATCGAACCAAAGAATGTTGAGATGGCTCTTCAAGAACCTAGTTGGGTTGATGCTATGCATGAAGAACTGAATCAGTTTGAGAAGTTGAAGGTATGGAGATTGGTTAAATTGCCGGAAGGAAAGAAAGCTCTTGAGACAAGATGGGTTTTTAGGAACAAGCAAGATGACACCAGGGTTATTGTTCGTAATAAGGCAAGACTGGTAGTTCGCGGGTTTCGCCAGGTTGAAGGGTTAGATTACATAGAAGTCTATACTCCAGTAGCTAGGCTTGAGGCCATTAGATTTTTTCTGGTATATGCATCATATATGGGTTTTACAGTTTATCAGATGGATGTTAAAACAGCGTTTTTGTATGGTGAGGTCAAAGAAGAAATCTATGTCGATCAGCCGCTGGGTTTCGTTAACTCTAAGAAGCCAAATCATGTGTACAAGTTAGACAAGGCTCTGTACGGGCTACATAAGGCTCCACGAGCGTGGTATGCTACACTGACCGGGCACCTACTTGATCACGACTATAAGCGGGGAACGATTGATCAAACTTTGTTCCGGAAAACTGTCGGAAAAGATTTGATTATGGTTAAGATTTATGTTGACGATATCATCTTCGGTTCCACCAGTGCTGACTTGTGCAAAGAATTTGAAGGCGTTATGAAGAAAAGATTTGAGATGAGTTCGTTGGGTGAAATGACAACATTTTTGGGATTACAGTTCGCCAAAGTCCAACAGGTATTCTGTTACATCAAGGAAAGTACGTTGAAGATATGCTGGATAAGTTTGAGCTTCAAGATTGCAAGAGTGCTAATACTCCAATGGCTGAAAGACCGCTTTTGTCATCTGATCCTGAAGGGAGTCCCGTAGATCAGACATATTATCGATCGATGATCGGGTCTCTGATGTATCTCATAGCCAGTCGTCCCGACATAATGTTCGCATCTGCCCGCTTCCAGGCTAATCCTAAACTCTCTCATTTAATTGCTATTAAACGTATATTTAGATATCTGAAGGGACAACCGAAGTTAGGTCTTTGGTATCCCAAACTATCAGAATTTGATCTTTATGCTTTTGCTGTAGCAATTATGGTGGAGACGATATTGACAGGAAATCCATGTCAGCTGGCTGCCAGTTTCTCGGAGATCGGCTCATTTCATGGAAGTGTAAGAACAACAAACAGTGTCTACTTCGACAGCCGAAGCAGAGTATGTTGCTGCGTCCTCTTGCTGTTCTCAGGTTATCTGGATGCAAAATCAGTTGCTGGATTACGGTTTGGAATTTTTTGACACTCCTGTCTTCTGTGATAATAATGCAACCATTGCTATTGTGAAAAACCCAGTCCAACATTCTAAAACCAAGCACATTGATATTAAAATTCATTTTATTCGTGATTGTTTCGATCGAAAGTTGATTCATCTTGAACAGGTCCACACAGATAATAACGTGGCGGACTTATTTACAAAATCGGTCGGAACATCAAAATTTAATGTGCTTATGAGTTTTCTTAAAATGCTACGATTTAAGGATTGAGTCTTTTTGGGGATAAATTTGTACTTTTGTTTAGTTTTTGCACAAATTTAGGGGGAGAAAAATCAAAAAGACAAAAATAGTGTGTGTGCGTTGAAAAATCAAAATGTCAAAAATAGCATGTGTGCGTTGTCCTTACTAATAAAAAAAAAATTTGAGTCTTTCAAGATTCATTTTCGCTTAAAATTATGTCGGTTTCTCAAGTTTGAAGGACATATACTTGTATATGGTTGGTCCAGTGTTCTACTTGTAGTTTCACAGGATAGCCATTTACCTAATGACTGAAAGCACCCGGGGCGATTATGATATGTTTTTTTTTGTTTCGTGCTCTTTCACTTAAAATTTTGTCGGTAACTCTGAGTTGGAAGGACATGTGTTTTCGTGCATGTTTGGTCCAGTTAACCACTTGTGGTTACAACGGATAGCCATTAACCTGAAAGCTTACAGTAACCGGGGTGACTGAATGCTTAACACGTGTGTTTTTCCTAACTCTCTGGGAAATGATATTATTATTCAGTTAACAGCTTTTAGAAGCATCAAAAATATTTTCAAATGAAAATTGATCCAACCTTTGGAAAATGATAGATAAATTGTTGTTGTGTGCCTAACGGGTGAAGTTATTAAGCTTAAAAGGCCCTGGAACAGTCATTGATATTGTACGGTAGCTTTCCATGATGCGTAAAAGTTAAAGTGATATAAACTAAATTTGCTAAACTTAATGTGGAGGGTCATTTTGAAGACATGTGCATGTCTCCAGATACATCTCTCCGAATGATAGGCAGAAAGGCAATTACCCAGTCATACACGAGCCCGTTAGTGTCTTGATTACCAAAAATATTGTGCTATTACATTTATTATTACTATTTAAAAAAAAATCAACAGAAGAGTTATTTATGAGTTACTTATCTACTATTAAGTTATTTTCTATAAAGGCTTAAAGGGACAAACTAGAACTACAGAGATGGGGGCACACAAGTAAGTCCTGTCATGTCTCGAATGAAAGGTTTGTCAGTTTACTGGCACTAAATCCAACGTTCAACCTTAAAGCCTAAAATTTTGCATTCATAAAAGCTTTTGATCAAGCACTAGGGGGTTGGAGTCAAATTGGGGTTATCTGGGGAAAGCCGAATACGCTTTGAGAATAGATAGGAGGCACCACAGGTCCATGAGTGATGTCCATCTAAGCTTTATGCCGAACTGAACCCTAATCATATCACTGATACAATGAAAATCATGCTAAGTATGTTATACCTGCTATCAACCTGTCTCTTTGCGTCATAATAACGCTGAACATGAATCCTTGTGACAGTCTCTTAAACAATATGATTCTATGTTCGGATCTTTTCATAAAAGGGCGGCAGTTTTACGAAGAACTGAAATTTGATCCCGATGCTAAAAATAAAGGGAGTTGTTTTCTGGTGAAGATAATTTTTTATTATATTATTTTTATCTTGCTTATTTTGTGTGTCATGTCTTATATTGTTTTTCCTCGAAATTACTCTCCTCGGAACGTTTTTATAAACCTTTTCTTAAAATTGGGTTTTGAATGATTTGAACATCATCTAATGGATCTCGAATCCAGTTGGGCTGGTACATGGGTTTTCGGCTCACCTTGAGCCCACAAAGAGTTTTCGACCCGGCCCACTAAGTTTGATATAAATATATTATGGAATTACTTTTTTCCACTTTCATTACCTTTTATATCTCAAAAACTCTCTCTGCCGAGATCTCATAATTTTCTTTGGCCGAGATCCTCTTTCATAATACTCCCTGCCGAGATCATAGCTCTTTCACTAATCAAAGATTCTAGTTTGCTTTTGTGACTAGCAGGTACTAGACCAGGATCTATGAAATCTGAATATCACTAAGGCTTACTTTGGTGTTAGATGAGGCCACTGTAACTCGATTTGATATGTCAAAAGTGGATTCTTGATTACTTAGGATTTTTGGTGGATTTATTAGGGTTAATTAAGGGTTTTCGGTTAATCTTAACCAGGTTGTTGCAGGTTTAATGGAGGGTTCAGGGATCTCGGTGTGATTGAAGGGGATTGCATGTTTCCCTAGGAGGAATCCCAAAGGGTTTTCTGTTTACAGCTGTGATGGAGTTCTCGGTTGACTTTCGTTGACCGAGAACTCCCTATCATGACAGAAAATCTCGTTCTCGGCCAAGTCTTGACCGAGAACCCTTTTTCCTAGTTAAGCACTGACCGAGAACCCCCTTCATGGCAGAAAACTTTGTTTTGGGCCAAATCATGACCGAGAACCATTTTTCTCGGTTAAATTGTTGACAGAGAACTTATTTTTGACCGAGATCCCCCCTGCCTGGCCCATATTCTCACTGTTTGGGCCCAGATTCTCATTGTGATTCATTATTGGGCCTCTCCAACGTATCCTGGACCACCACAGAAGTTCTTTTAAGCCCACCATGCCTAATAATCCTTGTGAATTTTAATTCATAGTTAAAACGTTCATTATTTCTATCTAACTTGCTATGTTTGTTGCAGATATGGATGATCAAAATTCGTTAAAGTTTGTAGAGACTCATAATATAGCTGGTCACCTGTGTGATCCACCTTTGGCTCATAAGTAGTTCATGTCGATGATTGTTGGACTGAATACTTGCAGGATCTCTCAGGCTCTTCGTATGATCCTGTCATTTGCAAGAAGATGGTCACTGACTTCTGGAAGAATGCAAAAATCAACTCTCAAGGAGCAGACGGAGTTATTTCAATCGATTCCAAAATACAGATGAAGCATGTTACTATTACTGAAGCCATTATCAGAGAGGTACTTTTGTTTGGGGATCAACCCGACTACCCAACTGAGTTCTCTACAGCCGAAGTTACTGAAGTAATTACAAGAATGGGGTATGAAGGCACTTATCCACCGGCAGTCAAGAAATTATTTCATCCTTACTGGAGATTCCTATTTCACACGTTTTTCACATGTATTTCAGGAAGAAAGGGGGGTACCGATGAAATCAGCAACACTCAAATATCTGCCGTTGCTGCTCTGATCATGGGATGGAACTACAACTATTCCAAGTTATTCTTTAATGAAATGATAAGCAATCCAAGGGCAAAGAAGAAGGAGATGTTTTTGATGTACCCAAGGTTTTTACAGATGATTTTTGACTCTCAATACACCAACTTGGTTAAATCTGTTGAAACTTTGGATGTGAAATCTATGGGACCCAGTTCCTTTGGGTTAATGAAGCAATCAAGAAAAGGGGCCAAAGTGGTTTACAGGGGATTGAGACCACTTGAAAGTTTCGGTCATTTTGCTGAGAATGAAGATGAACCTGTCATAGCTCAGGTTGCTGATGAACACGTGGTACCCGCTCAACCACGTGTTGCTACTTTCGAACTTTCTGATGATGAAAATGATGAAATTGATCACCGTCAGACAGACACCCTTCAAAGTATTAAAGATTTATGTGCTTTGGAAGCTATGAAAACATTATTACAGTCAACTGCACTGAAACCTCCTCAGTCTGTTGCTGAAGTCAATGAAGAAAACATAGCTGAAGATCCAACTGCAGACTTAGGTCCTCGAAAAAGGAGAAAGAAAGATCCGAGGACTGGAGTACTGATTAATGAATCTGAAACAACCATTACACCAACAACAAATGAAACAACCAACCCAGTTCAACTTTCCACCCAACCTGATACACCTGCTTCAGAAACACCAGCTAAACAAAACATACCTGCTGATGAGCCATCATTCCATGATTTGCTGACTAGTGATTTCGGTGATGACTTTGACTTTGATTTTGAGGCAGAAATTCCTCACACCGCCACTACAGACATTCCCTCCAGCTCATCTGGCCCAGACGATCAGGGTCAGTCAAGCACCAGTATGTCAGATAAAGTTGCCCAGATTCTGGCAATGCAGGAAACCTATCTTCAGAATAAATGTAAAGAGGTGATTTTTGAAGATGCTCCTGTTGATGTTCATGCATTGCAACGTAGAGTTTTTGAACTCGAACAAGATGCGGTAGTCAAAGATGTTCGTATTCAGGAATTGGAGGCGGGAAATTCAGATAAAGACTCCAAGATTAAGGAATTACAGTCCAATACGGGAGAGTTAACTGCACTCTATCTTGACCTCCAACAAAAGCTCTTTCAAAAGTTTGGAGATGAATTTAAAGGCAGAGAAGATGAAATCTCTAGAGTACCCGATGTGAGTCAAGGTGCTAGTTCTACTGCTCGTCCTGTTGAAAATATTGATGACTCGGAATCTCTGCAAAAATATCTAGATGCTCCTCCTGTCTCCAAAGAGAAATCTGACAGAATTAAGAATAATCTTCTTCAAAAGGGAAAGAAAAAGCTGCTGGTGATGAAAAACTCAAATCAGAATGTGGAATCGTCGGATCATCCAGACAGGTTTGTTATTGAATTTTAAAAGGGCTTTAATAGTAAATATGGTGATCGATCGGGAGTTCTATCATGGGGCTTTGATGCGGATAAAAATATGTGGTGGGTTAAAAGGAAATCAGGGGCCACCGAATACTACAAGAAGATGAAAGATTTTGGCTCCTGGAAGAAAGTGGATTTAAGTGATTTAATCAACTCTCCATTCACTAATCCAACTAATGATAAAAGAGGTACAGATTTCTGGAATTTCCTGAAACGAGAGGTAGATCGAGGTTTTCCGAATACGAAGACTGTTGAGTCTTTTCTAAAGAAAGCCAAGGGAGTCCTGGATCCGAGGACTGGAAAAACTATGGTTAACGTAATGTGGCCACCAACAAACAAGGCTACTCACATTCCTGTTCCTGACAAGATACCTGATGGCACATTGGATGATATGAGATTCTGGATATATGATAGTGTAACCGCCACTGTCATTATCAAGCTATAAAACGGAAAGGGTCAGTACAAATTTGTTGAGCCAAGAGATTTATTAAAGCTGGGAGAACGAGACATCAAGACGCTTAGTACTCATCAGGTTGTTGCAGATTCGATTTTTGAGATGGCTGCTAAAGAATTCACTAGTATGGTAGCTACTATAATCCGTTGCAAGTTTTGGGAAGGTGCTTTAAAGGATGCTGATGTTGACTACATGGAGCAAGATTAAAAACCAAGCTACAAACCAAGGGGGAGATTGTTGGGCCTAGTTTTGTGGTTTGAGCTTGTTTATATTTAATTCTGTGTATTTGGGCTTGGGTTTTGGGTATGCATGTAAACCGAGAACATTTATGTGTTCTCGGTGGGCTTGGTGTTGTTTGGGCCGGCCACTGATTGTTATCCCTATATATAGAGGTGTGATGTATAGGGTTAAGTTTTGTTCATTCTCATTATTATCAAACATTGTAAGTGCTTAAGCACCAGACGTATTCAATATATATACGTGTGTTTTGAAGCAATCGTGTGTTACTTTACTTGTTATTTTCGTGTTCTTGAATCACTGAGTGTTGGTATTCCGCACCATTACTCGTCTGGTTGATATCATATTGTAGTGATCCAGATTCGGGACTTACAGTTTACTTTTATATTTAAGAGATAGTATCACCAACTTTCTTATGTGTCGGTTATTCGGGGGTGTGACGTCAGTACTAGAAAATTAGACATTTTTCTATGAATGATTTCGTAGAAAATCTGTTGAAAAACCCACTTTCCAACAATTTTTCAACAAAATGTGGTGTTAGAAAAACATATGCTTGAAAATTTTTTTCAACCGTTTTCCAACAATTTTTCTTACAAAATTGCTACAAATACACACCGTTGCAAACTTATTACAACTTTCCTACAAAAGCTATTTTTTAGATTATTTTTTATCTGGGGTTAGTTTATACAAGCATAATAAAACAAAGAAATAGTTCTAAATATTTTTTTGTTAGAAGTTTGTTGGAAAGTTAGCAACAATTTTCCAACGAAAATCCTATTGTTACTATTCCGTCGCAATATTGTAGGAAAATTAGAGCTTACTTTTGTGTTGGAAATTCGTTTGAAATATGTTGGATTACGTGTCGTAAGAATTTTGTAGAAAATGACATGTTTTCTAGTAGTGGTAATTCCTATAATCACCTAAGGTATAGATATGCATGCCTCGAGTTTTTACTAGATTAGGAATGACATGATGAGTGTACATGTATTTTAAGATGCTCATGAATTATAATCGTGTTTAACTGCCATTAAGAATTTGTATGGATATTATAGGTTGTCACACCTAGTTTCAATTTCTCTTAACACGACAGCTACCCCAGTTCTAATACATGGCCACCACTGCCACCTTAAACCATTAGCATTGCCATCTTAAACACCCCCTTCCCATTTTTAGTGTTGGTTTAGGGTTATTCGCCACATCCCTCGCTAACCGCTGTTGTATTTAATGGATTTATGGTGACTAATTGAAGAGATGAATTGCGAGTTCATTTTGTAAGGTCATGATTTGCAAGTATGTGGAGTTGGGATGTGTGTGTGTGAGGGGGGGGGGGGGGGGGAATTGACCTATTTTTATGTCGGCTACCATTTGGAAGTCCTAGGTAGCGGTGGTTTAACAGTGACGGTTGTAACATCCTTAAGGAGGGGAATTATTGATATGGTCTAAATTATACATTTACCTTTATAAATAGTTCCTACACTTTTAATAGTTTTTGGGTTCAATTGTATACATTGTTATTACAAATTGGTTCATATTTTAATTTTGATGGTTTTAAGAGACTACGAACTAAAACAGAGTGGACAAGTCATTACACAAAGAGTGAACACATGAGATGGGTTATGAGAACATAAGGATTGTTGTCAAAAGAGGAAGTTGGTAATAAATAACAAAAGTTGGACGGCGTGAAGTAAGTTTGGAGCCGCATGTTTTGGGAAAATAAGTGGTGGTCAATGACTTAATTCAAGGAGGAGGCCGGCAATTTAGAGAAAATGAGCAAACATTTGTTGGTTCGATTAGAGATCGTTCGGGTTTTACACCTACTCATTCGAAACATTATTTCCCTGTTTGAATTTATTATTGTCTTTATGAATTCAGTGTTGGAACCAGTTTATTTTATTTTGTTCTCGAGCATGATTGTTGGCTAAACCCCCTAGTTACCTAGGTTTTGATGAATATTTGTTGAGCTATTGATTTTTTCTCGGTTTTATGGTTTTTATTGTTGGGTTAGTACTAGAGTAAAGAATCTCTTTTACAATTAATCTGATGTGTATGCGTATTTAGGTCTAATTTATCGTTGATATTTGTTTCGTATGCTTCTTGTTGGACGTGTTTCAGTTATAGTTGCATATTTAGGCTGCTTACTGTATTTTTATGATTATTTTATGGTTTTGCTACTGTAATAATCCATAGGAATATTGGTTGGTGATTTGTTAGAGTTTCTATTACATTTGTTGATTTTTGAACCTGAAAACGTGACCTGTTTAAAGTTTTTATTTTCATTTGTGTTCAAATAAGTTAATTTTATCATATTATGTTCATATATATTTTTGGGATATTTACAAACTCCATTTCATGCATTTGATGTCATAATTGCTTTTAGATAAAGTCAAGGGGTCAAATCTGCCATGTTTGAAAATATGCTTTCTCGTCCTCCTTCCTCACGCTACGCGACCCACCTGGCGACCCACCTGGGGTCTGTTCCCGATATGTTACGCAATGGGTGACTAGATCAGGAAGTTTGTTTGTTTTTTTATTGTTTTCGTTAAATTAGAGGCCCGTTTTCGTGGATCTTCTGTATTATTTGATGCCAATGTTTGGGATTGCTTTTAGGTGACTTATCTCAAGTTTTTTGATTTAATACTAGTGTCCTTTATCAAAACGCCCATTAAACTCACATCTTATAAATAAATCATTTAAACCCTAACGCTAGTTAAATTCCTTAATAAACCATATTATTTTACCTCTACCTCATATTTTGAACTCGCCAATTTCACCTTTCAATCTAAATCAAGCTCAAGATAAAGTGTTCTTCCCTCTTTGACTTTCAAAAGTCAACATTTTTATTCTTCTCTGATTCACCTTGTTCCAATCTAAATCTCGGGTAAGTTTGTACATCAAAGTTGTTCTAAATCATCATTAAATCGAAAACCCTCATTAAATGTCAATGGACTGAGGGATGTAACACCACGGCTTTAAGCGGAATACGTACAAATCACTCATAAGCTCGTAGCACTATTAAAGTGGCAATATATTTAGTTTATTCTCATTAATTCGAAAGTACACAAATAGTTCGAGGAATCAACAGATCACATTACATCGAAAAGGATAACTATTATTCGTTTTAATAAAACTAAAAGCCAATTTAATTTACTTGATCCTTGCACGTCATCATTTCAACCAGTAACACGTTTAAAATAATAACATTTGTCAACATAATATGTTGGTGAGATTTCATAAGCTTGATGTATATATGCATATTATGTAAAACACATGATTCACTAATCATCATGTAATATATTTTGACATAGAGTAAATGAATGCAAATAAATAGTCCTCTCATTCATCCGACCGAAGCCGAGTAATAGGGGATATGAGAATTGTAACAGCCCATCTACCGCCGCACCATAATATTGTCCGCTTTGGCCGCGACATACCACCATCGCCTCACGTATTTGCTTTTGGTTGCCTTGGTGAAGACTTCCCTGGAGTTCACCCATCCGGATACTACTTTCACCTGAGCACGCTTAACTGTGGATTTCTCCTATCATCCACTACCATTAAGTGCCCAAAACACGTTATGATTGGAAAGGTATCCATCCCCTTATAAAGAAGGCTTTTTTCTCCTCCCGACTGATGTGGGATGTCACAATCCTCCCCCAGCGTCCTCGTGGAACTAGCACCACCGGTCTATCCCTGGCTCTGATACCATCTATAACAGCCCAGTTACCATCGCATCATAATATTGTCCGCTTTGGCCAAAATGTACCGCTATCGCCTCACGAATTTGCTTTTGGTTGCCTAGGTGAAGACTTCCCAGGAGGTCAACCATCCTAATATTACTTCCACCTGAGCACCCTTAATTGTGGAGTTCTCCTCTCATCCACTACCATTAAGCTCCCAAAACACGTTATGATGGGGAAGGTATCCACCTCCTTATAAAGAAGGCCTTGTTCTCTTCCCCAACCTATGTGGGATGTCACAAGAACCACCATGCATATCAACTGAAGTCAGAGCAATAGGTAGAGCGGGTACATCCCCGTCGGACCCTCCCACTATGAGGATACATATGCATTTGTGTATGCGTCTCTTCCACCATAAAAACATTAAACACATTGGACATAACTCAAGTATGTATTATTAACAATATGAAAGAATAACATTAACATGAACGATATATCGCGCACCGGTTTGAAAACATGTTGATAACTAACGAGGTAAAAGTAGTAAGGTGCTACACCCCAAAATATTGTAAAGCGTTATAAATGGGTTATGAAACTCACCTAGTAAACGAGGTTAAACAATGAACGATTTTGAGTTAACGATTTAATAATTCTCAAACAAGTCTTCCAAAACAAATATACAATAACTAAAATAAATTACTAAAGAAATGAAACTAAGAGAACTTTGGGTATTTAGTTTTCAAGTGTTGAATATGGGGACTCGATTAAATAAACGTTAATTTCTCGATAACTATAACTAACGACAAGGGTTTGAAAATTAATGATAACAGTATAATATATAACGACAAAGAAAGAGCATGTTGCATAATATTATAAAATAAAAAAAGCCTGCCAAAGTATTTATATTAAACAAATAATAATAATAATAATAACAACAACAACTACGCTCGTCGTTGGTTCGTTTTAAATAAAAGCGTCCAAAATGTTATATAATATTTACTAAAATAATATACTATTAACAAATTAACTTTTTTATATCTTTTTATATTAAATGGTTTAAAAGAACGTAATTGCCTAACATAAATGTCTATTAAATATAACCCCAAATAAATATGACATCAAATAAAAAATAAATGTTAGTCTAACAGTACGATAGAATATGGGTTTAATCATAAAACAACTAAAATTAGAGATGGAAAATAAAATGGCTACACGGGATTCAAACCCGGGTCCCATAACCACATGAACAATACACAATCGTTTGCACTAGCCTGATAACTTGGTTAATAAGGTTACTGTTATTTTTAACAAACACTCAGAATAATTCTCAAATGCTATATGAACCCTAGAATGTTAATTTCCCAAATAGAGTATTATTAACCATTTGTCAATTGAAATTCATAGAGGGTTAATGATCACGACATGGTTTTGCTCAAACACATATTAAGCGCTTTTCGTTGCATTTCCAAGTTGTCATCCAAATTCAAAGGTGAGTTTCTTACACCTCCTTTTTACTCTTTTATTACTTTCGGGGGGGGGGGGGGGTAGCATATGTATCCTACAAAATTCAATTACTTATGATTTTTGTTACAAACTACAATTCGTTACATGGACTTATGTGTTTACTTGCTATTTGCTCAAAATTACTTTCTCATGGATTACTTCAAGATAGTATGATCATACGCCCCCTTTGCGCTCAAGACCTTGTTGTTATGAGTGAAAAATGGCCTCATTATCTGAGTACGTTGGTGCACAATCCCAACATCATGGAGTAATTACATAATTACTCTAGTTGTATATATAATTACTCTACTTGATTCTCACAATTAGCATGTTAATTTCATTTTTTATCCATACCATATATATATATATATATATATATATATATATATATACGGTATCAGAGCCATGGATTTAAAGGGGGGGGTATGTGTTATGGTTCAATGCTTAAATCTTAGAATGATTAATGGCTCTGGTGTATCTTTATCATTCTTATTATTCTTGTACAAGTAAGAAATTCTTATACTCCAAGTTAATAAACCTCATGATGGGCTAAGCCCATAAAGTATTGAATCATGGCATAAGACACCCCTTTAAGAAATGGTTCTAATATTACTGGCAGTTAGTATGTAAGGAAACTTTGTCTGTATGTTTAATTTGTTGTTAGGACGTCTTTTATTCCTTACAAATTACCTTGACGGTTTATTATTTTGTAAAATGATTAAAACTTATTGACGGTTTTTTACTTTGTAAAATATAATCTTATATCCGTGAATATAATCTTATATACGTGATTACTCTATATGGCATATATATTATATGTTAAAGGTAGTCATATATAGGGTTCCGATCATAATATTTCCAGGTAAGATTCTTCCTATATCTCTCAGCCGGTTGCTGGTTTATATCAATTCTTCCCCGTAATGGCATAATTCCGTGTTCTCCACTGTCATATCGGGATAGTTGGATGTTTCATCTCGAAATGGTGCGGATGAATTAGTCATCATCGTTTGAGATTGGCAATCTTTTGTCCACTATTTCTCTAACTGGGCTTGGCTAATGAATTCATCGGGGAATATTATGTTTTCTGTGTTTTTGGGTGGGTATGGTCGGGTTGATTGAGGTTTCCCTCAATGATATCATCATCTATGGGTTGAAAATTTTCACATTGAGCTACACAACTACTTAGCCTGTCCCCGAATAACATATGTGGCGAGATGATTAGGATTTTGGTTGTGGTGCTGGGACTACCATCCTTCTTTCTCTTTTTCTTTTTCTTTGTCCTCTCTGCCAATCCTTATATCTCCTTCTTTTTCTAGATTTGGTTGGTTTGAGGCCTGGGCTCGGAATACCATTGTTTCTGGGTATCCCACATTATTTCGTTGTGGTTCACCACCTTCATATCCGCAGTATTAACGGATATGTTTTGAAAAGATTCTACGAGCTCACCCATGCTGTTAATAAAAAACAATAAAACAACGAACTTCACAAAATTAACTATATAATGTATATTCACATGTGGTTAGAATTTTATCCATATAGTTGACACAGAGGTTAATACATTTATTTCCTAACTCTTAATTTCAACATTAGGTATTATTAAAATACTCATATTGCATAAACCAGTGACTCAAATACCACTTCAACTGTCATAGCCCGAGATCCTATACCCCGGGAGGGGTGCCGTGAATGTCGAGTGGTGGTATCATTGTTTAATAAAATAATTTGCAGCGAATAATTTCATCAAGACCGTAGTTAGTAAAAATTATCAGAGTTATAAAAACACCATGATTCTTATTTCACAAACAAAGAAAAAAACACATTTTTATACAAACATAAGTTTTATACACTCTTCTTTATTTTAATGACAAGCCACTTATTTAAGCTAAAGACCTCTAGGAAACATTCCTTTGTCTCTATCAGGTCACCTGAAACATGTTTAAAATATTTGATCAGTAGGAAATACTTGTGAGTGCATTAATTTATAGATGACACATTTTTACAGTTACAATGTTAAGATGTTTTTACATCTGCATTCTTACAAATTACCGAAACGTACTTGTCACTCAACCGTATCTGTAACTATGGTCATATTACTTATTGTCTAGCACTTGTCCAATAAATAACGTGTAATAGCCCATTAGGTAAGCCTTGTATACAAAACCCCACAATAGCATTAATAACCATATCATAGGTCTATATAGATTTAATCACTTCAATGTAATTACAACCTTTTAAAAAAACTTTGACTATTTGTCATGAGTTTAATGAGTTTTAAAAATCATCATGACGGTATTGGAAACCAGTTGTCTCACGCAAATGTGAGTTGTACCAAAACTCGAATGTCTCACCTTGTATGTTTACAAATAAAGAGTTTTTTGGTATTAAGTACCTAGATTAAAAAAATGTAGTATGTCTAGATTAGTATAAACCGATAACCACAAGATTAGAAACTTTACACGATGGCACAAAGTCTTACCTTGTTCAGATAGAGCTTTTGGATTTGTGGACGAAGCTTCTTTCGATCGGATTGGTTACAACTACTCGAGGAAATATACCAACACCTAAATATTATATGAAAGTGAAAGATCGTAAGAGAATTGAGTGTGGGACGAGAAGCGATGGTCTGCTTTCCTCCCTTTTTATAGCTGATTTCAAGGTCGTTCACGCATCGCAATGGACCTCTAAGTTTATTGAGTAGCGCAACTAGGCTATAGGGTTGCCGAGTCATCCCTAGCAATGCAACTTGGTAGGAAATGTGTCTCATCAGCATAACCTCCACGTCGCGTATGGAGATGGGTTATATAATAGTCTAGCGTGTAGCGTGACAGCCGTAAAATATTTCCAGTTAATTAAACGTCACCGCGTATCGCGACGAGGCTTATATCAATCCATTGTGTAGCGCGATTGGAAAATATTTATATATTTTTATTTTTTTGTAAAAACACTAAGGCGGATCTCAAGTGGCTCACACCGAAGTGCGCCATCAAAGCACCACATTGCGCTCATCACACTTCGCCCATACCCAAGCACGTGCGCGTCGGGTGCTTCACACCCTCTTCTATGACTACTGAGAGTGTCTTGTCATATAAAAATATTATAATGTGAGATATTTGTTTTATAAAGAGCTTACAAGTTATTTAATCTAGCAATGTGGGAGAAGAACTCACTTTCTTATTTATATCAAGGTGGAAGCATTCCATTTCCTTCGTACACCAATGTGGGATGAAAATTCACATGTTTTATTTCTTCACTTTCCATTGGCTTGTTGATGTATATAAAATTATACATCTTTTTAGCATCAAATAATCTTTAAAAACTGCAACTTCTATCAAATAATATAGCTCAAAAGGCTACTTATCATATTAAAATGTATTTTCAGGTAAACCCAAGCCTTAAACGAAGAAATAAGCGAAAATCCATAGAAAAATGACAGAAAACCCAAGAAATCATCTGACCACGCCCCCGTGCCACCCTAGACACGCCCCCATGCTTCTCTACGAATGAAAAGACAAAAATCTGCAAGAAAAGACAAAATACTGGACACTTAAGCACGGGGCTGTGCCTCAGGAAGCATGGGGCCGTGGTCACCTTTCAGAAAAGACAAAAGAAATATAACAGATCACCAGAAAGCACGGGGCCGTGCCTCAGGAAGCACTCCCCCGTGTTAAGTCAGCATGTACGGTCTGACAAAGCATTTAATGCGACTGGACACGTGGAAGTGCCTCATGGAACACGGGGCCGTGCCTACCTCTCAAGACTGCCTATAAATAGAGGATCATGTTGCATTCATCAAGTGTTCTTGAAGAAAACTTCTATACAGGTTTCTCTTATAAAAACACCCACATTACACTCATATTGAAGGTTTTGTGGAGCGTTTGAAGGCTTGGAGGTTATCATCACCATCATCCATCATCATCATCATCCATCACCATTGAAGAAGGAAGATTCATCCACATTTGGTTAGATTGTTCTAGTTTGATCATGTGTTTGGTATCTTCATCTCTTTTAATGTTGATAACCATACTCATTATAAGTTAAACTCCATTTACCATCTAATATCTATGAAGAAGCTTTGTTTTACTTGATGATTATGTTGAGCATGTGATTTAGATTGGTAAAGTACATGGTTATGTTGCAATTATCCTTCGATGAAAAATGTTTTATCACTTTAACTCAATACATTAAAGTTGATGATTAATAATCATTCATGATTCACTCATGTTCTTGGAGACTAGAAATGGTAAAAACAATACCTTGATACATTATTCAAGATAAAACATGGATCCTTATATTGTACTTAGAAAGATGAGATATAAGCTATGATCTATTTCTCTAGTTTTGATAATTCTGAAATAACATTGTTAACACGATTGCTTAGGTTATCATGCTAGTTAAAGAGATCGCATGTTAATGGAATCTGTAAGTATAACATAATTAAATCAACCAAGGGGAGGTTGTGTGACTAAACTACAACCACCCAAAGTTGTTAGAATTGGTATTTGAGAAATTGAAGTCAATCCTAATCTTTCTACTTTACCAAACTATTTGCCTACTTAAATTGACATTCTCATGGTTGTATGAGATTAAGCAAGGGTTGACTTGAAAATACGCATGCTACTTTCTTTTATGTCATAGAATATATTCACTTACAAATGAGGGGCTATTATATCATATATTATTAGGGCAAGTTTATCTCATGTTCACTTAATAATCATCAAGGAAGAATGGAGTGGATTCTTGATCTTAGATGGTAACCTTCATATAATTGAATTACTCATTTAGAATTTCTCTTCTTGTCACCTATATATATTATATATATATAAGTATTTCTATTTTATTAAAAGTTTGAAAATCAACCCCAAAATGATAAAACTCTCCCATTAAAGTAAAACGAAGATTCATTATTAGAAACATTTGTGTCCACGAATCGATACCTGGTTCTTACCAATACAATTCTATATATACGATAGGTACACTTTCCTATTTTGTGTGTATTTAGTCTTAGTAGAAATCACTTTTATAAATTTAAAACACAATCTTGTGCAAAAGCTAAAATCTCCCATCTCTTATATTTAAAGCACACACACGACAACATCAAGTTTTTGGCGACGCAGCCGGGGACACGATACTATTCTAAGAACGATCCAAGTTTTAGTTTTATCATTGTTTATAATTGTACAAATTTTTAACATTTATTTTATTTTCACTAACTATTATATTTGAATTTTTTTAGGCTAGCCTAAACTTTACTTTAGCTTAACTAACTTATACCATAGTTCAGTTTTAAAATATCTTAGCCTAACTTTTAGCTTAACTTTCACTAAACTTTATGTTTTAAATAGTTAAATTTGATTAAATCCCATGTTTGTCCTCTACATTTAAACCTGAGTTTGTTTCTCCAATTTCTGAACCGGAACGACTTTTTTGTCGACGAGCACTTAAACGGACTGCAGTAACCTCCGAAACAATCAAAGACGAGTTAGTAGACAACACCGCATCAGGAGAAAATCAAACCGAAAAATGATGGAAGCACGAAACAATGAACCAAACATGAGCCAATATGCCAAGCCAACTCTTGAAGGCTACGACAATGGATTGGCTACTCCCGATATCAATGAACATTTCGAAATCAAATCAAGCACCATTCATATGGTGGAAAATTCAGTTCAATTTCATGGTCTCCTCGATGAAGACCCTCTTTCTCATATATCTCAATTCTTACGAATCCGCGGAACCTTTAAAATTCAAAACTGTTCAGAAGATCAGATCAAACTCAAACTCTTTCCTTTCTCTCTAAGTGGTCAAGTCTTATAATGGATAGAATCTCTTCCTTCTGGTTCCATCACCAACTGGACCAGATGTTGAACAGTTTCTCCTCAAATACTTTCCACCTGATAAAACTGCCAAATATCGAGCCAACATTACCGGATTCCGGACCGATGATGATGAGTCATTACACACAGCATGGGAGAGATACAAAAGCCTTCTGAGAAGATTCCCACTCCATGGACTGAGCGTATGGTTACAGGTACAAACTTTATTTGACGCACAATCCAGTCAAAACAAAGAAGCCATCGACCAAGTCGCCGGTGGAGACCTGGGATCCAAATCACCACACGAAGCATTTGAAATCATGAAGAAGGCAGCAAATAAGAGTTTAAACTATAACCCACCAAGATCTACACCAACACATGATGAAGAAACCACGCTTTCAGTAACAACTACAATCCATGATGAAGAAACCACCCGAATTTCAGTTGGGAGGACGGAGGCAACATTCAAACCTACCAGGATTCGAAAATAGGTCGCTGAATCAATCTTTCCAACCCAAACCTCAATTTCAAGAACAAAGTTCCTGTAGCCATCAGAATCTGAGCTACTCAAGAATTGAAGAAATGTTGATCCAATCATGACCAAGACAAATGAAGCAGAAAATAAGGCCGACTCCAGAACTGTTGATATCAACGGAGTATTGTTATAGCATGCAGGTGACCTAAAAAGTCAACAAGCATCATTGCAGAATCTAGAAAATCAGATCAGATAGATTGCCCGACTATTATATGAGAGACCACCTGGTCCTCTTCCAAGCAACACAATCACAAATCCAAATGCAACAGCTAACGCTATTACATTAAGAAGTGGCACGACCACTGTTGCCTCACCAACTTTAGAACCAGTTATTGAGAAGGAAACCCCTGACAAAACGCAGGAGATATTGATTTCAACAAGCAACGTACAACCTAAGGAACCAGTCCGAACTTATGTTCCGCCTATTCCATACCCTGGAAGGCTGAACCATGAGAGATTGGAAGCTCAGTACGGGAAGTTTTTAGAAATCTTCAAAGAACTCCACATCAACATCCCTTTCGTCGAAGCCATTGCTCAAATGCCAAAATATGCAAAGTTTCTCAAAGAAGTGCTGACCAACAAAAGGAAGCTGGAGGAGCTCTCGCATGTCTCCCTGAGTGAAGAATGCTCCGCTGTCCTCCAAAACAAGCTGCCACCAAAAATGACCGATCCAGGGAGCTTAACTATCCCTTGGCTCATAGGAAATCTGTCTGTTAGCAATGCCCTGGCTGACCTAGGAGTTAGTATTAACTTAATGCCTTATGCGGTTTTCCAAAACTAGGGATGGGAGAACCAAAGACCACCCGCATGAGCATTCAGTTAGCTGACCGATCCGTTAAATATCCTCGAGGCATTGTTGAAAACATGCTTGTCAAAATTAAAAATTTTGTTATCCCAGTAGATTTTGTAATTCTAGATATGGAGGAAGACAAAAGTGTACCTCTGATTCTAGGAAGACCTTTTTTAGCCATTGCAAAGGCTATCATTGATGTTTGTACCGGTAAACTCACTCTGAGGGTCTATGACGAGGCTATCACTTTTGACATAGGAAAATCTATGCAACATCACGATGACACATTATACTGTGTTGACATCATCAATTCCATCATGAGTTTCTATGTGCGGAAATCTTCCATCAACACCCCAATAGAAACACAAATCTTAATTGGCGTTATCACCAAACCCATTTTAGAAAACGTAAATCTCATTACAAACAACAACAATCAAGAAACATTAGAAGTAGCATGTGAGATTACCGAATGCAATGAAAAATCAAAACCATAATCGAAGAACCACCATCCTTGTAGTTAAAAGAACTCCCGAAACATCTCAGATATGTTTTCTAGAAAAAAACTCTCAACTCCCAGTAATTATTTCATATCACATTTCTAAAGAAGAGAAATATGAATTCCTTAAGGTCTATAAAAACCATAAGAAGGCTATCGCATGGATGATCATGGATATCAAGGGCATCAGTCCTTCCTTTTGTACTCACAAAATCCTCATGGAGGAAGAATACAAACCCGCGGTACAACATCAAAGACGTCTCAATCCCAACATGTAAGATGTGGTGAAGAAGGAAACAATCAAACTCCTTGATGCAGGATTAATCTGCCCAATCTCACTGTCATCTTGGATTAGTCCCGTTTAATTAGTACCCAAGTAAGGAGGAATGACAGTTGTAATGAACAAGAAGGATGAGCTAATACCAATGAGGACCATCACAGGCTGGTGAGTTTGCATTGACTACCGGAAGCTTAATGACGCCACAAGAAAAGATCATTTTCCACTTACTTTTATCGATCAAATGCTTGAACGTTTATCTGGAAAAATGTTCTATTGTTTTCTTGATGGATTCTCCGAATACTTTCAAATTCCCATTTCTCCTGAAGATCATGAGAAAATCACCTTTACATGTCCGCATGCATGACTTGAAGTTAATAGGGCAAAAATCGAAACCATATCCAAAATTCCTCCACCAACTTCAGTTAGAGCCATTAGAAGTTTTCTAGGTTACACGGGATTTTATCATTGCTATATAAAAGAGTTTTCCAAAATTGCTAGACCTATGACCAAACTTCTGGAAAAAGAAGCAGCATTCGTCTTCTCTGTAGAATGTGTTGAATCATTCTACATATTGAAATACAAACTTTTCAACGCATCAATCATGACTACACCCGATTAGACACTTCCATTCGAGATCATGTGCAATGCAAGTGACTTTGTAGTTGGAGCCGTATTCGAACAACGCAAAGAAAAACATTTTCACCCAATTTAATATGCTAGTAAAACTCTTAATGATGCACAAGAAAATTACACCACAATAGGAAAAGAGTTATTAGCAGTAGTTTTTGCCTTTGAAAAATTTAGATCCTACCTAGTTCTTTCCAAAACCATAGTTACACCGACCATGCCGCCATAAGATACCTCTTCAACAAGCAAGATGCAAAACCCAGACTTATCTGATGGATTCTACTACAAGAATTTGACATAGAATTCAAGGACAAGAAAGGAGCAGAGAATGTAGCCGCAGACCATCTTTCACGCTTAAAATGCCCAGCTTCTAAAGAAGATCACAATGAAATTATCGATGATAAATTTCCACACGAAGTTCTTATGCATATCCAAGCATCAATGAAGAGGAGGATGAAAGTCCTTGGTTTTCTGATTTCGTGAATTATCTAGCTTGTGGAATATTAAGAAAAGGGCTAACTCATCAACAACAGAAGAAATTTTATCTCCGACCTTAAGTTCTACTTCTGGGAAGATCCCTACTTATTTAGATTAGGTGCCGATCAGGTTGTTGGTAGGTGTGTATCAGGAAAAGAAGCTTTATATATTCTCAAACACTACCATGAAGGACCTACTGGTGGACATCACACAACAGCCACCACGGTCAGAAAAGTGTTTGACGCAGGGTTTTTCTAGCCCACCATATATAGAGACACATGCTTTGATCCAAGCAGGTGATGCTTGTCAAAGGGCCGGAAACATCTCAACAAAAAATGAGATGACTCAAAAGGGCATTCAAATTTCTGGGGTCGTTGATTTATGGGGAATAGATTTCATGGGCCCGTTTCCTAACTCATTCGGAAATAGGTACATCCTTGTAGCAGTAGACTACATGTCTAAATGGGTGGAAGCACAAGCTCTTCCCACTAACGACGCTCGAGTAGTTGTACGATTTCTGATAAAGTTATTTTCACGATTCGGCACTCCAAAGCCCTTATCAGCAACATAGGTACTCACTTCTGCAATGCTTTAATGGACAAAGACTTAGCATGATATGAAGTTCACCACCGTTT
The DNA here is from genome assembly GCF_021521415.1 of Bidens hawaiensis. Lineage (NCBI taxonomy): Eukaryota > Viridiplantae > Streptophyta > Magnoliopsida > Asterales > Asteraceae > Bidens > Bidens hawaiensis. Next base: position 315,641 of record NW_027493011.1, on the reverse strand, counting down.
GGGAACACCATATCACCCGCAGACTAGTGGGCAAGTGAATGTTTCGAACCGGGGAATTAAAAGGATCCTCGAAAGAACCATAGGTATGAATCGCAAAAACTGGGCAGAAAAGTTAGATGACACTTTGTGGGCCCTTAGAGAAACATACTAAACCCCAATAGGAGGAACACCCTTCAAACGTTTTTATGGGAAAGCATGTCACCTACCCATAGAACTAAAGCACAAGACTTACTGGGTTCTTAGAGCAGTAAATTTTGATCTGATGTCCATCGGTTAAAATCGGGAAGATCAAATTCATGAGCTAGAAGAACTAAGAGCACTGGCCTATGAAAACTCATGGTCTTACAAATAAAAGATTAAACGTTTACACGACGCCAATTTAAGAAGAAACAAAAAGTTTCTAGTTGGCGATCGGGTACTATTATATAACACACGTTTACGTCTTTCTCTAGATAACTGAAGTCTCGTTGGATGGGTCCATAAATAGTTGAATCAGTTTTTGAGTATGGGACAGTTGAGATTTCAAATTCCGACGACCCCAAGTTCAAGGTTAATGGACATTGATTAAAACCATACATCGATGGACCATTCGAAGATGTCTCGGAGGTGATAATCCTCCACCCAAACCAATGAACATACTGGAAGTAGGGTCTGGCCAAGACCCTCACCAAACCAGGCCTTGTAAATATGTTCCTTTATTTTTCAATTAAAAAAAATAGTGTCTCAAACACGGGGGCGTGCATATAAAAGCACGGTCTCGGCCACAAAGTGCGGGCCAAAATCTTCGTTGCAAAAAATCTCAGACAGACTGGTTTGTAACAGAATTGTCAGGCCAAAAGCACGGGGCCGTGCTTCACAAAGCACGGGGCCGTGTCTGACAACTGCTTGGCTGTAAATTTCACCTCTTGTCAATGCATTTCTTGCACCAAACCAAACAACAACACTCTCCCCTGAAAATCAATATGTCTACTGAGATGAATAACGAAATTCCTGTTCCTCGTCAACCGAGAAATGAAATTCCCGTTCCTCGCTACTCATGACACTTAAAGAGCTTGTTATGGAAGTCACCAAAATGAATCTCCTTGCAGAGATTCGCCTCATACAACTCCCTGAGTCAGTGGAGAGATTGAAAATGGAACTACGAGACATTAACAAACAACTTCAGTTTCAAGTCCTTCGTTTAACATAATTTCCTCCAACTAGGCCATTCGATGGAGTAGAGCCTTTCAGTGGAATTTAGAGACATTAATCTGTATGTTTTCATGTGTAATCAAGAGCAATAGGCACAAAGTTTAGGACTTTCGGGCTTTAACCCGATTAAATTTCATGTTTTAGGAAAACCGGGCTTATCCCAAATTTGTGTTTAGGGCCTTTCTATTAATGAAAAGTACTTTTAGGATGTTCAAAATATTCAATTGACATCTTAAACATCATTCCAAAAATTCATGTTCTCGCGTTTTGCTGAAAAATCAAAGAAAATATTTCAGTGACAAAATGCACGGGGCCGTGCTTCATCTTACACGGGGTCGTGGTCACCTTAGAATCTTTAGCATGATACGCGCTGACTCCATACAATTCTCTGAATCTTTAACATTTATTCTCCTAGCAGCACGGGGCCGTGCTTCACAAAGCACGGGGCCGTGCTTGACGCTCCAGTCTTTATATAATGCATGTAGGGATGGCAATGGGTCGGGTCTGGGACGAGTCTAGGTATTCCCAGACCTGAACCCGATTATAAAAACCCATCCAGACCCGTCCCAGACCCGTCGGGTTTTTATCGGGTAATTACCCATCGGGTATCGGGTAAACCCACGGGTTTCGGGTATACCCGTCGGGCACACCTAAATTAAACCCATCGGGTTTCTATCGGGTTTTCACAATAATATATATATATATATATATATATATATATATATATATATATATATATAGGTATTGGATCATTTCAGAAGTTTTATTGCAGCGAGAAGTGCAAGAAGTGAATGTGTAACTCCATTAATCCCTAATTTCACTCTATTTCTTATGTGTAGGTGTGTTGTGTAGGTGCATATGTATGTGTGTAGGTACATATGTTTGTATATGTGTATGTATGTTTGTACGTGTGTAGGTACATAGGTTTGAATGTGGCTCTGTATATTTATATGTTTGTAGGTTGGTTTGAATATGTAATTAAGACATAAATACAACCAACCTACATATATGTATGTAACATCATATGAAAGGGAGTGAAATTAGGGATTAATGGAGTTATACATTCATTTCTCGCACTTCTCGCTGTAATATCACTACATTTCAAATGTTACGATGACCAGTTATCGGAACTAACAAAACCAAACACACACACACACACACATATATATATATATATATTAATTTTTAATATTATTATATACTAAACATATATATAACAAATATATAAAAAATTATGCCGGGTATATCGGGTAAATGGGTCAATGTTATCGGGTAATCGGGTCGGGTAAACGGGTATTTTATAAATCCCAAACTTGTCCCAGACCCGCGAAAAATTTCAAAACTAATCCCAAACCCGTACCAAACCCTAATGGGACGGGTAATACCCGTCCCAATAATGTCGGGTTTCGGGTATTCCCATTGGTCCGGATTTAACTGCAATCCCTAAATGCATGAAAATCTCACTATTCCATTCATACCAACCTAAAAATTACTGAAATGGAAAACAAAAGAATGGAGTGGAAACTAGTGAGAAAAGGCAAGAACGGTGATTCTTCCTCACACCTTAAGGAAGAAATCAGTAGGCTTCAAAGCATAGTAAGAAACCAAGTCGAGAGTAACATCCAAGTTGAAGCTCGCTTGATCGAGCTGACAAACAAGTTTCAACTGCTTAGGTTCGAGAATTTCCACATTGTTGAAAGTCACAACAAGGATGTGGATTTCAAGCTCAACTATCTTAACCGAGAAATCGGAAAGCTCGACCAAAAGCTTTTCGAGATCTTGGAAGCCAAGAGGTCCCCACCACACATTCAAGATTTGTTTGGGAATGGTGGTCGTTTGTAGTTCAGGCCTTGTCTTGTCTTGTTAGGATTTGCTCTTGCTAGTTTCGTGTTTTAATATTCGGGAATGTTTTTTTAATTCTCTTTGTGATGTTTAAATGAAATCTATTAGGACTTTTTATTTCTATTTTAACCTTAATCCTCAAAGAAATCAGTTAAAAAAACGAATCAGCTCGTCAAATAAACAACAAACAAGAAGAAACCTGACTGTAACATTCAGCACGGGGACGTGCCCTACTCTATAGTTCAGTTACGGGATTTTCATTAAAATACCATATTCCTCATAACCTAAAACTAAAAATAACTTCGACTACTTCCGAAACCGGCACCCCCCTTAACCAATTACTCAAATCTTTGCCTCAAATCTTCGATTTCCAACAAGAGGCATGTTAATTTGGCGATTCTGTTGTTCAAATTCATCATTCTAGGTATAAAATAAACTCCAAATCTTACCAGTTGATGATAAATCGGGTCAAAACCCGGGAAATTGATGGGTCAATTGTTTAAATCTAGGGTATTGATTTGATAGATATATTTGCACTTAAGTTTAAGAGAGTTTGTTGGGGAAAATAATTCGGGTTCAGGTCTTGGATAATCCATATAATAAAATAAAACACGGATGATATTTCTTAACGAACCGGTTTAAATTAAACGTTCGAATCTTAACATTTGCAGAATTAGGATTAAAAACATGGGATGTGTTTTCCAAAACACGCCTCGTGGTCAACCATAGGTCAACAAATAGTCAAAATCAGCGAGAATGATAAAAACTGGCAAAACAACAGCAGCATGGGGTCGTGCATCTAGAGGCACGAGACCGTGCTTGTCCCTCTGTTCCACGTTTTCAGAAAATTTTTAGAGTATTCAGTTGACCTGGTTCTAAAATTGCAGATGGCTGAATATGGGGACGATGAGCATGCTTTCTTAATCTTTCACGAGAATACAGAAAGAGATGAACGCACCCGACAAAGAATGAGCTACCTTAACAATCAGCTCCCAGAACCGAACTTCTATTCTTTCAAGGAAACTTTAAAGCAAGTAAACCAATGAGGGAGATACAAGGATCTTGTAAAAGGGCCATGGACGGATGTTCTAAATCAAAAAGGGAAAGCAGTGACTGAATTAACCAAGGAGTATTTGGCCTCATTCTCTATCAAGACAAAGGATTTGTGTATGTGGAATGAAGACGCTGTCGAGTTCAGGTGTGGGGGAGAATGGTACAAGACATCGGTCACCCAGTTCGGGATCGATTTATGTATTTATATGATCGAGGAGACCGACAGTCTTATTTGGTACGAGTCCATGACCACTTTTGCGGACAAAGATGCTGATGAGTCAGGAGAACCAGGTGACACCAGATTGGAGGCATGGGAACAGTTGGGTTTTTGGGGAGAAAGCTACTGTGCAAGCAGCACCAAAAGCCCTGCCTTACGCGACCCACTGATGAGATACGTTCATCGATTGCTTAGCCACACAGTCACTGCATGTGGTCAGAGCGAGGGGGTCATGAACTTGACGGACTTATGGGCCCTTTATTGCATCAAGAACGAGGTACCTTGCAACATCACATACCTGTTCTATCAACTGCTCAGAACCAACGCAAATGCAAGAAGCCCAAATACCCCGATCTTTGGTGGCGCGTGGATTTACAAGCTTTACAAAGCTTATGGTGCAGACAGAGAAGGCACACGAAGCCCGAACCCGATTGCACATGATCTCAACTTCTGTAACAGCATGCAAATGGTCCAGCAGATTGGCAGAAACCCAGCACAATGGAGGTTCCATGATGCCCTTAACAAGATCAGGGATCCTGAGGACCCCGCTAACATGACCATCCAGAATATACCGGAGAGGAGGACAGGATCGCCGCCACCACAAACCTTCCACCGCACTTACTCTCAGCAAGGCTGCCCATCATGATTAGGGGCCGGGCCCAGCTCGTCGTACCACAACCAGTACTCTTTGAAGGGCCTATATGGGCTCATTGACCGATTCCATAATCACACCACCGCCTCTTTTGACAGGTTATCAGGACAGGACAGATTGCTGACTCGAATGCACAGCAAGCCGTAGACTACGCAGAGACGAGGCGGGAAATTAATCGTTTAAGTGAGTAAATGGACAGGAAGTGGGGACCGTTTGATCCGGAGGGCCAGGTAACTGACGAGCAGCAGCACTGGTAGGTATGGTATGGGTGTGGGTATCGGCGGTAGTACTTTTATGACATTATTATGATTGTTTAAAACAATTTATATTTGGTTGTTGGTCTGTTTGGTACTTTTTATGGCCGTGAGTGCCAAGACAATTTATTAGGAACCTATTCAGCCCGTGTGGGCAAGGTGTGGATGATTTCATACCCGATTTTCAGTATTACTATGCTTTGGTTGTTTGTTGGTTGTGTACAATTTTTATTATTTAGGTACACTACAGGAAAATGGACGAAAAACTGGGGACGCTCTGTCGAAATTTCGTTGACCCGTAGAGAAGTGTCTTTCCATCACACCCACCATACTTCAGTTGAATCTTGTTATGAATTTTTGATATGAATCTTTTCACATTGAGGACAATGTGAGATTCAAGTGTGGGGAGGGGAATGAATTACTTGACCAATTGCTTGCTCAGCTAATCATAAGATTCTCTAAATAAACAAAATTTTTATAGCAAACAAAGACTATTTTTATAACAAAACCAAAAGAAAATCTAAGAATTTTTTTTGCAAATAAACAACTAAAAATCTATTATAACCAAAAAGTGAAAAAGTAAAAAGAAGTTTTGTAATATTAAGAATAAATTTATGTAAAATATAGCGTTTATACCCAATTCCTCCGTTACTGTGAGATAAACCTCATGCCATATAAATATTTTTGGAAGCTTTGAGTGAGTCATATATTTCGTGTGATTTAGAACTTGTCGCAAATATTCATTTCAAGACCGTACGAAGCATTGTATAAGTCAGAATGTAGTATTATCACAATTCCCTAAAACCATTCTCCAAATTACACTCACAAAACCCAGAAACCTTAAACCTTACCACTTTATCCTCCAACCGGTAATATACAACACTGGTCTTCTTCCGATAAATCATAAAGAACTGGAAATACATTCTTTCGATTTCAATTCCTTTGTTGCATGCATTTCGCTAAACCTAGGTTGCTTCCTGAACTTAGGGATAGAATCTTTCTCTTTAGCAATGAGGTGAGGAAAAAGTGGGTTCAAGTATGGGGATGTTTTATGTATATAAAATTGTACATCTTTTTTAGCATCAAATAATCTCTAAAAACTGCAACTTCTATCAAATGATATAGCTCAAAAGGCTACGTATAATATTAAAATGTATTTTCAGGTAAACCCAAGCCTTAAACGAAGAAACAAGCGAAAAGCCAAAGAAAAATGACAGAAAACCCAAGAAATCACCATACCACGCCCCTGTGCCCCCTACACAGCCCCCCATGCTTCTCTATGCAAGAAAGGACAAAAAATTTGCAAGAATAGACCAAATAATGGGCACTTAAGCACGGGGCCATACCTCAAGAAGCATGGGGCCGTGGTCACCTTTCAGAAAAGACAAAAGAAATATTACAAATCACCAGAAAGCACGGGGCCGTGCCTCAGGAAGCACCCCCCCCATGGTGAATCAGCATGTACGATCTGATAAAGCATTTAATGCGACTGAACACGTGGACACGGGAGGCGTGCCTCATGGAACACGGGGCCGTGCCTGCCTCTCCAGACTGCCTATAAATAGAGGATCATGTTGCATTAATCAAGTGTGATCGAAGAAAACTTCTATACGGGCTTCTCTTATAAAAACACCCACTTTACACTCATATTGAAGGTTTTGTGGAGAGTTTGAAGGCTTGGAGGTTATCATCATCATCATCATCATCATCCATCACCATTGAAGAAGGAAGATTCATCCACATTTGGTTAGTTGTTCTAGTTTGATCATGTGTTTGGTATCTTCATCTCTTTTAATGTTCATTACCATGCTCATTATGAGCTAAACTCCATTTACCATCTAATTTCTTTGAAGAAGCTTTGTTTCACTTGATGATTACGTTGAACATGTGATTTAGGTTAGTAAAGTACATGGTTACTTTGCAATTATCCTTTGATGAAAAATGTTTTGTAACTTTAACTCAATACATCAAGGTTGATGATTAATAATCATTCATGATTCACTCATGTTCTTGGAGACTAGAAATGCTAAAAAGAATACCTTGATACATTATTCAAGATTAAACATGGATCCTTATATTGTGCATAAAAATATGAGATATAATCTATGATCTATTTCTCTAGTTTTGATAATTCTGAAATAACATTGTTAACACGATTGCTTAGGTTATCATGCTAGTTAAAGAAATCATATGTTAATGGAATGCATAATTATAACATAATTAAATCAACCAATGGGAGGTTGTGTGACTAAACTATAACCATCTTAAGTTGTTAGAATTGATATTTGAGAAATCGAAGTCAATCCTAATCTTTCTACTTTACTAAACTAGTTGCCAACCCAAGTTGACATTCTCATGGTAACATGACATTAGGAAAGGGTTGACTTTAAAATGCGCATGCTACTTTCTTTTATGTTATAGGATATGCTCACTTAATGAGGGGTTATTCTATCATACATTATTACGGCAAGTTTATCACATGTTCACTTTATAATCACCAAGGACAAATGGAGTGGATTCTCCGATTTAGATGGTAACCTTCATTTAATTGAATTCTCATTTAGAATTTCTCGTCTTGGTCACCTATATTATATATATATATATATATATAAGTATTTATATTTTATAAAAAGTTCAAAAGTCAACCCAAAATGATTAATACTCTCCGATTACATTAAAACAAATATTCACTATTGGAAACATTTGTGTCCACGGATCGATATTTGGTTCATGCCAATACTAATCTACATATACGATTGGTACACTTGCCTATTTTGTGTGTGTTTAGTCTTAGTAGAAATCACTTTTATAAATTTAAAACACGATTTTGTGCAAAGCTAAATCCCCAATTAGTTATCGTTTTACCAACTCAGCACACAACATCACAACCCATGTAGACTTGTCAAGAGGAAGTTGTGATGTTGAGAATCTAGGTCAGTGAATCAATCCTCGTAAAAGAATTAACAAAGGTTTTTGTCACACCCTCAAAATCCACTAACGGAGTTTTACCGTCAGAGGGTGTGAACTAACAGGATCAGAATCATCAGTTATAATCAAACCATAAAAACGTTTAAATGAAAATAAGTGCGGAAGCGTAAAACTATAGAGAACAATGTGACGTCACGCAGGACGATTTAAAACCAATGATAACAGTTAAAAGTAAGTTTGCATAGTTAAAAGTTTATCAAGCAATGCATGTTCCTAAACCGCGCGCCCGCCTCGGCTACCTGAGAATAACATACTAAAAGTGTCAACACAAGGTTGGTGAGTTCACAAGTTATATAAAAATAAATCGTTTAGCGTTTGCGTTCAGCGTTTTGCGTTACAGCGTCACAGCGTTTTGCGTTACAGCGTTTTGCGTTACAGATAGTGTTATGTCAATTATATATCGATAGGTAGATAGTCTATACAACAAGTATTACTAAGTGTTCGACACCGAAGCTGACTCGTTTATTAAGTGCCTTGTCACCAGGTCCTCCAGACCACGGTACGTGTTAGCCAAAATTACACCCGCTCGACCTCCAGTCGAGTTTAGCGTTGGGTGGGGTTTGTCAAACCCAGTAGTACTACTCAACAGTTACTCGCTATTCAAAATATTAACCGGTTCGATGTGTAGGACTTCAATTGTTTCGTTTGCCACTTAGCCTTTACAAGTGATATATAATTTATAACAAAATCTTAAATGCGTTGTGGAGTATGTTATCTCCCCCAAGTGAAAAACGTTTGAAAACAGTTTAAAGAGGGGAAAGTGAAACTCACTGTTTGCGAAGAATTTCCCAAATTAAATCACCAAGATGCGCGTCACAGAAAAACTCTCTCTAGCGTTCTAAAACAACAAAGAGCTTTTTCTAAGTGTCGGAATATTATCGAGTCTCTAGACCCGGCACATAATACCTAAGCACATAACATGTTTCGTGTTTCGTTTGTGAATTGTGTGTGACTTTAACAAGTGTATTTGTGACACATTACATGTGTAGGCAATCTTATACGTGTCATGTATTCATAAAGTACATAACTAGCCATTATTTCCCGTAAGGGCAATTTGGTCAACACTTAACAATTAACTAGCAACTATTCCCCACGAGGGCAATTTGGTCAAATCATTACAATCAATTGGCTATTATTCCCCGCAAGGGCATTTTGGTCATAACACGACATTTATCTTGCAATCATTCCCCTCAAGGGCAATTTGGTCAAAACACGATAATAAATTAGCAAGTATCATGTTTCATGCAATTTCACAAAACTCAGCAGCTAGTTTCACCGAGACAGAAATCCTACTTGAAAAATTGTACTATTCCACCGATCATAGCATCTCAATTAATTTACCAAAAATCATCACAGAAGCATATATGTCTTAGGTTTCCAGAACATATTTTATTACATTTTTATTCCTCATAGTTTTCTCACAATCATCAAATCATTACAGCAAACTCATAACAGTCAAATTCATGCGCAATAGAATGTTATTTGCAATTCCCGTTAAACGAAAAATCCAATAAATGCAAGACCACTTGGGTTAGGTTCCTAACTCAATAAGTCAACTTCCAGAAGTGGAACCAACTCAATTGGTCTCGTAGTTCATGAGATATAACATTTACAAAACAACCTAACAGCAGGTCTAACAGCTCAGCTTTGCACAACGTTTTTGTAAAATCATAAAAGTTAACTTCTACTTGTCCAAAAATTACAAATTTATACTTTATAGAAACTAGACTCAACCTAGTTTACTGTAGTACCAATAATCTCAACCAATTTTCACGTTTACACTTCGTTACAGTCACTTAAACATCATATACACATTCTGTCCAGAAACTGTTTGCATCCAAACTTAACATAATAACAATCTATGAACTATCATGCATTCATATAACACTCTAGACTCCATAAACACCATCCATGCACATCAATTACCCATTACATACATGATTAGGGTTTTTGTTTGAACTCAAATCATATACACAACAATCAACATGTAACAACATCAATACTAGTTATCAATCATCATTAATTCAACAACAATCATGTTAACACACACCATACAAGAAATCGGCAGCTTAGGGTTTGTTATTAACCCAACAAACATCAAAATCAAGTAACAAGGATGTATAGGATAATCAATTATACCTTCCTAGCACCTAGTTCTTCAATCAAAGGCTTGATTTCTTGGTGTTATGTGTGTGTGAAGGTGACGGCAGCCAAGAGGGATGGAGGGGGTGGCTGATCGGTTTTGGGAGAAAGAAAAATAAGAGTTAGGGTTTATTATAACATAGTATTTATAGAATACTATGTTACACTTTAGCCCCTCCACTTCTAAGTATTACTTATCTAGCTTAACTAACTTGTTTACATCTTGAGTTAACATTTATAACCATGTTATCACATAACACATAAGTCTAACACATAATTATCACATAATTACTGTTTTCACGTTTTTCGTTTATTCATCAATCGTTTGCGTCAACTCGTTTGCGTTTCGGTGCAATTCCCGAAAGACTACACCTGTAGTAAGTGTTAAGCGTCATTTAAACCCTAGTTTAAATGTAATGAAGTGTGCGTTATAGATTCAATGATCTTAAGTTTGAATTGACAGAGTTGAGTTAACGGAGTTAACCTGAAATTGACGATTGTCACAGTTTTCTTATGAAAGTTATTATTAGGAACTCTAAATGTTGACTGAAAAAATGTGTGTCAAGGCTGTTACAGGGATGAATTGACTGACCTAGACTCCCGACATTATAACTTCCTCTAGACAAGTCCAAATAGGTTGGTCCAAATTCTGAAACTTCATATATTGATTTACGATTCTAACCCAATAGGCCTTTCATGATTTGGTTGGATATTGAATACTAACCAAACCAAACTTTATGTTGTGAACTGAAATAGTTGCATGTACCTTATTGTGCTAGATGAATTTTCAGGATTTTTTTTGTTTATTGGAAAAATATAACAAAAGATGTTTTAGAAATGTAAGACGTGTAAGCTTATGTGGTAAAAGTTTCATAGTAAACCTCTATGGTTTAGTTAGCTAATAAAATACTTGTCTGCCAATATGAATTGGAAGATGAGTTGTGTAAAACGATTGTATATTTGGTTATTTATCTTTACTTGGTGTATGGGTGTTGCTAAAACCTCATTTAAACATGACATTAATATAAATCACCAACATGTCGTCGGCTCTACCTAGTCAAACTCTGGTCAACGGTCAACAAAAGTTAGAACTTTTCGTCAAAGGTAAACAAAAGTAAAACTTTGATAAAAAACTAGAAGTTTGATCAAGAAGTCAAACTTGATCCAACTTGGTCAAAATCATTAAACAATGGGATTGTTTGGGTACTAGGGTTTTAGGAACTAGCGCGTAGACGTATACTAACGTACGTGTATAATATAGGATACATGTACGAGAGACTACAGCTTTTAGTTACTTATCACGCAGTCAAGTGAGTTTCACAGCCCCTCTCTTTAACATAATTTTCCTTTTTAAGGAAAAAACATGCGCACAACCATTTTCTTGACTCTGTAATATTGTACATCACAAGCATAACATAGTGGCACATTACCAACTTGAAAGTCCTCGCACACCCCGAACTGTTAGTATTGGATAGCGAGGAGATTTGGGTAGTACTAGTGGGTTTGACAAACCACACTTGTGCTAAAACTCGACTAGAGGTCGGACTGGTGTAAATTGTCCTAACACACTGCCATTGTTACGGTAAGATATTATAGGAGGCAAACAAATTAAATAGTCAGCTTTGGTTTCGAACCACTATTAGTAACATGCATATGGATTGGGAATCCACAATTTTATTTTTGGAACATTGTTGGTAACACTGGAACCTCTATTTATTTACAAACTTGTAAACTCACCAGCCATTGTGTTGACACCTTTTAGCATTTCTTTCTTAGATCGCTAAGGTGCACATCAGAAATTAGGTTGATTCGTGGATGCATGGATTTCATTAAGCATTTAAGTATGCCTAGGGTTTTTCATGAAATGTTATGTCTGGGCGCCTAGTTGCGCACTCTGAATCAAAATGCTATACTTGTTTTATGCTTCCGCAACACAACTTGTATTGCAGCTATATTTTTAATTAATGAAGAGAAAAATTAAATGAGATTATCATAATTAAATGGTTGTTCGGTACAACCGTACGACACATGGCTAGATCTTGGTATGAAACGCACCTCACGGTAAAAGCCCTTAGTCGAAAATTGAAGGTGTGAAACTATTTCACTTATAAGGTGCGAGTTCTATGGTCTTTTACTTTTATTGGAATATTGTTTCATCGTTCATGTAATGTACCGATTCCACGGTCCTTTGTGTAAAGCTTAATATTATCTTCACATCATCTTCGTTGAATTTAATTCATTATATCGGTGCCTAGTTAAATTTTAAATACATTAAATGATGTAAGTAGTTTTACTAGAACAAATTGTAAGGATAGAATTATACAACCAGTAGCTTGGTCTAGTGTAAAATATCTATCTCTTTCAACCAAATGATAGTAGGTTCTAATCTCACTTGAAACATGTAGTGGAATGTGTAGAAAAAAAAATTTGTTGTTAAAGAAAAAAAGATAGAACTATGAAACATTAATTGTTGCTTGTTATTAGCCCTGGCTTTTAATAAGCTTAATAAAAGTTAACTACAAATACTATGTCGATATGAAGTTCTTTTTGAAGATATATATTTAAGATACTAGTTTATCCCTTTTTATGGTGGTTTATTTAGGCTTTTGTTTTTAATCGTTTTCCTATTTTATATTTTGTAATGATTTGTTTTATTTTTTAATGTAGTTTTATTTTGATTTAATACGTATATATTAATTTGTTATGTTTACTGTATTTTTTAATGTTTGGGTTCTTTTAGTTGAGATGTGTTTGTTTATTTTATTTATAACGAACAAACATAAACGAACACGAAAGTGTTGATTTTTTAAACGAACAAACATGAACACAAATATTTGTCTTATTAAAAAGGGGCGGATGATGGTGGTTCATGTATGAGAGAGGACGTTGATGACGAAGTTAATCGGTGATTGAGAGGCTAGACCCGCGACGACGAATATGTAGAAGAGATAAATTAAATTAGGGTTTGATGTGGAAAATGTTTCACAATCAGTTGTGATGTAATAATCTGTTTTAGGCTATCCGGGTTTGGTGAGACATATAACCAGCTAAAATTATTGTTTGATAATTAAGGGGTTATTTTATAAATAAATGAAATGTTATAAAACGCTTAAGGGCTACCAGGGTTTGGTGAGACCCATAACCCACGAAAAGTATCGTTTGATTATGAAAGAATTTCACAAATAAATGAGATGTTATAGCCTATTTAATGACTATCCGAGTTTGGTAAGACCTATACCCGTGAAATCGGGTCAAACGCATGAGATGACTCAAATTACAAATCAAGCAATCCTGTAGCTTGAGATAGGGGTGTGCATGAAATCGAATTAACCGGTCCATAACTACATTAATCGATACAACCGAACCTAACTAAAAACCGACCCAAATAATCGTTTTTTAACCAAAAATCAGTGCATACGGGGAATTAACATTATAGCTTTGCCTCTGACCACCCAAGTTCACGCGGTCTCATCGTATAACCAGCTTGAGATTTTTTATTTTCGTGTCAATATTCACAATCACAAACAATTATCACAACTATAAATAACTGAAAGCACTCTCTAAGCTCTAATGTTACACCTTCTTTTTCTCCAGCCACCACATACCTCCACTTGATAATAAAGTCCACTCTGTGATCATAGAATTAAAAATTCACGGGCAACGGGTGTAACATTCGTTAATATTCGAACCCGAAACCCTGACCCGTTTAAAAGTCAAGTTATTTTATACTATTTTCAACTAAAATGCTTTGCTATATTATATAGTTCTTTAAAAATCAATTTGTTTCATTATTATAACTTTAGGGTGCTTCCGGTAATTTATAAAAGTTCAACTCTATTTACATAACTTTATTATTATTATCATAAAAAATAAAACAAATTTGAAAAAATGTGGACAGAAATTTTTGCTTCCTTTTAAACATTTTATTATTATTATTATTATTAATCAATCTTTATCTTCAAGATTTTCTCTAAACTTTCTCATTAAGTTAGAGTTTTAATCCTAACTCAACTCTTAATACACCTGATCATTAATCTCAACCTCTCTTCTTAAAAAATATTCTTTTTAGTAAGTTTTAGTTTATGTTCATGTTATTCATACTTTTTTATTTTCATTTTGTTATAATGGTCACACCTAAACAAATTTGTAAATCCTTGAAGTTTTTGTTGTGTTTAATTTATTTTGACTCAAGAACCATAAGGATTTTGATGACGCATGATCAAACATAATGTGTTCATAAAACCACAAGTGGTTCATAACTTTCATCATCAAAATTTATTCCAAAACATCAAAAACATTCTTATTTTCAATGTTTTAGATTTGACAGGAAGAATGATCTTCAAATATTGAACAATATCTCCCTCATAACAAATAGGAATTATGCAAGACCAAATCTTATCCTAAACTTTATTGAGTTAAGGTTCTAATAACTATGTAACTGTATTTTTATTCTTTCGTATGGCTTCACGATCGTTATGTCAAAATTAGTGCACATACTTGTACCCTCTGTGAAGATCGGCTATTTTAGCCTATAACAGGTCCAAATCTGGGCAAACTTTCTAAAGAAAATATGTTCCCTACATGCTTATTTAGATTACTAGAGATTGCTATAATTTTTATTGATATTTTTAAACATATACACAATCGGAGACAGAAATCTATCCCAAACTGATTTCGGTTTCGTTCTTTTCCTTTTCAACTTCTAGTTATGTTATTTTAATACATATTTTATCCTTTGAACTTTATTTAACAAACACATGCTAGAGAAGCTATATTTACTTGTATTTAGGGATTACTCATTACAATTCACCCAAGCTTAACCAAGATCTTAATCTTTCAACTCACCAAATTTAAGCGGAGTAATTCACACCCCTCTTTTTCAGCTTATTCTTTTTGGGGGTAACATGCGTATCATACACATCAATTTCTTTATTTATTTACATGCGTATTTCATAAAACCACAATTCAATATTATGTGTATATGGATATATTGCTCATCTATGACATGCTATATGGTTATATGTTTTTTTCTTGTTTTGATGATTGGACCACCTCATCCTCATCGAAAATGCATACCTTATCCCAGTAAGCTGACTTTGTGCTAGACCAAAAGGGTCTACATCTATTTTATTTGGTAATTGTTGTATATCATCAATGTTGTGATTTTTATATTCACATATGAATTGTTTATTTTACAATATAATAATGCATCCAAACTTGTGTATTGCTCACTTAACTTTATGCTGATCAAACTTTATTTTTACGTATGTTACAGGTTTACTTGTTGAAGAATTAGAAGTCCAAGAAGACATTTAGTTAAGCTTTAGGTTGTTGAATAAGTAAACAATTTATGTGGATAATCTTTGTAATTGACTTTGTGTTGTATTTATGTAACATCCTAAATTTGATATGAATAAATAAAAGGAATTATGTTTGTTTAATGTTTGTCAATATTTAATTAAGATAAAATATAATAAAGAGTAATGACTAGGGTGGGAAAGGTGGAATAAGGGATGGGATGGTCCTTAGGTCTATGGGCTTAAGAGAGTATAAATACTCCCTTAAACCTCCCTAAAACCTTAAATCTCTCATTCTCATCTCCTAGCCTCCCTACACACTCAAAACACACACATAACCTCCTCTCATACGGCCACGATCAAGAAGAGAAGTTCCATGACCAAACCAAGCCTAAATATTGATATAACTTGACTATACGAGCAAGATACAAGATCCTTGTTGGATACAGGAGCTAACCATAACCTAGGAAATCATAAAGTTATGTTCTTCATCCTTAAAGTTTATGTTTTTATGAACGGTTTGCCCTAAAAATTAACCCTAGAGTAGATCGGGTATGGATGAACCATAAAGTTACAAACTTGATTTCTAAAATGGACTTAACAAACACAATGGTATATACGGCCCGCGTAAGGAAACCTAGATCTAGCCTAAGAACGTTTTAACTCATAAAGGTTCAAGCTTTATGGATGAAGGGGTTAAATCTTAGCTAGCACGGTTAGGGAAACGTTTAAGGGTTAATATATACCGTACTGGAAGTGTAAATGTTAAAATACCCTTGGATAAGGGAAATAAAGGGCCAAACAGTAGCATCTCATTCGCATACAATATGCTTATTCGAATACAACGGGTACTTCGAATACATTGTATGTATTCGCATACAATACATACATACGAATACAATGTATGTACTCACATACATATTATACATTTAAATACGATGGGTACAGTCGCATACATGGCCATACTCGCATATATATGATACATTCAAAATGTAATGCATGGTCTATTACATTGTACACTCGAAAATAATGGAGAACTCGAATACAATAGGCATATTCGCATACATGGTATAACTCGAATACATGCTTACATTTGAATACATATATGACTCAAATACACTTAAGGAATTCGCATACATGCTTACATTTGAATACATTGTGTGGCTCGGATACATTATACATGATCGAATACAATAAAAGACTCGAATATGCATGTTAGAATACACTTATGGACTCGAATACAATTGGAACCCAACACCTGGTCATTCGAATACATAGTGGTAACAAGGCAATTAGAATACATTAAGTATTCGAATACAAAAGGGAATTTGTTATGTTCGAATACCTAGAGAAAGAAATTAAAATCAAATACAAGTCTCCTAGGATGCATTATGCATATACTCGAATACATTGGGTGATTCGAATATAATCCTTATACCCGAGTACATGGCTCGTAATATACATATACATTCGAATACAATAGTGTTTAAAGGTAAAATTGCATTCTAAGTAAATTGCTTACGAATACAATACCTTATAGAGCCATTGATACACGTGATTAATATACAGTTAGTAGAGCTCAGTTAAAGAAAGGAATAACCGTGAACGGAGAACGTAACAGGATCCAGGTGAGTTTCTAGCCCCATTTCCATGTTATGTATTCGGGGATGTGTGCATACTCAATGTGAATGTTAATACCCTTACCTTAAATGGTAAGTGTATGTCTTAATGATGAATGTGATAGTTATGTTTATTTTATGAATGAATGCTTGATAGTAAGTGAACGATCTTCGGATATTGCACGTATTGTTAAGGAAGGTATAGTGTAGTAAGTATGAAATGCGTATGTAAAATAAAGTATGTGTAATGTTGCATGTATGAATGTTTTAATGATAAAGACAAGAAATGTAATGTATGGTTGTATGGTAACAAGAAGGAACTGGTCCCTAATAATACTCGAGGAAAGAGGGAACCGGTCCCTAATAATACTCGAGGCAAGAGGGAACCAAACCCTAATAATATTCGAGGCAAGAGGGAACCGGGCCATAATAATACTCGAGACAAGAGGGAACCTGGCCCTAATAATACTCGAGGCAAGAGGGAACCGGGCCCTAATAATACTCTAGACAAGAGGTAACCGGGCCCTAATAATACTCGAGGCAACTAGGGTGTAATGCTCTTTAAAACGTAAGGTATGAAATGAAAGAAAGAAGGTATGAAGGTAAGTAAGTGTATAATGAAAGAATGTATGAAAGTATAAAGTATGAACGAAGTATGTAATTATGATTGTGTTGTTTGTATATGATTAACTAGATCTCACTTAGCGTAGCTGACTTTTAGTATGCACGCAAGTGAGTAGAATGAGGCAGCTAGCTTGAGCGGGGCACATGGCAGAAGAATAACAGACTGGCATCTGAAGACTCATAATGTTTTATATTTAATGCTATAATTTTGGAAATACAAGAATGATTATTTAAGACGTGTTATGAATTATTATGTAATGTTTAATGAAAGTTTTATATTTAGCGAAAGTTTTAATTAACTCTGATATTTAGAACTGTGTTTATGAGTAAATCCAACATCCAATGTAGGGCACCGGTAACGATCTTACAATTTCGATTATATGAATTTAAAATTAATTAGTTATTGTCCCGTTAATGTTAATAGTGTGACAGATTGGATTGATTAGTTTTTATTAGTTACCTTCTGACATATTACGCCGTAGGTTGGGGTGTGACAGATTGGTATCAGAACCGAAGGCTATAAGATAGGTTGTTAGACGTAATGACCTAGTAGCATGCTCAGGGTCCCATACGTGCTTACATGCTTACCCTAATTGTTTATATTTGATTGCTCATAGCTTGCTTAATTAATTGTTTATTATTATATAACTGATTCACACACACACACACACACACATTACTCCGAGACTATGCCTCATTCTCAATATTGTTCCTCAAGTTCCTAGTTATTATTTATATTTTGGGAAATTCCTTAAGAATTCCCACGTTTTTTGATTTTATTTTTCCTCCTCCTTGAGTATGATTCGTGTGGAAGATATTTAGCAACCGGAAGGGGGACACACTTGCTCTCTAAACCCTTAACACCATGGCCAAAGCATATCACACCGAACATCATACGAATCTACTAACCTCATTGGATCAACGTGGTTATGTGATTATATTCCTCGTTTATAACCAAATCACGGTGATACGTGGATAAACATAGTTTTATCATTATTGTTTTGTTGAATCAATGAGCGATATAAAGAGGTGGTTCCTAAAACTTCAATTGTTCGTTTCAACCCCCTCATCTATTTTTTTATTGTTTTGTTGGAGATGCATGGTGGTTCATTGACAACCCAACACACAAATCTTGATTTTATTTTGAATTTCGGTTGTTTTGTTGGATAAACATGGTGTTTCTTGAAAAATCCAATCATTTATTTTCAATTATTTTAAATTTTATTCGTTGATTGAAACATGAAATTCATGGTGATTCATGGATGTTTCAGTTATCCGATAAAGTTTTTAAACTAATTTTTTTATTCAAGAATGTTTATTTATTTTTTATTTTTTTGGCAAAATTGATCCTCAACCTCAACCTCAATATCAATTTGCTAAATGGTTAAAATTTCATGGTTTAATTATTCATTACAATTAAGCGCACATGCAATCGCATAAATGTCAATATTCACATCTCATCTCTCAAGTTTTATCTCATATTCCCAATTTCAGTGAATGCTTCAATGCCGATAATGTTACAGGCTACCCCCTCAAGTTTCACATATTTCTAGTTACTAAATTTTCATTGTGGTTTTTTTTAGTCTCATCTGATGTTTAATTATTTTGAAATTTCAGTTACAAAGAATTTGAACTTTACAAGTTACTACACTACACCCACATGTTTTCACGAATGTTTCTCATGTCTTCAACATCTTTCTGTATTCTCATATATTTTAAAATGCCTTCCTCTCCCCGCATCCAACTTCGTACTAACCGTCTTCCCGCCGGAACTTCCCATCATCGTTTGGTGGCATAGCATGGAGACCGCTATTGCTACGCTAATTTCTTGACCTAAATCCAAATCACCAATGTCAACAACTCACCATTCTCAACCACTACTCCTGCTATTAGCAATTACAAATAAATAACCATGCCAATTCAACAATCATACCCCCAGGAAATGAAAGATTTTTTTTGTAATCAACACTACCCCACCTCGAGCTACTCAAGTTCCTTAAGATTCCTCTAAGAAACCGTATTCGGGTCCATACCCATTGTGCGACATTTGCGTACGCCATCATCCTATTGATATCCATGCCGGCAATGCTCCAATTGTGGTAATTATGTTCTTATCTTCAAAACCTGTCGAGAACTCTTACAAACCCAACATCATTAACCTAAACTCAACCCGTTAACCAACCATTCCCGATATCAAGATTGCCATAATTTTGGTGATCAAGTCATCTTTGCAATGCATGTTCTAGACTTGTGCATGTGAATTAACCTCAAGTTTGTCCCAATCAAATTAACCAAAGTCAAATTTATTAAATCCAAGCCTGCCAAACTCAAGGACCACAAGCCCAAGTCACTCAATTTTAACCCAACACGATTGATGTAGCCCATTCTAGCCCAACCGAATCCTCTCAATCAAGTTCAAGGAGATCAAGCCACTCATGGTGCTCAACGACGAATGTTTTATGCTAATGAATTCTAAGTAATCAATACCTTAGAATTTGAAGTCTTTACCATTATCCTCGTCTATCTCTCCATCTATCTATTTTTTATTCTTACTTTTTTCATTTATGTATTTTCAATAATTCCATGTATCCAAAATTTGCAGGATTTATGTTTTGTCTAATTTCAAATACTTAAGATCGATCAATTTACATTATCAATCCAGTTATGGTATTTTCCTCATTAATGTTTAATATGGTTGTTGTCGCATGCATTTTACATAATCTAGTAGGCTATCTATGACCGGTTACCAAACTTAAATGTTTACCCAAAACCAAGTGATAGAAGTCTCATGTATTCATTATTTTCATGATTTTCTCAAATTTTACATCTCAGTCCTCATATTATTTATTTTCATACATATCATCAAAATTAACGTGGTTTTATTCAAATCGATATTCACAAAATCTAAAAATTTTCATTTCAACCCTAGAAGTTTCAATTGATTAAAAAGTCTTATTTATTTCAGTTGTTCTACAAGTATTGTTTGTTTCATTTGATATCCTTAAACTTAAAAAAAACATTTTATTTCTGTTTTGAAAGTTCACATGCCATTATTGAAATTTTATCTTAAAGGTTTTATTACATACCAAATAAAATTTTAAGCCCTCACAAACAAATGAACTAAGAGGATCATGCAATGATCTAAGTAATTCTGGATGCATACGTAATTAACGAAATCCTCGCATGAGAATCATGGTAGGTATGGTTGTGTGTCATAACTCAGAACCTATAGTGAGTTGAGACAATGGTATGAATGAAAAGATGATAAAAACATGGTAGATATGCCGCTGGTACATCCTATATATAAGTGTCCTTATCGGATTTTCATCTGTGGCGTTTTCGGGCCACTTGAAAATCTGTGTTATGTGATTTTGATATTAAAACTGTTCAATTTTTATAAAATAACTTTCGTTATGGTTTTTCCTTAATTTCGGGACGAAATTCTCAAAAGTAGGGAATAATATAACATTCGTTAATTTTCGAACCCGAAACCCCGACCCGTTTAAAAGTCAAATTTATTTTATACAGTTTTCAAATAAAATACTTTATGATATTATTTAGTTCCTTAAAGAGTTTCATTATTATAACTATATGGTGATCCCTATAATTTATAAAAGTTAAACTCTATTTACATAATTATATTATCATTATTTCAAAATTAGTGTGCAGATATGTACCCTCAGTGAAGATCAAATATTTTAGCCTATCTCGGGTCCAAATCTGGGCAAACGTTCTAATGCAAATTTGTTCCTTACATGCTAGTTTTTGCCTATCTCTGGTCCGATCGGCTATTTTTAAAGATTTACGCAATAGGAGACAGAAATATGTCCCAAACTGATTTCAGTTTCCTTGTTTTCCTTTTCAATTTCTAGTTATGTTATTTTAATACATATATTATTCTTTGACCTTTATTTATCAAACACATGCTAAAGAATCTATATTTACTTGTATTTAGGAATTACTCATTAGGACTCACCCAAGCATAACCAAGATCTTAATCTTTCAACTCACCAAATTCAAGCTGAGTAATTCACACCCCACTTTTTCATCTTTTATTTTTTGGGGGTAACATGTGTATCATACACATCAAGTTATTTATTTATTTACATGTATATTTCATCAAACCACAATTCGATATTATGTGTTTATGTATTTATTGCTCATCGATGACATGCTATATGGTTATATGTTTATTTTTTTGTTTGGCGTTTGGACCGCCTTATCCTCATCGAGTAAAAAATTTATTTGGATAATCTTTGTTATAGACTTTGTGTTGTATTTCGATTACATGAATTTAAATAATTAGTTATTGTCACGTTGATATTAATAGTGTCTTGCGAGCTATTGTATGATCAGTTGCGCCCTGGCATATTCCGTCGTATGTTGGTATGTGACAATGGGTTGGGTTATGGGTTTGATACGGGTATAATTATCTTAATCGGGTAGCATTTTACATTCAACTCTTCACCATGCTTTGACCATCCTCTCTTTTAAAATCACCATCAGCGTCAACTTTCAATCAATCTAATTGAATTAACTGAAGCCCTTTTTCATTGCAAACCCACAATCCGAATCTGACTCCATAATCTATCCAATTTAGCCCCGGTGTTTCAGTCCTCGACTTGATTTCAAGTAAGTTTAGTTCGGTGTAAATAGTCCGTTATTTAGGCATTTGTAAATTGATAGTTATGTATATATGATTAGTTATTTTCACATCTGTATGAATACGTTATATATGAGTCAAAATTTCAGTTATTAGATGAATAATCATACCAAGATACCCAGATTTTTGTTCTGCCATTGTGGAGTTAGGGTACCAAATAACCCACAAAAATGAATCCCCCGCGGAAGCATAAGATCTTATGCGGAGGAAATAATATCAACCATCCATGTAAAGAATGCCTTCAGCGGGAGAAGATATAGACTTCCAGCGGAAGAAACACAATACTTAACAACTCAAGAAGACATGTTATGAAAAAAAGGTAAGACAACACAGAAGAGGGAAAGGAAAGACCAATCACTGGCCGTGACCCCTATAATGCCCATGAATGCAAGATGGACCAATCACAGAAGACAAACGTTGTACCCGCCCACGGCAGAGGTCTCTATATGCCAGCTGGACGGCCAATCAAGAGCCACTACCGAGCTCAACCATGAGAATAGAAGTTTCTATTTAGTGGGACAGCTGGTCCAATCCTTCTCCCTCCCCTTGTTTATAAATACAAGAAGAATGCCAACGGTAAAAAGATTCACATTCTCTAACTATCCATAAGAATTACTCACCATTTACCATACTGATTCTCACGCCGGAGGGTGCTTACAAAAAGACCCCATGTTCCCATCTCATAACAAGTTCACCATATTTGGTTTCGAAGGTCTCAGTCATCGGAATTCATAATAGTTATTAGTTACTTTCATCGGAATCTATTAAGCAAGCCCACCAGCGATTAGATTGATATTGGTACACTCTCGGTTGAGATATTAGGTTAACCAATCAAGAGTTAACTTATTGTTTCTTCATTGGCGTCATCCGTATCGGCTAGAACTATTTAAGTTTTGTTCAAGTTGTTATGGGCTCCAACCGACCTCCAGAGACAACGTCGTTGTTGTAACATCTTAAAAACAAAATACCATATTTATTTTAGTTTAAAAATGTCAACTTTGAAAATAGAAGGACCCAAAAGTATTTTAATAATAAATATGGGAAACGAATAATATATATAGATTATAAGTTGAAAGAATTCCATAATAATGAAAATGGGGAAAATGAAATCCTTCACATGAGTATAAATAAGGAAAATAAAGTCAATCCCACATGGAAAGTGGGAAATTTTCAGAAGCCCTTTATAAGGATAAAAGTTTTCATAGTAATATTCTTTTATGCCACGCATGAACCAGTGGTCCTAGCAGAGGGTGCGAAGCACCCAACGTGCACGGGCATGGGAGATAGGCGCTTTGATGGTGCAATTTGAACTTCGCACGCTCACATCGCTGCGAGTCGCTTGAGAGTCGCAATAATGTTTTTCGAAAGTGGAAGCGTAACCAAGAAATGCCAAGTATTCAAAGTCAAGGACCAAGAATGAAAAACCTGTTTTCCTAACCCATTGCGATACGCGATTGATCTTAAGACAACCCATCGCGTATTGCGATGGGTATGTCACAAAACCCAAAAATGGGCGGTGTCGCGATACAAGATCACCGTAAGCTCCTACGTCATCATGTAACGCGATGGCGAGCTCTGACAGCTTAAGACGTGTGTCACGCCAAGTGGCACCACATGTCAGGCCACGTGGAATACGTTGCAAAGCTATTGGTGATGCGACAAGGCTAGTCGTGATAAGAGATGGCCTACCAAGGGCCCATTGTGTATCGCGATGAAATATTATATTCATTAATCTGCTACTAGATCCATTGCGATATGCGAGGGATCATTTTCAAGACCCACACGATGGGTTAGTTGATCAGCCCTATAAATAGGGCAACCAGCCCTCTCATTTCATCTCAATCACTTCTCTCTCTCTAGAAATCTCTCTCACTACCTCGTTTTACGTGCCATCGACTTGGCGATCGCACTTCAAAAACCATGCCAAATAAACCGATGTTTCCTCGAAGTGTGTTCCATCACAAGGTGAACCGACGCTTCGTCTCAAAGTACGTGCAACCCGCCAGCCATCAAGAATCATCTCGATTTACGTGCCAAGAGGTGTTGACCAAGAAATATTGATAAGCGTGCCTGAGCAGAAGTGCTGCCATAAGTACTAGGTGTTTATAAGCCAATCAATGTAGGGGTTCTGCCCGAGTAAAATATTATTATAGGCTTAGACCCTTGTAGAAAGTATACTAGATACCTCGAAGATATAAACCAAGAAAGTTTAAATAAAAGATACCGAAATAAAAGTAATTTTTTGTTATTAATATTATTTGAGTTTCTTAAATAATAAGTAAGGAAATAAAGTATGTGTTTCTTCGAGAAGAAGAAACGTAGTGTTTAGAAAACATAAATGGTCGAACTAGAGGTTCGAACATATTTAATAAAGAAAAGATATTTTGAACTAAAGGTTCGAAAAGAAAATATAATCGAGGTAAAGATTATCCAAAAAGGAATAAAGGTCTAAAGTTAGATTATTGATCTAGTAATAACAAATGGTTATAATCGTGCTATAGGTCCGAGATAACAAGAAATACAAACTCGATCAATGAAGTGAAGCTGAGCATTCAAAAAGGTGAATACGCCCTAACTATTTTATAACTAGTTTAATCGAGTAAATGAAATTGATTACATAAGTATCTCTAAAACATTATGAACAAAAGTAATCGTTGGCCTTCAGGTTGTCGTGTACTTTTGCCTGGATCCTTTCATATGTGGTTAGACGGTGGCCACACCACGTCACACATGGTTATGCCTCCGCCATGTCGGGCCGAACCTAAACTATGCCCGAGTGAGGGTAATCATGTGTATACTGATGGTAGCTAAGTAACCTCGAACGCTGCGGTGTTTGCTAAGATGTTTCGAGTTGAGCTTAAGTTTTCAATTGTGATTTAGTTTTTAACTTTTCTTATTCCTAAGCCACAAGGGGTCGAGACCTAGGTTATGTCTCGAGGGGTAATTAAGTAAATAAAATACTTTATGCGTCAGCTTATTCACCAGCATTTATTGCTAATGTATTTTTAAACTGGTTTACAGCTAATGAAGAATAGATACTTGAGGACGAAGTAGCCATTAGGCGATCTGATGGCTCAGATAAATATTTTGTTAATGTTAAATGCAAATGGTGGTTTAACAATCTTTTGTAAACATTAAAACAAGTATTTTATAATCTCTTGTTTTGAATATATAAGTATGTTAATATTATATCCACGCTAAATTCTCGTATTTATACCGTAAATATGATTTATTAACAAAAATGGTACTAACTATGGGTCACACGGCTAGGCTTAAGATGGGAGTGTGACAGGTTGGTATCAGAGCCATCGATATTTTCGAATTAGGTATTAATTAATATTACCTAATCTTCGATCCAAGTATATAAGTATTATTATTTGTTTATATAATTAGTGATAAGATAGGTTGGTAACCTTTCTATCCCTCTTCAATATAAACCATCCACAGATGTCTTTCAAGAAAGTAATAGACGCCTTATGCGCGACGCAAGAAGAGCTGGTCACCCCGAACCAATACTCCCGGAAGACAACATGAGTGAAGATTACTATGAAGACTTTTTTAGCCAATAATGTCCAATTGTTCGAGTCAAACTGGTGTACTTCCCCATAACTGATCAATTACCAATTAAACTACCGAGCGATCCTCCGATGCAACATATGCCAAGCATGCAAGAGTATCATCCTTCGAATACCCCAAGTTACCTTCCATTAAACATTCCGGATTATCACCCTTCTAACATTTCGACATATTACCCATCCAATGAGATGCTAGAAAACAAGCAAATCAAGGTTGAACCTGAGTTCGACTCTTCAAGTAGGATGCAATGTCATTCTGATCAAGGAAGATGGCGCTTTCGAACATCCGTCTACAACCCCACTGACTCCCATTCAAATTCCTATGAAGGTCCTTCTCGAAGGCAAAAATTGAGGGCCACTCAACCATATGAAAAATAGCACATAGACCCTAAGGTGAGTGAAGCAGCAATGGCTATGGAAGAAGAAGATCTGGAAGAAGAAGAAGAAGAAGAAGAAGAAGAAGAAGAAGATACAGAGGAAGAAGAAGAAGAAGAAGAAGATACGGAGGAAGAAGAAGAGGAAATCTCCGAAGAGATAAGTACTCCAGGGGAAGAGCCTTCAACGAATTCAAGGTGTGAGTGTACGCCCAATGAAGCTTGACAACATCTCTTCTTTCATATAAACCCATGCTACAATACTCAAGACCCATACGTGCAATATATCCAAGGGATCAAAATCAGGTTTCCACCTGACTTCCCTCATTTTCAAGGTGTTGTTCCCTTAATTTCCAAGCATGTAAATGAGATAAAACAACAGGAAGCACTAGCTGAAGCTTTCTTCAACCTCCCATCTAAGGCAACTTCATCCCCGTTTCCGAAGAATCATTACGACATCTTAATGACGGGTTATCGCGACCCACCTATTCAGTATTGGTACCCGTATGTTATGCCACAATATCAAGAGGAACGCCTTGACCGAGCCTTGCACGAAACCGACGAGCTGAGAAACAAAGTTACTATTAAGAGTAGCAAGAAAAAGAAGATAGGAGACAATCTGCTCCACAAATGCAACAAAATGAAAAAGATGATCAAGAACTACATGAAAGACCGAAGATCTTCTTCGACGATAGTTCGTTGTGTTAAGTCATAATGTTTGTTATGTATAAGTGTGTTAGTATGAGCGTAGAACGTTCATTAGGAATATGTATATATATATATATATAATTAATAAAAGTGTGTGTTTTAAGACAAGAATATATATTTATTTCACAATGTCGAACCAAGAAGAATCCCATAATGTGGAAGCTTCTCAAAGCAACCGCGCATGAACTGAACCTTCTCAACAAATTCACATTCAAAAAATGATCATGCAAGCCGTGAGAGCAGAATCTAACCGAAAGAGTGAATCTAGGCAAACCCGTCACACTAACCAAACCCGAAAATCAATCAAATCTAACTCACACCCTTAACCCATCTCATCCTGAAGAAAATGTTCATGAATCAAGCGTAGGTAACGATTTTAATCGCAATTTGAGAAACAATAAATCGAGGGCAGTTCGTTTAAGGACTTCAAGAATTTCAGCCCCAAAGAGTTAGTAATACTCTAAACTCTTAAACTTAACTTAAACTACTAACCGGCAAGTGTACCGGTCGACTCTAGTACAACTAAGTGTTGGTGCATAGATGTTAGTAGTTCATATGTATAAAGTCTGTAATCGAGTCTGTAATATTGTTTATGTAATTGTTTGTGTAACAGCGAAGTTGTTGACAAGTTCGCTTAGGCGAACTTGTTAACCAAGCGAAGTTGTTGACAAGTTCGCCTAGGCGAACTTGTTCAACGAGCGAAGTTATTGACAACTTCGCCTGAGGCGAAGTTGTCGTGTATTTAAGTAACCTACGGGTTACTGTTTAGGGTTCGGTTTTTAGAGAGTTTGTTTCAGAGTTCGATATAGCTGTGATCATTTCACGTGTCAAGTGTCTGTAATAGACGTGGTTCGAGTTATAATATAACGTGGTTTCGTTTGTATCGTGTGTTCGTGTTTTACGTATTCTACGCTCGTATCTACCCACGCAGGGATTCCGCACCTGCGTAGATAGCGATATCCCGTGTACGATCCGTCCAGGAACCTACAATTGGTATCAGAGCTTTAGGCTCGATTGTGAGGTTCGGGATTTCACGCGGGTGTAGAAAACGTCTCGTTTGACCTATTCGCGGGACACGTTTTCGTTGGGATTGTGTTATACTCACCTTATACAGTCTTATTCAAGCCATTACACCGACCGGAAACTGCTAAATCGTCGAAAACAGATCTGAATATTTTCAGTGTTCTTCGAGCGAAGTTACTGTTCTTCAGGCGAAGTTGCCGTCACTGGAAGTAGGGTTTCGGCGAAGA
This sequence comes from Bidens hawaiensis, assembly GCF_021521415.1. NCBI lineage: Eukaryota > Viridiplantae > Streptophyta > Magnoliopsida > Asterales > Asteraceae > Bidens > Bidens hawaiensis. The sequence goes on along the minus strand of NW_027493011.1, from coordinate 287,192 downwards.
TATAAGGCTAAGCGAAGTTATCCACAACTCGCCTACCTCATAAGTTCGCCTAAGCGAAGTTATCCTCAACTTCGCTTACCTCCTAAGTTCGCTTATCTTAAGCGAAGTTATTCTCAACTTCGCCAAGTCACGCGAATTTAAGAATTTTCCAGCGAAGTTAACACTTAAGCGAAGTTAGCCTTAACTTCGCCTATAGTACTGTTTGGAAGATTTTTTTTTTTGAATTTTCGGGTTTTTCTTGTTTTCGCGAAGATGTCGACGATTAACATCTCAGAGTTAGTCAAAATGGAAGTAGAAGCGGGGTCGGCTACTAAGGCCCCAAGGTTGATGAAAGGAACTGACTTTGTGGCGTGGAAGGATAGATTCATTCAGTATATTAAATACCAGGATGCAAAGATGTGGGTGTGCATCCAGGATGGATATATCCCACCGACAATGGTGTACGAAGGTCGTGATGTGGTTAAGAAGTACAGCAAGATGGAGGAAGAAGAGAAGAAAATGTATGAGGCCGAGAGCAATGCCCATGCTGCAATTACTATGGCTCTTCCTCAAGAGGTTCTCCATACATTCAGGAAGTACACTTCTGCACGAGAGCTTTGGGATGCCCTTGAGAATAGATTCGAAGGGAACGTGGGTATTCGTGCTTCGAAGATTAAGCTGTTAAAGACCAAGTTCTCTGTATTCAAGCATTTGAAGAACGAATCACTCGATGATATTACCACCCGATATTATCATCTAATGACAGAGCTGAACAACTATTCGATTGCTTACAGAGAAGAGGAAATAGTTGAAAAGCTTCTCGATGCTCTCCCACCGAAGTGGGAAATGTACACTGTTCTAATGAGGGAAGACAGAGACTTTCCTAATTATGATTTGGAGACAGCAGTAAACAAGCTCAGAACCTTTGAGCTTAATATGGTTCGTAAAGAGACACCAACAGATCAGATTCAAGACCCTGGTATGTATGGTGCCAAAGTTAACTCAGGCTCAAGTTCGAAGCCTGACTCTGCTGCTTACTACTCCAAAGGAGAGTCAGGTTCTGACTCTTCTCATGAAGGAAATGTGTCTGTAAACATGAACGGTGATGTTTGCTTTGTTGCTGGAGGATCAAGTGCTTCGAAACCTCAAGCATCCACAAGTAGTTTCTCTCCCAGTGCTTCAAGCAATAACTACACTAAGATGCCAATGAGTGTCAAATCTGCTGAAGAGCAGTTTGCAGTCTATGCATCTTTTATTGCTTCTTACGAGAACTACATACAAGGGAAGATTGTGGACCCTGCTGTTTTGGAAGAAGACTATGACCAGATCGATCCTGATGATCTGGAGGAGATGGATCTGCAGTGGCAGATGGCGATGATAGTCAGAAGAGTGAAGCGTTTCATGAAGAAGACTGGCAGAAACTTCGTAGGTGGAAAGCCAGGATTTGACAAGTCAAGGGTGAGGTGTTACAATTGCCAACAGAATGGACACTTTGCAAAAGAGTGCACTAATGCACGGGTAGAACGTAGTCAGGGGAGGACTACACAGCAAAGTGGAAATAACAATGGGAATAGAGCCATGATGTCTGATGCTGGTGAATACAACTGGAATATGTTCTCTGGAGAACTCTTTGAGCAAGCACACATGGCAAAGGTTGCAGTTGAAGAATGTATGAAAGCTGCTGAGAATGAAAAGGCTTTCATGGCTGATGACCGGAACTCCGAGGTATGTACTAAACCTATCTGTACTAAATGTGAGAACTTGTCTGAACAGCTTGCTACAATTACTGATCAGTATGTTAAATTGGATGCCGAATTTAAAACCTTGAAAGAAGATCATCACTTCACAAAGACAAGAGAAAATAATTATAAAATAAAGATTAAAGCTTGTGAAAAAGACGTTAAAAGTTTAAAAACAAAATTAGCTGAAAAAATTGATGTGATCGATCTAAGCTACGAGGTTTTAGAAGAGAAAACCAAATTAATCGCTGAAAAAGAAAAACAGATTGCTGACCACCAGGTAAAAGTGGTGGAACTAAATAGGAAACTGGAGCAATTCCGGAATTCCTCTGCTATTCTTGATCACCTCGTCAGTGATCAAGGTTCCTCACCTAAGAGGGGAGGAATTGGTTACCATGAGGTTCCACCACCATATAACCATAATTATACTTTCAATCCTAGTGTTCATGAATCTGTTAATTTTGTAGCTGATCAGACAGGTACTGCTAAGGAAACTGGTAAAGTACCGGAAGTTAGTAAAGGCGAAACAAGTTCGCCTGTCTCAAAAATTAAAATTTCAAGTCCAGTCTCATCTGATTCGGATAAGTCATCCGAGTCGGGTAAGACAAAAGAAAAGGAAGTATTACCCACTAGTGGAGAAAAGGTTAAATCAACTCAAAAGAATACTCCACTCAACCCATATGTCCCACCTTATGTGAGACGTACGGGTGGTAATACTGCCTCCACATCTAAAACATCTGCTGAAAAGAAAGCTGAATATAGATGTTGTTTTAGATGTAATCAAACAGGGCACCTTGTTGCTGATTGCCCTCTGAAGCAGCGTTTCAGAGAGGTGAGGCCCTCGAAAACTGAGACTAAGGTTTTTAGTAATCGTTTAAATGTTAAAAATGAAAACCATTCAAATTTGAGATATAATACCGGTTCTCAAAGAAACACATCTCGTTTTCACACTACTAATAACCAAACCAACTGCTATAATTCTTTTAATTCTCTTAATGTTCGTCGGTTTGGTTGGCCTCACTATCAGTCTCCAAGGAGGTATCCTGTTAGGACTCGTGAAAATTTTCCTAATGCTAACTATGGTCAGTCAAGGTGTGTGAGTTCTGATAAGAAGGTTAGTCGACCCAAGACCAAGAGGTCTTGGGTCCCCAAATTTTAATAATCTCTTTTGTTTGTGCAGGAACAGTTGAACAGGGCTTCCAATAATCTTTGGGTTGTGGACAGCGGCTGTTCCCGGCACATGACTGGTAACAAGAATTTGTTACAAGATTTAAAACCTGTTCAGGGAGCAAGAGTCAGTTTTGCTGGTGAGAGTGGAGGCAGAATAACTGGAAGGGGTACGGTAACTAACGGTAAAATGACGTTAGAAAATGTGAACTTTGTTGAAGAGCTGAAGCACAATCTGCTGAGTGTGTCGCAGATTTGTGATAAAGATTATACCGTACACTTCACGAAGACTGATGCGATTGTGTTGAAGCCTGGTTTTCAAATACCAGAGGAGTGGATAGTTATGAAGGCTCCACGTGATCGAAATACGTATATGATGGATCTAAGTTCAACTGAAATGTCAACGGAAGAGTCGTGCCTTTTAACGAAGGCAAGCGAATCGGAATCTGAACTGTGGCACAGGAGAATGGGGCACATTCATCTTCGAAAGATGAACCATATTGTCAGACATGGACTTGTGTTGGGTGTTCCCTTAAAAAGTTTCAATTTTGAAGACAAATGTCTTGCGTGCAAAAAGGGAAAGCAGCACAAGAAGTCCCATCTCACCAAGAAAGTAAACTCAATTGCCAGTACACTAGAGCTGCTTCACATGGATCTCTTCGGTCCTGTGAATGTAAGAAGTCTAGGTGGTACAACTTATTGCTTGGTGATCACTGATGATTACTCACGATACTCGTGGGTATACTTCCTGAAATCGAAGGACGAAACGGCTCAACTGGTGAAGAATCTGATTACCAAAGTTGAGAACATTATGGATAAACGAGTGAAGTTCATCAGAAGTGACAATGGTTCTGAGTTTAAAAATTTTGAAATGGAGATCTTCTGTCTGTCAAGAGGGATTGAACACCAATTCAGAGCTCCGTATACTCCGCAACAGAATGGAGTGGCTGAAAGGAAGAATAGAACTTTAATTGAAGGAGCCAGGACGATGCTGGCTGATTCGAAGCTTCCGGTGGTGTTCTGGGCTGAAGCTGTTTCTACAGCTTGTTATGTCCTGAATAGAGTGTTAACGGTAAAAAGACTTAATAAAACATGCTACGAGCTGATGCATGGAAGAAAGCCCAATTTGTGTGGACTTGAAGCTTTCGGGTCCCCGTGTTCAATTTTAAAGGCCCATTCAAAGTTTGGTGAAGCAGCCGATGAAGGAATCTTAGTCGGCTATGAAGTTGGGACTCCCAACAGGCGTGTCTTTAATACAACGAACGGTAAGGTTGAAGTGGTATGTAACACCGACATTACGAGTTACAGATCGCCAAGACCGAGCATCGGACCTCCTGGGATTTTCGACTATGATAGGCTCTTCAAGTCTTTTAACATACCTGATTTGGTTCGTACAGAAGAAGAAGAACGGGTTGCTACGAAGATGATTCTAGATGAGGAGGAAAATTTGGCACATAGACAGCTATTTGATGATTGTCAACCTTCCTCATCAAATTCTATTGGTTCCCCTGCTGTCTCTCCTGAAGAAGATTTTATCAATCCTTTTCACTCTCAGCCAGAAACTACCATTGATGAGCTCTCTACTAATTTAGAAGATAATTTGCATGTCGGTGCTGTGCCGACCACGAGAATTCACAAAGATCACCCTCTGGAGAATGTTATAGGTGATGTGTCCTCCAGTGTACAAACCAGAAGTAGCTTGAATGAGCACACCTGTGTTTATACAAGCATTAAGGAAACGGGTATAATGAACGAATGTTTGTACTCATGCTTTATTAGCCAGATTGAACCGAAAAATTATCAAATGGCTCTTAAGGACAGCTCGTGGGTCGAGGCCATGCAAGAAGAGTTGGCTCAATTTAAGAAGATGGAAGTTTGGATTTTGGTTGAAAAACCAAGGAATGTGCATGCAATAGGCACAAAATGGGTGTTCAAGTGCAAGAGAGATGAAAATGGGATTATTATAAGAAATAAGGCGAGGCTGGTCGTTAAAGGATTTAATCAGCAAGAGGGGATAGATTATAATGAAGTGTTTGCTCCGGTGGCCAGGTTGGAAGCGATTAGATTGTTTTTGGCGTTTGCTGCTTCTAAGAAGATGAAAGTGTTTCAGTTGGACGTGAAGAGTGCGTTCCTCAATGGGAAAGTTGATGAGGTTGTGTATGTTGAGCAACCTCCGGGTTTTCCTGACCCAGACTTTCCTGATCATGTATACAAGTTGAGCAAGGCGCTGTATGGATTACATCAGGCACCTCGTGCCTGGTATTCAACGTTATCGGACTACTTGCTAGAGAATGGTCTTGAAAGGGGTTTGATCGACAGTACTTTGTTTGTGAAGAGAGAAGGAAGTGACTTCCTGCTAGTTCAAGTCTACGTGGATGACATCATATTTGCTGCATCAAGAGTCTCCATGTGTCAGGATTTTGAGGCCGTTATGAAGAAAAGATTCGAGATGAGTGCTATGGGTGAACTAACGTTCTTTTTAGGATTGCAGGTTGATCAAAAGAAGGATGGGATGTTCATTCATCAAACAAAATATGTTCATGATGTCCTCAAGCGCTTCAAGATGGAGGACTCTTCTCCATTTGACACTCCAATTTGCGTCAACCACAAGTTGGGAGCTGAAATAGACGGTGACGCAGATGTGGACCCAACTCAGTATCGGGCTATAATAGGTTCTTTGATGTATTTAACTGCTTCTAGGCCTGATATAATGTTTGCTGTTTGTCTTTGTGCTCGTTTTCAGGCAAACCCAAAGGAATCTCACATGAAGGGTGTGAAGAGGATTTTGCGGTATCTCAAAGGCAAGCCGAAGCTAGGGTTGTGGTACCCGAAGGGAGGAGACATGGAACTGGTTGCTTATACGGATTCTGATTATGGAGGGTGCAATCAGAGTCGGAAGTCGACAACAGGAGGATGTCAGTTTCTCGGTGGAAGATTAGTTTCATGGTAGTGCAAGAAACAGACGTCAGTCGCAATCTCAACGTGCGAAGCTGAATATATGGCAGCATCCAACTGCTGTTCTCAGGTTTTGTGGATTCAGCAACAATTGCGCGACTATGGTCTGAATTTCTTACTCACTCCTATTTTAATTGATAACACTGCTGCCATCTCAGTAATTAACAATCCCGTGAAACATAGTAAAACTAAACATATTGACATTCGTCATCATTTCATACGGGATTGTGCTGAGAAGAAACTGATTAAGGTTGAAAAGGTCGATACGCTAGAAAATTTCGCAGATTTATTTACAAAAGCGTTTGATAAATCCAGATTTCAAAACCTAATTGAGCTGAACGGGATGATCAATCCCGAGTAACCATGTTTTTATTGCGTTTAAAAAAAAAAAAAAAAAAAAAAAAAAAAAAAAAAAAAAAAAAACGTCACTATTGCTTAGAATTAGTCGGTTACCTCAGTTTGATGGACATATCCTCAGATATGTTTTGGTCCTCGTTTCTACTTGTAGAGAATGAGGGTCGCCATTAACCAGACGACTGAAAGTGACCGGGGCGGTTATGATGTGTTTTCTTTCTGTCGCTGAAAATTAGTCGGTCATACTTAGTTAGAAGGACACATACTTGTATGTGGTTGGTCAAGTTGATCCATTGGATCTTCAGGATTGTCGTTTACCTGAAGGCTTTGACGTGATCGGGGCGATTGAAGTCAAAAGTTTTTTAATGGGAAATGAAATTACTTTTCAAGTCTGTTACTTCGTAAGAAGTTCGTTAGCTATGTTAAACGGAAAATTGATCTAACCTTGGAAAATGATATATATACTGATTGTGTGTGCTTAACTAGTGAAGTTATTAGGCTTAAAAGGCTTTAGGACAATCATTGTATGTCATGGTAACTTTTGATGGTGCGTAAAAGTAGATGTGATACAAACTAATTTTACTTGATTTTACGTGGAAACTCCTTAAGAGTTTTGCGTGTCTTCATATATATCTTTTCGAAAGATAGGCAGAAAAGCGATTACCCAGTCATACACGAGCCCATGTGTGTTCTGATTCCCGTGAAGAAAGCGTTTCAAGACACTGCAGTGATCCAGATTCGGGACTTGCAGTTAATTTCTACTTTGAAGTCTATGTTGTTAAAAAAAAAAAAAAATTATATATATATATTTGGAGTTATTGTAACATATTAGTGATCATAAAATCAGGACTTCTCTATCTTAGAGTAAGAAGAAGAACGGGAACCAGAAGGAGAGTACATACAAGTTAATCAGACACTATGGGTCGAAGTCAATTCGGGGTGACTTGGGGAAAGCCAAATACGCTTTGAGGATAGATAGGAGGCATCAATATTTCTGAGTTGTTGCCCACTTAAATTTTAAGGATTAATTGAACCTAACTCGTATCACAGAAACGATGAAAACCATCTTAAGTATATTACTTGCTTACAACCTGTCTCTATATGTCATAATACAGCTAAACACGGATCTATGTAACAGTCACGTAGTTAGTATGATTCCTGTTAGGATCTTTTCTGAAACGTGGTGTCCCTGACTAGACTGAAATTTGATCCCTTATTCGTTAAAATTTTTATAAGTTTTTCCTATTTTTGTAGTTGTATTATTTTATAACTGGTTACTTAGACATGATCATTTTTGTTTAACTCTTTTTGGAAGTTTCAAATGTTAATTGCAAAATGTTCGAACTTAAAGGTTTGATTTTGAAATTATAGGCGAAGTTGTTGAATCAGGCGAACTTGTGCTTAACTTCGCCTAGGCGAAGTTATCCGTAACTTCGCCTGAACTACACTGACCCTATATAAGGATTTTTAAACAGTGAAATTCATTATTTTCACATAATCCAGCGAACTTAAGCTCAGCTTTTCCGGCGAACTTATCATCTTTTTCCGATTTCGATCTTCGTTTCCAGTTTCTATTATCAGTTGAGGGTACGTGTTGTCGATATACCTCACAAACATGTTCTTTCATGGTCGTTTTTACCCGGTTCGAGACCTCGGGTCGTCGGACCTTCAAAATCGAAACTTTCAAAACTTGTGTTAACGTGTGCATGGACATCCTTCTCATCTAAACATCCTTAATATCATGTGTTTTGATGTCCTTGATCGTCGAACTTAGCCGAAATCACCGGATTTCCGGTGGTTGGAATCCTAACAGTCGCCGATTCAGATGCAGGCGAAGTTAGGGTTCAGGCGAAGTTATCCGCAACTTCGCCTGGGCTTAATTTCGCTTGAGGCGAAGTTATCCTCAACTTCGCCTGAAGCTTAATTTCGCCTAACACTTATCTTCGCCTGAGGCGATGTTGTGATAAGGCGAAGTTAACATCAACTTCGCCTAGATCATTTTACTTAAAATTAATTAGACGAACTTACAGATGAAGCGAAGTTGTTCCCAACTTCGCCTCATCTTTAACTTCGCCTATACATGTTTGATCACAACTTCGCCCATGGTATAAAGCGAACTTGTGAGTTGCTTAACGGTTATCTAACTTGGTTCGTTTAGTGCAGATATGGCTGCTGTCGGCGGAGCTGGTGGTGATGACGGTGACGATTAGAGGCAATTCTTTACCGCTCATAACCAGTTCATCACTCTAGATCCAGATGCAAAAGGCGTGGAGGACTACAGGGAGATTATTACTTTTCTCCTGCGCTCAAGAATATTTCACGCTATCACAACTACCCTGCCTATTTCACTACCGAATATTGAAGAATTTTGGCAGACGGTAGAGTATGATTGCCGGGTTGAGCCCCCGGTGATGCGAGCCACCGTTAATGGTCAAGTTGTTCAGTTTTCCTCTGAACACATACGGGTGGCGTTGCAATTTGGAGAAGAAACAAGAGATGACCCAACGGAGTTTGTTGCTCCTTTTCGTGATGGCGCGTTCCTAAGGATGGGGTATTCAGGTCTCTTAGGGGATACACAGCGAAGGAAAGGATTTTTATTAGATCAGTGGCGCTTCCTAATGCACGTCATGATAGTATGTATGTCAGGACGGAAGGCGGGCACTGATGGAATGGGTGCGACGATGCAGTCTGCTATGACTGCCCTGACTTACAATAAAAGATATTCTTTTAGTCAGATGATCTTTTACGAGATCGATCGTCAGAGGAGGGCTGTGGCGCGTGAGCGGTTTACAATGTATCCACGATTCCTACAGATGATTTTAAATCATGTGGCTCCGTCGCTACCTCAAAGACGCCCTATTCGATACGTGGAATGTGTGACGAAACGTATCTTTGCTCAGTGTCGCACTTCCAGCGCACGAAGCAAGCCTGAGCTGCGTCCCAGGCATACTCCGCTTTTTGGGTATCTTATAAACCCGGAGTATGTGCCTGCGGCAGGGGACGAGTTTACGGACCCAAGACAACAACAGGCGGCAGCACCCCAGGCTGTATCAGCTGCGCCTGCTGTATCTACTGCTGTATCTGCTGCTGTGCCAGCTTCTGAGATTGATCTTGACGCCATGTTCGGCGGGCAAGGATTGTTTGATATGGACCGGTTTGATCCACATGATAATATTCAAGTCTCGGGTCCACAAGCTGATTTTGATGATGTGATGGAAGAGGCCAGATAGATGATGGTGAGGCATGAGAGAACGGTGGGTAAGCAGAAGAGAATTGTTGACGACGACGGTGAGGAAGATGATGAAGAAGAAGCTGTGCAGCTGGTGAGAAAACGCTCACGAAGGGAAACGACAGGTATGGGTGTAGGAGCCGGAGAGACTTCAAGGTTTGCACGTTTTGCTCCACCTGCCTTGTCTGGTATGTCCCTTGTTCCTACCTCTGTGCAGGTATCGAGTACAAGCGCTACGGTTGTTCCCGTAGTGGCTATATCGTCGGCTGACACTCCATCGGTCACGGCCGTACAGACGTCGGCTCCAGCAATTGTGTCTCTACCACCTCCAACGCTTACTCCATCGGTGGTAGTAGCACGATTTGTTGAGTCTACGGTCACCACTACTGCAGGAGTATCGGGTACGGTACCACCTGCGGACACGCCCTCTTCTGACTCGGAACGGATAGCTTCACTAGAGCGGATTGTAGCTGAGCAGTCAAAGACTATTCAAAGCCTAGTGGAAGCAAATCAACTGCAGGCATCCCTCCTGGCTGAGCACGGGAAAATAATAGATGCCTTGAAGGTGTTCTTGGCATCTCAGGGGGAGATGAGCTGTAGAGGTGATGAGTTGAGGACCAAGCGTCGAGAAGACCGAGACGATGATCCCAATGCACCAGAAGGTGCAGGTGGTGAGCTGCCAAGAAGCTCTCAAGCTCTTGGGGCTTCCACAGCTGAGGGGGAGTCTACCGAAGCGGCTGGTGGTGATGATGTAGTGATGGTGGAGGATGACGTGATCGATGCGCTGAAGGAACTTGATGATGACATGTTCAGCGACGATGTGTTATTTGATGAAGATGTTCTGCCAATCAGTGAGATTGAAAAGATTGGTGCAGAAATTGTGGTAGAAAATGTGATAGAAGAAGGGGAGATTGTTGAAGAAAACGTTGAACACGAGATCCCTGAGGTTGAGAAAGCCGATGTGAGGGCTGAAATGGATGAGACTACTGAGTGGGAGGAGCAGCCTAGGTGGAAGGAAGGCTGTGCTCATTGGTTTATCAAGACCAAGAAGCCTGCTGTTCCAGCCATGTTCAAGAAGAGCTATAACATTAAAGGCTATGCTGAGGCGAAGAAGGGAATCATCTGTTGGATTTATGATGAACAGATCAAGTTATTTGTGGTAAAACGTTATGATGGCATTCAATACTTCAAGAGAATGTTGAGATCTTTCAACACTTTGCCGGAATGCGAGGTGAAAGATTTGGGCAGGTTGGGCCTGATAAACAGAAGTAACAACAATATGGCAAGAATGATTGAGAAGATTGTGTGGAAAGAAGGCGTAAAAGAAAAGAAGTTTGACCTATTAACGCCACAGAAGGGAAAGCTCGTGGAGGATACAGAGAGGGGATTGAGAGCAGATGGCAAGCCATGGATGGTGATGAAGTACAAGCTGATCCGATGCATCAAGGAGGTTCCAATGAAGAATATGCCTCAAGATGTGTTGAAGAATCTAAAATGGTGGTACGTTGATTGCCAGACTGCTGAAGCCGTGATGGAAGACGAAGATGAACAAGAAGTGCTGAGGGTGTATGACCCGATGCATCTTGTTAACTTATCGAAAGCTGATTTGCAAGCGTTGAACGAAAAGAAGATATTCTATATTCCTGCTTGGAAGGATGAAGCAAGGAAATATCAGAGAGTAGTCACGGTGTGTGTTAGAGAAGGAGTGCACGCATGAAGATACAGGATTACAAGACAAGAGCTGAAAGATCAAGATATGAAGCTACTGCCAAGGGGGAGTCTGTTGGTGCATAGATGTCAGTAGTTCATATGTATAAAGTCTGTAATCGAGTCTGTAATATTGTTTATGTAATTGTTTGTGTAACAGCGAAGTTGTTGACAAGTTCGCTTAGGCGAACTTGTTAACCAAGCGAAGTTGTTGACAAGTTCGCCTAGGCGAACTTGTTCAACGAGCGAAGTTATTGACAACTTCGCCTGAGGCGAAGTTGTCGTGTATTTAAGTAACCTACGGGTTACTGTTTAGGGTTCGGTTTTTAGAGAGTTTGTTTCAGAGTTCGATATAGCTGTGATCATTTCACGTGTCAAGTGTCTGTAATAGACGTGGTTCGAGTTATAATATAACGTGGTTTCGTTTGTATCGTGTGTTCGTGTTTTACGTATTCTACGCTCGTATCTACCCACGCAGGGATTCCGCACCTGCGTAGATAGCGATATCCCGTGTACGATCCGTCCAGGAACCTACACTAAGTAAGTCAGGATATCAAACCCACGGGACTCTTTAAATTACGTAACTAGTTAATTAGACTCATCTAACTGACACACCTATTTAAATATTATTATTAAAGGGGGGTTTTTAAATAATTAATATTAAACTAACTTAACTCTAATTAATTAAATAATAATATACTATAATCATTACTTAAACCCTAACTAATTATTTAATTAATAAACTCTTAAATTCTAATTAATTAAAAGATGAATAAAACTAATAAATTAATTAGATTAATTCGGATGATGAAAGTAACTATCTAGGATAGAATCCCCTAAGTTATGGCTATCAAGTGAGATAAACACTTGAAAGAAATCCTGAACAGGACTTTAACCCTTCAAGAAGACACCAATGAGTTTCTAATAAGTTTTAAGACATACCAGTTTTATGTATTAAACTTCCTTACGGTTATTTAATTGTTTATGTTTAAGTATCTTTATATTGAAATCCTACCTTACAGCGCGGAAATCAAAGATAGCTAAGCAATCTTAATTGACTTAATAGACTAAGTTGACAATCAAACCTAGACAAACTCCTTACAAAGAACTAAATCTAGCAATCCTGATCAACAAAGATCTATCAATAACCTATCACCTTACAGCTTTCTAGGCTAGCAGCTCTCTTTTATTTATTTAATTAGTTTTATTGTTTCTATGATTTTAATGCATATTAATCACAAACTAGTCAAGAACACACAGTAAATGACCTTACAAAACCATATCCTATGAAACAATAAACAAGGGTGATGTGAAACAATAAACCTAAACAAATAAAACCAAGTAATCATACGCGTCATTTAAATCAAACTCAACAATTTACTTAAAACATAAAATCCATAACGAACATAATCCCAATTAAAATCCAACCAAACAAAGGTTCATCATGACCTAGGTAGTTTATAATGTTTAGCCAAGCATCATGTAATCAAAATCAAACAAAGTAATAAAATACGAAAACATGGTGAAATAATATAGAACAAAAATCAAAGGTGATAAAACCCGTAATCTTCAATCTCGAATGTCTAACTCTGCATCGGATTCTCTCTTGCCTTCAAAACCACCATGATCTCAAATAATAGCGCAAGTAAACTCCAAATTCGTCTGGTGGTTGTAGGGTATTGTTCAGGTTAATGTTAGGGGTGTTTATATACTAAAACAGGGCCCAATACTAGACAAAAAACAAAACCTCACTGGAAATAATAGGTCTAGGCACGGCACAGTCGTGGTGTTCCCCCATGGTCGTGCGGCGGGGCGGATGGGAATAGGGAGGCCATTCTGACTGGCTTGGTCCGACCGGTTCTTCTTCTGGTTCCTTCCTGACGCGTTCCGGCTTCTCGTTTTGGCTTGTTTTTTGCCCTTTTCGATCACGATCAACTCCTGGAACCTACAAAACATAATAATGTTAGTAGTATACAAATATTGACTAATCACCGATAATAAGCTAATTAAACATTAAATAAAATATACAAGGGAAACATATATATTTAGCATTATATCATGAACCAATTGTTATAATTCGTAAATGCGCTGAGCGAGAGAAGATTCAATATACTGCGCAAATGTTCAAAGGAAAGGCATTGGAGTGGTGGAACACTCTGGTTATGAGCAAGGGAAGATAAATGTTACACCAACTTCAGTGGGAGGAATTCAAGGAAATGGTGTCGGCAAAGTTTTGTCCGATGCACGAAACTAATTTGATACAATCAAAGTTTCTTAATTCCAAGTTGATTGGAACCAATCTGGGAGAATACAATACTAAATTCTAAGAGTATTTTAAACTTGTGCCATAGCCGGTGAAGCCTGAATCTAGCAAAGTGATCCGGCACATCTGGGGTCTCCCTCGATAAATTCCTGACATGGTAAGGTCTCACTTACCACAAACAAGGTCTCCCTCGATAAATTCCTGACATGGTAAGGTCTCGCTTACCACAAACCGCCGATTCTTCCATCGAATTGGCTGGTTATCTGATGAATGGTCTGATCTGCAACAAAGAAGAGGACAAGAAAGTAGGGCCGACAAAAGGCCACAAAAAGAGAGGAAGCGCCCGATTCAATTAAAAAAGTGTTGAAAAAAGAGAAGGGAGAACCAGCTCCAACTACACTCAATGCAAAACTTGCAAGAAATACCACAAAGGTTGTTGCCACTTTGCTTTGTCCGCATCTACCATTGGTGATTCATGTCACAACCCAGGACATACAATGGCCGACTGTTGGAAAAAGTCGATGACTTGCTACCATTGCAAAGAGATGGGCCATCTTAGCATTGAGTGCCCCAAGAAAGAACTAGCCGCTGTAGGTGCTGGAGGAAGCGGCCACAAGAACGAGTAGAAAAAGGGAAACGCAAGAGTCTTCTTCCTTGATTCGAAGAAAGCGGCCGACATGCCGGAAAAATCACCGGTACATTCTTCGTTACGACACTTATGCTAGAGTTTTTTTCGATTCAGGTGCCAATTTAAGTTCTATAGAACATAGCTTTTCTAGTCTATTAAACAAACCTATAAAGAAATTAAATAATACTTTAAGCGTCGAGACCTCTAGTGGTGAAATAGTTAAAATTTTTGAAGCCTTAGAATACGAAAAAATTTTGTTAGCCGGTTATGTTTTACCTATCCAATTATTACCCATGACTCTTGTTGGCTTTGATATAGTACTTGGTATGGACTGGTTATCCGATAATCATGCATGTGTTATTGGCAATAGCAAAACCATTGAACTTCAAGTCACGGATAAATGAACCATTCAAATTGAAGGGGATAAGGACGCTGGTTGAGTTAACATAATCTCCATGATTAGAGCTAACAAATGTTTGAACCAAGGATGCTTAGCATTCATGGCATACGTCACCGAAGATTCAAAATCAAAGGAAATAAAGGACGTGCCTATTGTCTCCGAATTCTCTGGCGTCTTTCCCGAAGAGCTGCCAGGTATTCCACCTGATCGAGAAGTTGAATTCAGAATTGACCTTATTCTTGGAACCGCTCCAATAGCCCAACCCCCATATCGTTTAGCTCCAACCAAAATGAAGGAATTAAAGAATCAATCAGACGAGCTACTCGAGAAGGGATTCATTCATCCAAGTTGATCATCGCGGGGAGTGCCGGTTCTTTTCGATAAAAGAAGGATGGATCGATGCGAATGTGCATCTACTATCAAGCCTTGAATAAAGTAACTATTAAGAACCGATACCCACTACCTCAAATTGACGACCTATTCGATCAATTACAAGGAGTGAGTATTTCTCGAAAATAGACTTACGTTCAGGCTATCACCAATTGAAAGTCCAAGCCGAAGACATCCCGATAACCGCGTTATGAACAAGGTATAGACACTATGAGTTCACGGTTATGCCGTTTGGTCTCACTAATGCCCCAGCCGCGTTCATGGACATGATGAACCAAAATTGAAGCCTTACTTAGATAAATTTGTTATCGTATTCATCGACGATATACTTATTTATTTTAAGTCAAAAGAAGACTACAAAGTGCATCTTAGAATTTAGCTTGATCTGTATAGGAATGAGAAATTGTACACCAAGTTTTTGAAATGCGAATTATGGCATCACGAAGTGCAATTTCTCGACACATCATCAACGTGAACAAAATCCAAGTAGATCCCGCAAATATAGAACAACCTCAAAATGGGAGATTCCAAAATCGCCAACCGAAATCCGGAGTTTCTTAGAATTGGTCGGTTACTACTGAATATTCATTGAAAATTTTTCCCGAATAGCCGTTCCTTTAATCTCATTAACCTGTAAGAATGTTAAATATGAGAAGAACCAAGCAACACGAAGCGTTTAAATTGCTTAAACGAAAACTCACTAACGCACCTATACTTGCCTTGCTAGAAGGTACTGAGGATTTCGTTGTCTTTAGCGACGCATTTATAAGCAAGAGGAGCTCAACATGCATCAATGAAGATGGGTGGAAACGTTGAACGATTGCGATTGTGAAATCGTTTATCACGAAGGGAAGGCCAACGTCATGGCTGACGCCCTAAGTTGTAAAGAACATGAAAAACCCAAAAGAGTCAGAGCATTATGACTAAAATTCCAAGTAGATTTAGTCGAGCAAATCAAATTAGCCCAACACCAAGCAATTGAAGAGAACAAAATTTCCGATGAAAAATGTAACGACACCATTGACTCGTTAGACAAAGGAGACGACAATATATTTAGACTTGGAAGTAGGATATGGGTACCAATCGTCAGAGAGTTACGAGAAAGGATAATGAACGAAGCTCATAAGTCCAAGTGCATGATGCACCCCGGTAGTGACAAAATGCACCAAAATCTCAAGTCGAACTACTGGTGGAATGGAATAAAGATGGATTTGCATGTTGCAAAATGTTTGACGTATTTGAAAGTCAAAGCCGAACATTAGAATCCCTCGGGATTGCTTCAGCAACCCAAACTTCCCGTTTGGAATTTGGAGATGATAACCGTGGATTTCATTACGAAACTCCCAAAAACCACTCTTCAACATATTGCGATCTGGGTTACAGTTGATAGGTTAACCAAATCCGCTCATTTTATACATATTAGTGACACATATTCAATGGATAGATTGGCACGAATCTATGTAAACAACATAGTTGCATTGCATGGAGTGCCACTGTCTATTATTTCTGATTGAGATTGTCGATTCACGTCTCATTTTTGGAAAACTTTCCAACAAGCGTTAGGAACCCAACTAAACCTTAGCACTGCTTATCATCCCAAACGGATGGGCAAAGTTAAAGAACAATTCAAACTCTTGAAGATATGCTCCGTGCTTGTGTGATTGACCTAGGTGGAAGTTGGATGACCATCATCCCCTAAGGGAATTTTCATATAACATTAGTTATCACACAAGTATTCAAGACGCACAATTCGAAGCGTTATACAGACGAAAATGTAGAACGCCGGTATGCTGGTCTGAAACAGGAGATAACCAAATGTCTGGACACGAAATAGTCCAAGAAACCACTGATAAAGTGTTAAGACGGCTTGAGATCGACAAAAGAGTCATGCTAATGTTCATCGTAAGCCGTTGGAATTTCAAGTAGGCGATAAGGTTCTATTGAAAGTTTCGCCTTGGAAAGGTGTTGTTCACTTTGTTAAGAAAGGAAAGTTAAGTCCATGTTTTGTTGGACCTTTCGAAGTGCTTGAGCAAATCGGCACTATAACTTATCTCTTACATTTTTCCAAAGAAATGAAAGGAATACACGACATATTCCATGTTTCCAATTTAGGTAAGTGTCTAGCTGACGAAACTTTAACTATGCCTTTAAAAGATGTTGAAATCAACGATAATTAGAAATTTGTAGAACAACCTCTACAAGTTGAATATTTTAAAGTTAAGAAACTTAAAATGCGAAAACTAAAGTTAGTCAAAATAAGATTAAATTACCGTCGATAAACAAAATTTACTTGGGAATACCATATTTATTTTGGGTTAAAAATGTCAACTTCAAAAATAGAAGGACTCGAAAATATTTTAATATTAAATATGGTAAAATGAATAATATATATAGATTATAAGCTGGAAAATTTCCATAATTAAAAAAATGGGAGAAATGGAATCTATCCCACATGGAAAAGTAGGAAAGAAATTGAACTCCTTCATATGGGTATAAAAAAAAGTCAATCCCACATGGAAAGTGGGAAATTTTGGAAGCTATTTATAAGGAGAAGAGTTTCCATAGTAATATTGTTTTATGTCATGAATGCACCAATGGTCATAGCGGAGGGCGTGAAGCACGCAACGCGCACGCGTATGGGCACAGGTACGGTATGGGCGATTGGCAATCGGCAATGGGCGCAATGTGGCCCATTGATGGCGCACTTCGCATGCTCGCATCGCCGCAAGCCATTTGAAAGCCGCCTTATTGTTTTTGGAAAGTGGAAGCGAGACCAAGAAATGCCAAGTATTCAAAGTCAAGGACCAAGAATGAAAAATCAGTTTTCCTGCCCATCGCGATACGCGATGGATCAGAAGACAACACATCGCGTATCGCGATGGGTATGTTATAGCACCCTAAAAAGGGTGGTGTCACGATACGCGATAACCCTAAGCTCTTACGTCATCGAGTATCACGATAATGTGGTCTGACAACCCAAGACGTGTGACACGCCAGGTGACACCACATGTCAGGCCATATGTCATACGTAGCAAAGCTAGTGGTAAGGCGACAAGGCTAGTCGCGATACGTGATGGCCTACCAAGGGACCATCACGTATCGCGATGGAATATTATATTCATTAATCCGCCGCCAAATCCATCACGATACGCGATGGATCATTTTAAATACCGATCGCATATCGCGATGTATCAGCTGATCAGCCCTATTAATTGGGCGACCAGCCCTCTCATTTCATCACACTCACTTCTCTCTCTCTCTCTCTAGAAATCTCTCTCTCACTACCTCTTTTGTCGTTCCATCGACGTGACAATCGTACCTTGAATACCGTGCCAAATGAAACGACATTTCCTCAAATTGTGTGCCATCACAAGTGAAACGGCGTTTCGTCTCAAAGTATGTGCAACTCGACGACCATCCAGTGTCACCTCGATTCACGTGCCAAGAGTTGTTGGCTAAGAAATCTCGATAAACGTGCGAGAGCGGAAGTGCTGCAGAAAGTACTAGGTGTTTATAAGCTAATCAAGGTAGGGGTTCTGCCCGAGTAAAATATTATTATAGGCTAAGACTCTAGTCGAGGGTATACTCAATACCTCGAAGATATAAAAAAAGAAAAGATAAATAAAAGATATCTAAATAAAAGTAACTCTTTGTTATTAATATTATTTCAGTTTTTAAATAATAAGTAAAGAAATAAAGTATGTGTTTCTTCGAGAAGAAGAAGCGTAGTGTTTAAAAAATATAAATGGTCGAACTAGAGGTTCGAACATATTTTATAAAGAAAATATATTTTGAATTAAAGGTTCGAAAAGAAAATATAATCGAGGTAAAGATTATAAAAATAGGACTAAAGGTCTAAAGCTAGATTATTGATCTAGTAATAACAAATGGCTATACTTGTACTATAGGTCCGAGATAACATGAAAGACAAACTCAATCAATGAAGTGAAGCTGATTATTCAAAAAGGTGAATACGCCCTAACTGTTTTATAACTAATATAATCGAGTCAATTACGTTGATTACATGAGATTAAGTATCTCTAAAACAATATGAACAAAAGTAATCCATGTCCCTCAGGATGTCATGTACGTTTGTCTGGGTCCTTTCATATGTGGTTAGACAGTGGGCACACCGCGCCACACCGAGTTATGCACCCTCCAGGATGGGTTGGACCTAAGTAATGTCCAAGATGGGGTAAACATGTGTATATTGATGGTAGGTAAGTAACCTCGAACGCTGCGGTGTTTTGCTTAGTGGTTTCGAGTTGAGCTTAAGTTTATAATTGTGATTTAGTTTTTAACTTGCTTATTCCTAAGACACGATGGACCGAGACCTAAGTTATGTCTCGAGGGGTAATTAAGGAAATAAAATATTTTATGCATCAGCTTATTCTTTAGCATGTATTGCTGACGTATTTTTAAACTGTTTACAGGTGATGAAGAATAGATGCTTGGGGACGAAGTAGCCATTAGGGAATCTGTGGCTCAGATAAATATTTTTTAATGTTAAATGTAAATGGTGGTTTAACAAACTTTTTTAAACATTAAAACGGGTATTTTATAATCCCGTGTTTTGAATATAAAAATATGTTAATATTATATCCACGCTAAATTTCTGCATTTAAACCGTAACTCTGATTATTTACAAAAATGGTACCAACTATGAGTCACACGCCTAGGCCTAAGATGGGGGTGTGACAGTTGTCTTCCAACCGCGCAAGACCCAACCAAGATTGGTCTTCAGAAGAACGAAGATTACATCAAAGTTAAATGACCACAACAGGATCTGTCAATCCTTTCACGAAACAAGATCTACTCGTCAAAGAGGTCCCACAAGAGCGGTAGACCTAGAAGATGGCCCAGTAATGTGGTTGAAGAGTGAACAAGAAAGGATCAGCACTAAGTACGAGAAGAGATTGGAGGAACAAATGAGAAGTAAAGCTAGTAGGGTAACACCACAGACGCTCGCGTTTCCGCATGATGACCAGGAGGACTCTTCCGATGGCGACGCTAATCCTAGACGTTGTGGAAGTGAAAGGCTTAGAATTCATAAAGACCGATAAAGGGGCCAAGGCAGAAGTCTTGCCAGAAGCCGAGATTAGTCCCCAGGCTAAATCCGAGTGGTTCGGTCAAAGGGTTTCATCACGAAAGATTGAAATTCTCGAGAAACAAAATGTAAATAACCAAAGCGGAAGTGACAGACCCTGACCCGACCCGAAACACTAGAGACGAGGAATAAAACACTGAGCTATTATCCAGACGCAGATGTAGACTTCACTATGCCATACCAACCAAAAGCAGCCAAAACCTTTCGTAGAAAAGTCAAAGTTTGTTCAGAGGATAGCGGAAGCCCCGATGTCTTCAAATTCAAAGCTACCTTCTTCGGTAGGGAAGTACGATAGGATGACGGACCCAAGCGACCACCTACAGAGCTTCATAGCAGCAGGAGGGGTCGTGGAATGGAAACTCTGGGTATGGTTCCACATGCTCACTCTAGTTCTCCATGGTGCAACAAGAGAATGGTTTGAAAGATTTCTAGAAGGCTAAATCACATGCTTCTAAGACTTTATTGCACGTTCTCCCAACACTTCATCTAGCAGCGGAGACATAATCGCGATCCCATGGAAATACTCATAGTGTTCCGCAGAGACAACGAGTCTATCGAAGATTTCATCACTAGGTACAACAAGGAAGGCCTTATGAATGGAGGGGTAAGCAAAGACATGATGTGAGCTGGTTTCCGCCAAAGGGTACAGAGTGATGACCTCATCTAATTCCTGTCAGGATGAGATGCATGCCCCAGTATTGGGATGCCATCAGTGGTTCATTTCTTTAATAAAGGTTTCAACATAAATTCACAATTCAACTTTTACCAAAGGTTTCAACCGAACTGAATGGCTAGAGATTGGGTTTCAAGGGTTCATTACTTTAACAAAGGTTTCATGTTAACCCTTCCCTATATATATATATATATATATATATATATATATATATATATATATATAATGTGAAATATCCCAATAATGTTAGTATAAACACTATAGAAAGTGATCTGCGTACAACAAAGTCACAGTTAAACACATAATGATTTCCTTATGAAGGAAGACCATTGAGCTAAAAATATTTAAAAGATCATAAAAGTGCATCCATAAAAAATCAAAAAATGGGAAACAATAAAAATATCAACATATGAGCCTAATAAAAATACTAATCGTTATTCTATCAAAGCCCACTCAAATGATCAACCTCAACATCAATTCAGTTATAGCCCAATGCACTATCAAAAACAAAGTCATTCATATGAATCAACATCATTGTTGTTTAATAAGAAAACCGTTCTACAACAGAATTGATATTGACTTATATCATTGTTGTTTACTGTTTTACTCATCAACACAAAATATTATTTAACTTAGGGTTATTTGTTGGGCTATTATTAATATGGTTTGTACTTTGTTTGGGCTTACATTGTAAACTGAGATCACATGGATCTCGGTGGGCTTTTGGGTAATGTTGGGCTTGTATGTAGTCCCTATATAAATTTTGTAACTAGGTTTATTTGTGTGCGTACGTAATAGAGAGGGGTGAGAGAAGTATTGTTGGTTTTGGTAACTCGTTGTGATTAAGCACCGGATGTAAATATACGTGTGTTTTGAAGCAGTTTCTTCGTGTTCTTATTGTGTTTGTTTGCGTTATATTGATTCCATTCGTATTATATTCCACCTAATCACAAGTTTAGGTGATATCACATTGAAAGATCCATTCACATGACTTACAATTGGTATAAGAGACTATGACCTATGCTAGGCTCGGGTGTGTTATCATAGATTCAAAGAATTATGTGGTATATTGATCATCGTGGTGTGTGTGTTTCCGGTGAACTATTCGTCGGAGAAGGACATATGACTTTTGGGTTAAAGATTGACTTATTTTTGTTTCAAATTCAAATCCCTTTGATTTCGGAATTAGTTTGTTACCAAATATATCTGGTCAAAGCTTATTTGGGTTCTTTGGACGTTTTCGGGCAATTTAGATCGATTTCTGCCATCACTTGGTCGTTCTCAGGATCATCTAAGTGTATTCGGCCATATTTATGGGTTCTCGTTGGATTTTGCTAGTTCTTGGTCAAATTCCAAGTGTTTTCTGTTGACTTTCAAGGTTCTCGGTCAACTTAAGGAGTTCTTTGTTGACTTTTTGAGTTCTCGATCAATTTTGATCGTTCTCGGTTGATCTTCTGGGTTATCGGTTGACTTTCTGGGTTCTCGGTCAAATCTTAGTGTTCTCGGGTTTGATTGTGCATCTGGGTCTATTCTGTTGGGCTTTAGGACAACTGAATCTAATTGGACTTCTGAGTTGAACCAGTACATTAGTTTTTCAATTAAAATAGACCAAGTAACAAATAATTCATCAAATGTTTCCCTACATCAAGAATTGGACTCTATCATGGGAACTGCTACCCGTGTACCCCGTTTATTGTCTCATGAGGGGTTTGCTGAGTGGAAGTTTAAGTTTGAGAAATATGTGAAGATGAAAGATGCAAAGATTTGGAGGAGCATTGTTCGGGGTCCTCAAGCTATTACCTATCAACGATAAAATTTTGAAGAGGTGGTTGTGAATCCTGTCGAATTGTATGACAACGCAGATTTTGAAAAGATTGAAGAGGATGAAAAGGTTCTTGCTACCTTAACTATGGTACTTTCACCCGAAACTGCCTTCGGATTTTGAGAATTACAATCTGCAAAGGCATTGTGGTAACCCCTAATTGAGGTGTGTGAGGGTAATGAGGACATGAGAAGAAGCCGATAAGATCTCTTACGACAAAAGTTTAATATGCTCAATCATGTTCTGGGGGAGTCTTTGGAAACTTAATTACAGAGATTTATATCTCTAGCGACTGAAATGAGATCTGCAAACATATATTTGACCGCTGCTGAGATAAATAATAAATTGGTCAATTCCCTGCCATAGAGCTGGGATATGAATGTTGTTGTGATTAAGAAGGTAAATGATCTCGCAAAGTTACCTTTGTTTGAAGTGATGGTAATCATTAAAGCTTGTGAAATGGATGACAAGCAGCTTTCCATAAATCATGCAAATTCCTACAATGAAGCCGGCTACTATATTGCTCTTAACAATGCTCTCATCTCGCAAGACAATTTCAGAATAATTTCTCTATGTTTATGTCTGCTCAAGGTCAATTCACTCAGGCACCACCGCAACCAAGTCTCGTGTTCTTTCCTCAACATGTTCAACAATCTGCTTATACTGCTAAGCCCCAGCCATCTGCTGCATCTTCTAGTCAGTCTCCCAATCAGATTCCCCCTTACTAAAAGGAGTCTCAAGAAAACATCGCCTTGATGACAGGGTTCATGAATTCTACAACGTCTTTCTTGCTGAAGATCTGGTTCAACTAGTTGTTGGTGCTAAGTTGGATCAAATCTGTCTTGATGATGTGGAGGAAATGGATATCTCTTGGCAAATAGCCATGGCAGTATTTCGTGCGAAGAAATTTATAAAAAGAACAGGTAGGAACAACTAGAATGTGCCAGCAAACCAGAATGTGGGTTTTAACAAAGACACTCTGAGGTGCTACAATTGTCACGAGCTGGGTCATTTCGCTCATTAGTGCGTTAATCCAACTAACGAAGGAAACAGAGAAAGGGCACTGGTTATAGTGGGAAATGCAAGAGGAGAAAATGCAGCAAGTTCAGGTGAAGGTGCGAGGGGTTTGGTAGCTCAATAGTTCTCTTGGAATGATTAGATGGCAGCTCTCAACATTGGTAATCAGACTGCTAACTTTGCCCGGGTTTAGGTTGCTAAAGAAGAGAACGTTGCTGAGGAACAAGTTAAGGAACTTCAATTTGCTTTTATGGCTTTCACTCCTTCCAGCACATCCGAGGTAAGTTCTGAACTGTGTTCTCAATCTTGTATTAATAAGGTAGATTTATATAAATCTCACAATAGTAACTTGATTAGAGAAATGGAAGGAATAAAATCTGAAAATTTCACTCTTAAGAAATTCGAGAAAGATTTAAAAGAAAACTTGAGTCACAGAAAAAGGATTTCTCTAAACTTAAATATGACTTTAGCATAAAGTGTTGTCACCACTTAGATGTCAAACAGAAAATTGCTGATTTAACTGCTGAATTGGAAGCCTCTAAGTTGGAAATCGCTAAGTTAATTAATAAATTTGAAAAGGCTAAATTCAATTTTAAAAAATTCAACGGCTCCAGTGTTGTTGTTAATTCTATGATTGAAAATCAATTATGGTTGAAAAAAAACTCTGGCCAGGGTATAGAGTACAATGTTGTACATCCTCCATACAACGACAACTACACTGGACTTCCTCTTACCAAACACTAGGAAGAAAAGGTTAAAAATATGCACTATGGTGAATTTACTAAATAGAGCAAAAGTGCTCCTGGTTTAGTAAATGCTACTGAATCGATCTCAAGGGTGAATGATACTAATTTGTTTGTCTCACGTGAAGATGAAGCAATTGTTGACGATTGGACTGATGAGGATGATGACTTTTTTGTTTGGAATAATAAAGACATTAACTCTAATGCTTCTTTAAATTTGCCTGTTTTGAATTCTATTGCTTCAAATGTTTGTGTGGGCTCTGTTTTTAAGAGCAAAGACAATTTTGTGGTTGATTCTTCTAAAACTTAGAAATTTGGTGTTGTGCTTTTGAATAAGTTTGACAAAAAGAAAAAGTGTTCTCATAAATATTCATCACCTAACTTTGTTAAAGAAAGAAGTTCAAATGTTCACAATTGTGATAAATCTAAGAATAAGTCTGATGTTAGGCACCAAGCAAGGCAAACTAGCTCTTATAACAGATCAGGACCAAGAGTAGTCCACAATGAATTTTATGTTAAACTTCAAACATGCTTTAACTGTGGCACTCCTGGTCATATTGCTAGAAATTGTCCATATCGTCAATATGTTTCATATTATGGATATTATTAGAGGAATATGCCTTGAAATACTCGTCATAATAAATCAAGGTATCATGAGGCAAATCCCTCTGGTGATTGGAAAAGAAACAACGCTGATAGGTTAAATTTTCATCAGACAGGGCCTAACATGTTTCAGAGACATGATAGAAACTCTGTTCTGGTCCCGAGAACCAAGTCGGCCTCTGGACCAAAACAATTTCGAAGCCAAAGTCAAATGTGTCTTTCGCTCGCAAACCGGAGACTAAGTCAACCATTCATACATATAACAAAGCTTCTACAAACAAATATGAATGGGTGCTTAAATCTCCGGTGACCAAGCTATCATGTTCGATCTTAGATAATCGGGTAGACATGTCATGGCAACCCGTGACAAGCTTAGACAAATCAGGTTTACCTAGTATTATTATGGACTGGGTACCAAAAACTAACTAATCTCGCACATCGTGCAGGAACAGCTATGGAGGAATATCATGAGACCTTGGTAAGTTGATAGTGGCTGTTCCAGGCACATGACAGGAGACATCTCCTAACTACACAACATTCAAATCTTTAACGGTGGATATTGTTCCTCAAATTCCTAGTTATTATTTATTTTTTCAGGAAATTCCTTAAGAATTCCCACGTTTTTTGATTTTATATTCCCTCCTCCTTGAGTATGATTCGTGTGGAAGATATGTAGCTACCGGAAGGGGGACACACTTGCTCTCTAAACCCTTAACACCATGGCCAAAGCATATCACACCGAACGTCATACGAACCTACTAACCTCATTGGATCAACGTGGTTATGTGATTATATTCCTTGTTTATAACCAAATCACGGTGATACGTGGCTAAACTTAGTTTTATCATTATTGTTTTGTTGAATCAATGAGTGATGTAAAGAGGTGGTTCCTAAAACTTCAATTGTTCGTTTCAACCCCCTCATCTATTTTTTTATTGTTTTGTTGGAGATGCATGGTGGTTCATTGACAACCCAACACACAAATCTTGATTTTATTTTGAATTTCGGTTCTTTTGTTGGATAAACATGGTGTTTCATGAAAAATCCAATCATTTATTTTCAATTATTTTAAATTTTATTCGTTGATTTAAACATGAAATTCATGGTGATTCATGGATGTTTCAATTATCCGATAAAGTTTTAAAACTAATTTTTTTATTTAAGAATGTTTATTTATTTTTTATTTTTTTGGCAAAATTGATCTTCAACCTCAACCTCAATATCAATTTGCTAAATGGTTAAAATTTCATGGTTTAATTATTCATTACAATTAAGCGCACATGCAATCGCATAAATGTCAGTATTCACATCTCATCTCTCAAGTTTTATCTCATATTCCCAATTTCAACGAATGTTTCAATGCCGATAATGTTACAGGCTACCCCCTCAAGTTTCACATATTTCTAGTTACTAAATTTTCATTGTGGTTTTTTTGTAGTCTCATGTGATGTTTAATTATTTTGAAATTTCAGTTACAAAGAATTTGAACTTTACAAGTTACTACACTACACCCACATGTTTTCACGAATGTTTCTCATGTCTTCAATATCTTTCTGTATTCTCATATATTTTAAAATGCCTTCCTCTCCCCGCATCCAACTTCGTACTAACCGTCTTCCCGCCGGAACTTCCCATCATCGTTTGGTGGCATAGCATGGAGACCGATATTTCTAACCCTAATTTCTTGACCTAAATCCAAATCACCAATGTCAACAACTCATCATTCTCAACCACTACTCCTGCTATTAGCAATTACAAATAAATAACCATGCCAATTCAACAATCATACCCCCAGGAAATGAAAGATTTTTTTTGTAATCAACACTACCCCACCTCGAGCTACTCAAGTTCCTTAAGATTCCTCTAAGAAACCGTATTCGGGTCCATATCCATTGTGCGACATTTGCGTACGCCATCATCCTATTGATATCCATGACGGCAATGCTCCAATTGTGGTAATTATGTTCTTATCTTCAAAACCTGTCGAGAACTCTTACAAACCCAACACCATTCACCTAAACTCAACCCGTTAACCGACCATTCCCGATATCAAGATTGCCACAAGTGTGGTGATAAATTCATCTTTGCAATGCATGTTCTTGACTTGTGCATGTGAATTAACCTCAAGTTTGTCCCTATCAAATTAACCAAAGTCAAATTTATTAAATCCAAGCCTGCCAAACTCAAGGACCACAAGCCCAAGTTACTCAATTTTAACCCAACACGATTAATGTAGCCCATTCTAGCCCAACCGAATCCTCTCAATCAAGTTCAAGGAGATCAAGCCACTCATGGTGCTCAACGACGAATGTTTTATGCTAATGAATTCTAAGTAATCAATACCTTAGAATTTGAAGTCTTTACCATTATCCTCGTCGATCTCTCCATCTATCTATTTTTTATTCTTACTTTTTTCATTTATGTATTTTCAATAATTCCATGTATCCAAAATTTGCAGGATTTATGTTTTGTCTAATTTCAAATATTTAAGATCGATCAATTTACATTATCAATCCAGTTATGGTATTTTCCTCATTATTGTTTAATATGGTTATTGTCGCATGCATTTTACACAATCTAGTAGGCTATCTATGACCGGTTACCAAACATAATTGTTTACCCAAAACCAAGTGATAGAAGTCTCATGTATTCATTATTTTCATGATTTTCTCAAATTTTACATCTCAGTCCTCATATTATTTATTTTCATACATCTTATCAAAATTAAAGTGGTTTTATTCAAATTGATATTCTCAAAATCTAAAAATTTTCATTTCAACCCTAGAAATTTCAATTGATTAAAAAGTCTTATTTATTTCAGTTGTTCTACAAGTATTGTTTGTTTCATTTGATATCCTTAAACTTAAAAAAAAAAAAAACATTTTATTTCTGTTTTGAAAGTTCACATGCCATTATTGAAATTTTATCTTAAAGGTTTTATTACATACCCAATAAAATTTTAAGCCCTCACAAACAAATGAACTAAGAGGATCATGCAACGATCTAAGTAATTATGGATGCATACGTAATTAACGAAATCCTCGCATGAGAATCATGGTAGGTATGGTTATGTGTCATAATTCAGAACCTATAGTGAGTTGAGACAATGGTATGAATGAAAATATGATAAAAACATGGTAGTTATGCCGCTAGTACATCCTATATATAAGTGTCCTTATCGGATTTTCATCTGTGGCGTTTTCGGGTCACTTGAAAATCTGTGTTATGTGATTTTGATATTAAAACTGTTCAATTTTTATAAAATAACTTTCGTTATGGTTTTTCCTTAATTTCGGGACGAAATTCTCAAAAGTAGGGAACAATATAACATTCGTTAATTTTCGAACCCGAAACCCCGACCCGTTTAAAAGTCAAAGTTATTTTATACAGTTTTCAAATAAAATACTTTATGATATTATTTAGTTCCTTAAAGAGTTTCATTATTATAACTATATGGTGATCCCTATAATTTATAAAAGTTAAACTCTATTTACATAATTATATTATCATTATTTCAAAACTAGTGTGTAGATCTGTACCCTCTGTGAAGATCAAATATTTTAACCTATCTCGGGTCCAAATCTGGGCAAACGTTCTAATGCAAATTTGTTCCTTACATGCTAGTTTTTGCCTATCTCTGGTCCGATCGGCTATTTTTAAAGATTTACGCAATAGGAGACAGAAATATGTCCCAAACTGATTTCAGTTTCCTTGTTTTCCTTTTCAATTTCTAGTTATGTTATTTTAATACATATTTTATTCTTTGACATTTATTTATCAAACACATGCTAAAGAATCTATATTTACTTGTATTTAGGAATTACTCATTAGGACTCACCCAAGCATAACCAAGATCTTAATCTTTCAACTCACCAAATTCAAGCTGAGTAATTCACACCCCACTTTTTCATCTTTTACTTTTTGGGGGTAACATGTGTATCATACACATCAAGTTATTTATTTATTTACATGTATATTTCATCAAACCAAAATTCGATATTATGTGTTTATGTATTTATTGCTCATCGATTATATGCTATATGGTTATATGTTTATTTTTTTGTTTGGCATTTGGACCGCCTTATCCTCACCGAGTAAAAAATTTATTTGGATAATCTTTGTTATAGACTTTGTGTTGTATTTCGATTACATGAATTTAAATAATTAGTTATTGTCACGTTGATATTAATAGTGTCTTGCGAGCTATTGTGTGACATTCGTGACAAAACTAGGTATACTATATTCACTACGTAACAAGTAAACGATAAATCGGTTAATTCGTAGTGCTTAAACGAGTAACCGACCGATACTAATTATGACCCGTATACATACTGAGGGGTCATATACGAGTTATATATATATTATAGAGGCTAACATATTGATATTTAGGCCCAAGTACGTTTAAAACTCTTTAAACGAAAAAGGTTTCGTTTATCGATACGCTATAAGCTTAAACCCAATCGTTAATATCAAAACGAGCATTGTAGCATCCGTTAAGCCGAAAAAGATTTATAAAACACTTATATGACATGTTCTAAGCAATCCGTGAAAATATTTTGGAATTTTCCAACGAGTCAGTACGTTTTTCTTATTTTACAAAACTAGGCTGAAAAACACTCGTTTTCGCGCTGGTTTTCGCACTCGAACTAGTTTTCTTGCAAAAAACCGAACCCGAACTAAATTTTGGACCGACTTTTACGCGTGGCACGAAAACCGAGGCACCATTGGGCCAAAAAGAGGCCCAATGGGCCCTTATATCCTTGCGGCCAATAGAAAGGGAATGGACCCCCCTTTTGTTTAGCTTGTTAAATAAGCTAAACCTTAAACATATAAGTTATTCCAAACAAACCCTAGAACCCTCTCACCTGTGTTCTTCAAGTTCCAGCCAAGGTTTGAGGTTAACCATCCAATTTTAATGGATTTCATACTTGATTAACATAGTTTAACCATGAAAAATTAATCCTTGATTAGTTTTAAACATGTTTAACCATCCAAAAATCATAAAAATCAAGTGAAATCATGTTTTGATGTTAAACATGTTTACAAACCAGGAACATATACTTTTTTGGTCAAAAACGCGGATTAGAACATGAATACAACGTTTTTACGGTTTGAAAGTTCGGTTTGAACCCAAAACCGAAACCCTAATTATCAAGGCTGTCACATGGGTGATTTATGCTTGGTTTGATGTTATATGATATGTAGATACACTGAGTTTGCAACCCGAGACCCGGAGAGTCGTTTAAGCAAGCAAAACTCATCGAGAACCGACAAGGTAAACCCGTAACACTCGTTTAGGGGCTGTTTAGTATTAGGTTGTGACGTGCTTGTTTTTAGCTTGTGAAAATTTGCAAGGACATTAGGGATTATATAAATGAGTCCCTGTTCAAATTTGGTAATTCTTTGATAAACGGAGAATATTTGGTGAATTTATTTCCGTTTATGAGCGTTTATTTGGGAAAATTAGCTAAACATATTGAAAAATTATGAAACTTGGTTTTGGAGTTTAATATGTGATGGTAAGATCACTGGTAAAGTTTGGGGATCATTGGAAATGCCCAAGTATGGTTTGTGCAATTATGGTTTAAGTGAATCTTAACAGCTGAAAAACGCACAAAAAGGCATTTTCTCAAAAGAGTTAGGTTCTGGAGATTTTTCAGGGGCTATGTAATAACATTGAGGCCATTTGTAAAAATTATCGGATTTTTCGAAGGTCGTTTGATATAAACGGGCCATTTATTACACGATTATAACCTATTAAATGTATTTTTATAAATAAATAATTAATCATAAAATTTCTGAAAATATTTTTATAAAATTCTCCTTGTCTTAATGTATTTTTACAAAAATTTACATAATTTATATATAAGTACATATTTAGTTATGATTAATCAAAGATTTAAATTATAATTGTTTTAACGAAACCGGCAGTTTTGTGTTTAACGGACTGACTGGTATGTCAAAATGTCAAAAGTGGTCAAATATCATATTTTTGAATGATATTGATAAAAACGAACTTTTTACGAGAATTCCGGACAATTCGGGTGGATTGTGCGCGTTTTGTATAATCAAACCCGTGTGAAAACGGAAACGAACCATGCGATCAAACCAGATACCGAAACCTTAAAATTCTTTCATAAATCAAATCATTTTATCAATCAATATATTTACTTAAGTTTATGTGATCTTACCTAATCCCGAAACGTATAAACAATCAACTTGGCTAGGCTCGGGAAACGGTGAAACTGAGCAAAATCCAGTTTTAAACATTTCATAGTATACAACGTCACAATCTAAGACTATGGTCATGTTCTGGGCCTAACAGCTATACCCAGATTATCTATACAGCCCGACTTAGCTTGAACATTGTACTAGTATTAAAGATACGATACCGTTTATAGGAATCAGGCTATAAGCGAGGCACCTGACTTATTGATACATAATTTCCGTGCGAACTACGATAAGGTGAGTTTCACGACCCCCACTTTCTAAACTATTTTATGAACTTTTGGGGTGAAAAGCATGTTTACATATACTTATATATTTGAAAACGTGTGATGATGTGGATTATCTAAGTACTAACACTTGACAAGTCCCCACAAACACAAGTGATTAACTTCGTGCCGGTGACGTGTGGATAGTACTATCGGTTTGACAAACCCAACTGACAGAGCCGGTGGGGTATGCCGGAACATGTTAACCCAGTTGCACATTGTCATTTAAACTTAATACATACTGATATGTGGTGTTAGACATAGTACATACTTGGGACAAAGTGGCTGTTAAATGCCAACGGGAGTGCATGGGCAGGGGTGGCCATGTGTTTTAGCTCGTTTCGGTTTCACTTGTGGCTTAGTATAATACATCATACACACTGTAAACTTTACGAACTCGTGTACTGATTTCGTTGATACTCGTGAAACTTGAAACTCACCAACTAGACGTAGTTGACCCGTTTTAACATGCTTTTCAGGTAAAGCAAAAGTGGAATGATTTGCTTACGTGCTTGGTGTTAGAAGAAGAGTTGAATAGCTGTGAATAGACGCAGATATATAATATTAAATAAAAAGCTCGTAAACCGGTTATGTGATTCTCATCTAGTTGTAAACATAGTACCAACCCATGTAATATGATGTAAATTAGTTTGTGAATTTCTTTATAAACAATGTTGTTGATACCAGTGTTATCTGTTACATTCCCGTATTACGCTTCCGCAACTACCTAGTCGGGGTGTGACAGAAGTTGGTATCAGAGCCATTGGTTATAAAGAATTAGGATGTCCCTTAGGATGCCCTAAGATAACCGGTAGGCTCGATTAACTCTGGGAATAAAATAATATTAAATAATATACACTGATGATTCTCGTGATGAACGCGAATGGACAAGTGGGTTATTATGGTCCGGAACGTAATAACGGACTTGTTTGTACGAGGAAATTCGAGAAGAAGTCGATAAACAATCGAATAGGTAAAAACAACAACATATGTGTATAAAATATAATAATAAATAAATATCTGTGTATATAAACGATTATTTGTGCTTATGTGTATAAATACCTGCATGTATTTTACTATGATTAATATAGAAGGATATTATTCTTATTACTAACCATTGTGCAGGAATATGTCAAGATCTACTGATCGTTTATCTAAAACCCTACCAACATGGTCTGAGGAGGAGGAGGAGGATCCAGAAGAGGAAACTGGGGAGGAACCAGAGGAAATGGAAGAAGGTTCAGATGCGGTAATTCCCCACGAAGTACCCTCAGGTCAACCCGACTTATCGGGTTACCGTTGTGACACCTATCCTCCTAGGGAATCCCCTAGGAATGTTGTAGGACAGGGATCTACTAGTGCTTATCATTCACCTATTAGAGCACCCAGATCCCCTACTCCACCCGTACAGCATACACCAGTACACCAACCCACTATTAGAAACCGTCAGACCGCTCGTATTTCAGTGCGGCCACTTGAGCACACCTCTCCCCCACCTCGATCTACGTACCATAGGGGAGAAACATCACGTGTCTAGGTCACTGAGATACCTATTCCTACTTGGGGTTTACCCGCCCCGGTACCCGAGCCACCTCGTCATTCTGATTCAGCATGGTTGGGTTTAGCGACTGATCAGCTTTTAGAACAATCACATTTGATAAATAACCTAAACCAGCATAGACATGATATGCAAGATCACATGTGGTACATGCAGCAAGAAATCAGAATTGTGCAAAGATCCAGTGCTCACAGCCACGGGCGTCAGGATCGGGCAATGATACTACTAGGAGTATGCTTATCGGTTAATGCAGCCCTAGTGGCTGCTGTTGTTTGGTTGTGGCTTCATGTTTCAAAGAATGGATAGGACATAGAAGTCTAGCCTTATGTATATAGTCTTTTGATATCCCAAGCAGCATTTTGTTACAGCGTGTTGGGCTGGCTTGGGAGTTGTTTACAGTTTGGTACTATTTCAAGCACTGGCCCTTATCGGGTTAAGTCTACATGTCACTTAGTGACAAATTTTGATACGCATATACAAGCGCTGGCCTATACCAGGTTAAGCCTATGCGCTAATTTTGGATGTATATATACAGTAATGATTATAATTAATACAAATGTGTTTTCTTTGGCATAGTTGTGTGTTGTGAAATTGTAATATCGTAAAGTTGTGCTGGTTATAGTGAGACGATATTAATTATTATATAATTGATTATTTTATAGAATGGCCCAGAAGAAAGCAACCCTTTTGTCTGAGGCGGAAGTGGCCGCAATGATTGCTCGTCAACTACAAGCAGTGATACCAACAATTATAGCACAAGTCACTGCAGGCATACGTGCTAACAATACTGTTAATCAACCTACGAGCACCACCACGGCCACTGTTAATACACCTCCGCCGGACACTAATGTAGCCCCGGGTGTTACTACCCCGGTGAATACTGATAATGTCATAAATAATAATAACACTCGCCCAAATATGAATGTCACTGGGAACCCAGAACCTGTTGTGCATCCTGATAATATCCCGAACCCAAACCGTATACCGGTTGTTAACACAACTAATAATGATAATACTCAGACCAATACCGATAATAACAATAATAATAACCGAGAACCCCCACGTCAGGAGTACTCATACAAACAATTTACATCATGTAAACCGATTGAGTTTAAGGGTATTGAAGAACCTAGCAGACTGGTCAAATGGATAGAAAAGACCGAATCAGTAATTAATATCAGTGAGTGTCCACCGAACCGCGTTGTCAAATTTGCTACCAGTATGTTTCTAGACGAAGAGCTGATGTGGTGGAACACGGTAGTCCAAATAAGGGGACAAGATGCTATTAATCGTATGTCATTGACTGTCATGCTAGAGCATTTTTGTCCTAAAAGTGAGATTCAGAGGTTGGAACACGAGTTATGGAATCTGGAAATGAAAGGAGCGGACCATGTGTGATACACGAATCATTTTAACGAACTGTCCCGCTTAGTTCCGTGGTTAGTTACACCGGAAGCAAAGCGAATTGAACGTTATATCTGGGGACTGACCCCTGCTGTGAGAAGTATAGTGAATTCAGTAGCCCATCCAACATTAGAAAGTGTTGTATCTCAAACGGGTGTCGTTACTTTTGATCTGATGAGGAGTGGAGTGATAAGGATGCTAGGTGAAACAACAAGTTTAAAACGAACTGATTATGGGACAAGAATGCAAGGAAACCCTCAAAACAAGCGGGCTCGTCCGAATACCCGAAGTTATGCCATGACCAGTTCTAATGTAAAACAAGAGAGCTATAATGGGACGTTACCGAAGTGCAGAAGATGTAACTTTCATCATGTGGGTGATTGCAAACCGATCATTTGTCAAAAGTGTGGAAGAACGGGACACTATGCCCCCAACTGTAGAACCCCCACCAACACTGTTAACCATCCACCGCAATCAACTCAACTACCTCGACCTCAACCAACCCGCCCACAACTCAACCAACAAACCCCACCTACCACGAACCTCCGTGCTTGCTATGAATGTGGCAGTACGGAACACTTTCGGAGATACTGCCCCAATCTGAACCAGGGTGCAGTGAGAAGGCAAAACCAAGCACAAGCATCAACCTCCAACGCAGCTAGAGGACGCGCGTTTGTATTAGGACCGGGTGAAGCGCGTCATGATCCGAATGTGGTGACAGGTACATTCTTAGTTTCGGGTCAGTATGCTTCAGTTTTGTTTGATACGGGTGCCGATAGAAGTTTCATAT
Organism: Bidens hawaiensis; assembly: GCF_021521415.1. Taxonomy (NCBI): domain Eukaryota; kingdom Viridiplantae; phylum Streptophyta; class Magnoliopsida; order Asterales; family Asteraceae; genus Bidens; species Bidens hawaiensis. Next base: position 252,170 of record NW_027493011.1, on the reverse strand, counting down.
CTGTTAACTTCTTACCTTTAGAAAATATGCCGGTGAGTGAACTAACAAAACCATATACTATAGAACTCGCTAACGGTAAGTCTATACTTGTTAACCGAATAGTCCGAAACTGTTCCCTTATCCTAAACGACCACCCATTCCTTATTGATTTACTTCCAGTGGAATTGGGAAGTTTCGATGTTATAGTCGGTATGGACTGGCTATCTAAGTATAAAGCTGAAATTGTCTGTAAGGATAAGACCGTTAGGATACCTCTTTCGAATGATGAGGCTATGATGGTTCAAGGTGAGAAATCTGGTACGGTACTGCCTCTCGTATCTCAACTTAAGGCATTGAGATATTTACGCCAAGGTTGTACTTTATACTTGGCAAGTGTAACAATTAAGGAACCCGAGGAAAAACGAATGGAAGACATCCCAGTGGTACACGAGTATTCAGATGTATTCCCCGATGAGTTGCCTGGTTTACCACCGACCCGACAAGTTGAATTCCGTATTGACTTGATACCGGGAGCAGCACCCATCACTAAGGCACCTTATCGACTTGCACCTTCTGAAATGCAAGAACTGTCCAACCAGTTACAAGAATTACTGGACAAGGGTTTTATCCGACCTAGTTACTCGCCGTGGGGAGCACCAGTGTTATTTGTAAAGAAGAAAGATGGGAGTTTTCGAATGTGTATTGATTACCGGGAATTGAATAAAGTGACTATAAAGAATAGATACCCCTTACCTCGAATTGATGACTTGTTTGATCAGCTCCAGGGTGCGAAGTATTTTTCAAAAATTGATCTTAGATCTGGTTATCACCAAGTAAGAATTCAGGAAGAAGACGTACCAAAAACAGCTTTTCAAACTCGGTATGGTCACTATGAATTTTTGGTTATGCCGTTTGGGTTGTCAAATGCACCTGCAGTGTTTATGGACCTCATGAACCGAGTTTGCAAACCTTACCTTGACAAGTTCGTGATAGTGTTTATCGATGACATTTTGATATATTCGAGAAGTAAGGAGGAACACGAACAACATTTGCAGGAAATCTTAGAATTATTGAGGCAAGAGAAGTTATACGCAAAGTTGTCCAAATGTGAGTTTTGGTTACAAGAAGTACAGTTTTTGGGGCACATTGTGAACCATCAAGGGATCCAAGTAGACCCAAGTAAAATTGAGGCCATTAAAAATTGGCAAGTGCCTAAGTCACCAAGAGAAATTCGTCAATTCTTAGGACTAGCCGGGTATTATAGAAGATTCATTGAAAACTTTTCAAGTATTGCCCAACCTCTAACCCTCCTAACTCAAAAAGATCGAGCGTATGAATGGGGAGAAGAACAAGAAATGGCCTTCCAAACGTTAAAACAGAAGTTATGTGAGGCTCCAATATTAAGCCTTCCAGATGGAACTGATGAATTGGTGGTATATTGTGACGTATCTCGTAAAGGTTTAGGATGCGTACTGATACAAAAAAAGAAAGTAATAGCATATGCTTCCAGACAATTAAAATTACATGAAAAGAATTATACGACCCATGATTTGGAATTGGGAGCAGTTATCTTTGCATTGAAGATTTGGAGACATTACTTGTATGGCACCAAATGTACCATCTATACTGATCACAAAAGCCTACAACACATATTTGATCAGAAAGAACTAAACATGAGACAAAGGAGATGGGTAGAACTGTTAAATGATTATGATTGTGAGATTAAATACCATCCGGGTAAGGCCAAAGTAGTAGCCGATGCTTTAAGCCGAAAATACAGAGTCAAACCATTAAGGGTACGAGCACTCGGAATGATTGTTCAAAGTAGCCTAACCGAACAAGTTCGTGTTGCACAAGATGAGGCTTTGAAGGCAGATCAGCTAGAAAAAGAAGAACTACATGGGAATGAAAGGAATTTTGAGAAGAAAATTGATGAAGTATATTATTATAAAAACCGGGTCTGGATTCCAACACTTCATAAACTCCGAAAGTTGATTCTTGATGAAGCACATAAGTCCAAATATTCTATTCATCCAGGTACTGATAAGATGTATAAGGATGTTAAAGAATTTTACTGGTGGCCTGGCATGTAAAAGGATATAGCCGTGTATGTAAGTAAATGTGTAACGTGTGCAAGAGTTAAGGCGGAATATCAAAAACCTTCGGGAATGTTACAACAACCCGAAATCCCACAATGGAAATGGGAACAAATTACCATGGACTTTGTGACACACCTTCCTAAAACTTCCCGAGGACACAATGCTATCTGGGTAATTGTTGACCGATTAACCAAATCCGCACACTTTATCCCCATCCGTAACAACTACACCACCGAAAAACTCGCTCAAATTTACATCGATTAAATTATATCCCGACACGGAGTACCTCTTTCGAGTATTTCAAATCGAGACAGTCACTTTACTTCACATTTCTGGCAAGCAGTACAAGAAGCCTTGGTAACCCGAATCGACCTAAGTACGGCTTACCATCCCCAAACCGATGGTCAATCCGAACGAACCATCCAAACCTTAGAAGATTTACTTCGTGCTTGTGTACTGGACTTCAAAGGGAATTGGGATCAACACCTCCCGCTCATTGAATTCTCTTACAATAACAGTTATCATAGTAGTATACAAGCAGCACCTTATGAAGCTCTATACGGGCGAAAATGTAGATCACCACTATGTTGGACGGAAGTGGGTGATACCCAAATTTCAAGGTCAGATTTAATTCAGGAAACCACCGATAAGATTCACCAGGTTAAGCAAAAATTGAAAGCTGCCCGCGACCGACAAAAGAGTTATGTTGATGTTCGCAGAAAACCGTTATGTTTTGAAATAGGTGATAAGGTGTTCTTAAAAGTATCGCCATGGAAGGGTGTTATAAGATTTGGAAAGACTGGTAAACTAGCCCCGAGGTACATCGGACCTTTTGAGATTATTGCAAAAATTGGTTCCGTAGCTTACCGATTAAAACTACCCCTAGAACTGAGTACAAGTTTCATGTATCGAATCTGAAAAAGTGTTTGACTGATGAAACAACAATAGTACCACTGGAAGATGTTCAGATCAACGAAAAACTCAACTTCGTAGAGGAACCAGTAGAAATTGTAGACGGGAAAACCAAACAGTTACGGCACAACAAAATATCATTGGTAAAAGTTCGGTGGAATTCAAAACAAGGACCCGAATATACTTGGGAACGAAAGGATGAATTCCGAAAGAAATACCCACACCTGTTCCCTAAAAAGAAAACCGATGACACATTAAATTTCGAGGACGAAATTTCTTAACGGGGGGAGAATGTGACATTCGTGATAAAACGAGGTGTACTATATTCATTACGTAACAAGTAACGATAAATCGGTTAATTCGTAGTGCTTAAACGAGTAACCGACCGATACTAATTATGACCCGTATACATATTGAGGGGTCATATACGAGTTATATATATATTATAGAGGCTAACATATTGATATTTAGGCCCCAGTACGTTTAAAACTCTTTAAACGAAGAAGGTTTCGTTTATCGATACGCTATAAGCTTAAACGCAATCGTTAATATCAAAACGAGCATTGTAGCATCCGTTAAGCCGAAAAAGATTTTTAAAACACCTATATTACATGTTCTAAGCAATCCGTGAAAATATTTTGGAATTTTCCAACGAGTCAGTACGTTTTTCTTATTTTAAAAAACTAGGCTGAAAAACACTCGTTTTCGCGCTGGTTTTCGCACTCGAACTAGTTTTCTTGTGAAAAACCGAACCCGAACTAAATTTTGGACCGACTTTTACGCGTGGCACGAAAACCGAGGCACCATTGGGCCAAAAAGAGGCCCAATGGGCCCTTATATCCTTGCGGCCGCTAGAAAGGGAATGGACCCCCCTTTTGTTTAGCTTGTTAAATAAGCTAAACCTTAAAAATATAAGTTATTCCAAACAAACCCTAGAACCCTCTCACCTGTGTTCTTCAAGTTCCAGCCAAGGTTTGAGGTTAACCATCCAATTTTAATTGATTTCATACTTAATTAACATAGTTTAACCATGAAAAATTAATCCTTGATAAGTTTTAAACATGTTTAACCATCCAAAAATCATAAAAATCAAGTGAAATCATTTTTTGATGTTAAACATGTTTACAAACCAGGAACATATACTTTTTTGGTCAAAAACGCGGATTAGAACATGAATACAACGTTTTTACGGTTTGAAAGTTCGGTTTGAACCCAAAACCGAAACCCTAATTATCAAGGCTGTCACATGGATGATATATGCTTGGTTTGATGTTATATGATATGTAGATACACTGAGTTTGTAACCCGAGACCCGGAGAGTCGTTTAAGCAAGCAAAACTCATCGAGAACCGACAAGGTAAACCCATAACACTCGTTTAGGGGCTGTTTAGTATTAGGTTGTGACGTGCTCGTTGTTAGATTGTGAAAATTTGGAGGGACATTAGGAATCATATAAATAAGTCCCTGTTCAAATTTGGTAATTTTTCGATGAACGGAGAATATTTGGTGAATTTATTTCCGTATATGAGCGTTTATTTGGGAAAATTAGCTAAACATATTGAAAAATTATGAAACTTGGTTCTGGAGTTTAATATGTGATGGTAAAATCACTGGTAAATTTTGTGGATCATTGGAAATGCCCAAGTATGGTTTGTGCAATTATGGTTTAACCGAATCTTAACAGCCGAAAAACGCATAAAAAGGCATTTTTTCAAAAGAGTTAGGTTCTGGAGATTTTTCAGGGGCTATGTAATAACATTGAGGCCTTTTTAAAAATTATCGGATTTTTCGGAGGTCGTTTGATATAAACGGGCCATTTATTACACAATTATAACCTATTAAATGAATTTTTATAAATAAATAATTAATCATAAAATTTCTGAAAATATTTTTATAAAATTATAAATGTCTTAATTTATTTTTACAAAAATTTACATAATTTATATATAAGTACATATTTAGTTATGATTAATCAAAGATTTAAATTATAATTGTTTTAACGAAACCGGCAGTTTTGTGTTTAACGGACTGACTGGTATGTCAAAATGTCAAAAGTGGTCAAATATCATATTTTTGAATGATATTGATAAAAACGAACTTTTTACGAGAATTCCGGACAATTCGGGTGGATTGTGCGCGTTTTGTATAATCAAACCCGTGTGAAAACGGAAACGAACCCTGCGATCAAACCAGATACCGAAACCTTAAAATTCTTTCATAAATCAAATCATTTTATCAATCAATATATTTACTTAAGTTTATGTGATCTTACCTAATCCCGAAACGTATAAACAATCAACTTGGCTAGGCTCGGGAAACGGTGAAACTGAGCCAAATCCAGTTTTAAACATTTCATAGTATACAACGTCACAATCTAAGACTATGGTCATGTTCTGGGCCTAACAGCTATACCCAGATTATCTATACAGCCTGACTTAGCTTGAACACTGTACTAGTATTAACGATACGATACCGTTTATAGGAATCAGGCTATAAGCGAGGCACCTGACTTATTGATACATAATTTCCGTGCGAACTACGATAAGGTGAGTTTCACGACCCCCACTTTCTAAACTATTTTACGAACTTTTGGGGTGAAAAGCATGTTTACATATACTTATATATTTGAAAACGTGTGATGATGTGGATTATGTAAGTACTAACACTTGACAAGTCCCCACAAACACAAGTGATTAACTTCGTGCCGGTGACGTGTGGATAGTACTATCGGTTTGACAAACCCAACTGACAGAGCCGGTGGGGTATGCCGGAACATGTTAACCCAGTTGCACATTGTCATTTAAACTTAATACATACTGCTATGTGGTGTTAGACATAGTACATACTTGGGGCAAAGTGGCTGTTAAATGCCAACGGGAGTGAATGGGCAGGGGTGGCCATGTGTTTTAGCTCATTTCGGTTTCACTTGTGGCTTAGTATAATACATCATACACATACATATATACATACACACAGTAAACTTTACGAACTCGTGTACTGATTTCGTTGATACTCGTGAAACTTGAAACTCACCAACTAGACGTAGTTGACCCGTTTTAACATGCTTTTCAGGTAAAGCAAAAGTGGAATGATTTGCTTACGTGCTTGGTGTTAGAAGAAGAGTTGAATAGCTGTGAATAGACGCAGATATATAATATTAAATAAAAAGATCGTAAACCGGTTATGTGATTCTCATCTATTTGTAAACATAGTACCAACCCATGTAATATGATGTAAATTAGTTTGTGAATTTCTTTATAAACAATGTTGTTGATACCAGTGTTATCTGTTACATTCCCGTATTACGCTTCCGCAACTACCTAGTCAGGGTGTGACATATTGTATGATCAGTTGCGCCCCGGAATATTCCGTCGTATGTTGGTATGTGACAATGGGTTGGGTTATGGGTTTGATACGGGTATAATTATCTTAATCGGGTAGCATTCTAGATTCACCTCTTCACCATGCTTTGACCATCCTCTCCTTCAAAATCACCATCAGCGTCAACTTTCAATCAATCTAATTGAATTAACTGAAGCCCTTTTTCATTGCAAACCCACAATCCGAATCTGACACCATTCATCTATCCAATTTAGCCCCGGTGTTTCAGTCCTCGACTTGATTTCAAGTAAGTTTAGTTTGGTATAAATAGTCCTTTATTTAGGCATTCGTAAATTGACAGTTATGTGTGTATGATTAGTTATTTTCACATCTGTATGAATGCGTTATATATGAGTCAAAATTTCAGTTATTAGATGAATAATCATACCAAGATACCCAGTTTTTTGAAGATATGGATTGCTTACTTAGAGCTACCAATATGTTTCTTTTGTTTTATGGGGAATAAGTTCTGCCATTGTGGAGTTAGGGTACCAAATAACCCACAAAAATGAATCCCCCGCTGAAGCATAAGATCTTCTGCGGAGGAAATATTATCAACCATCCATGTAAAGAATGCCTTCCGCAGGAGAAGATATAGACTTCCAGCGGAAGAAACACAATACTTAACAACTCAAGAAGACATGTCGTGAAAAAAGGGAAGACAACACAGAAGAGGGAAAGGAAAGACCAATCACTGGCCGTACCCCTATAATGCCCATGAATGCACGATGGACCAGTCATAGAAGACAAACGTTGTACCTGCCCATGGCAAAGGTCTCTATATGCCAGCTGGACGGCCAATCAAGAGCCACTACCGAGCGGGACCATGAGAATAGAAGTTTCTATTTAATGGGACAGATGGTCCAATCCTTCTCCCTCCCCTTGTTTATAAATACAAGAAGAATGCCAACGGTAAAAAGATTCACATTCTCTAACTATCATTAAGAATTACTCACCATTTACCATACTGATTCTCACGCCGGAGGATGCTTACAAACAGACCCCATGTTCCCATCTCATAACGAGCTCACGATGTTCGGTTTCGAAGGTCTCAGTCATCGGAATTCATAACAGTTATTAGTTACTTTCATCAGAATCTATTAAGCTAAGCCCACCAGCGATTAGATTGATATTGGTACACTCTCGGTTGAGATATTAGGTTAACCAATCAAGGGTTAACTTATTGTTTCTTCATTGGCGTCATCCGTATCGGCTAGAACTATTTAAGTTTTGTTCAAGTTGTTATAGGCTCCAACTTGTAACATCTTAAAAACAAAATATCATATTTATTTTGGGTTAAAAATGTCAACTTTGAAAATAGAAGGACCCAAAAGTATTTTAATAATAAATATGGGAAACAAATGATATATATAGATTATAAGTTGAAATAATTCCATAATAACGAAAATGGGGAAAATGAAATCCATCCCACGTGGAAAGAAAGAAGGAAATGAAACTCTTTCACATGAGTATAAATAAGGAAAATAAAGTCAATCCCACATGGAATGTGGGAAATTTTCGGAAGCTCTTTATACGGATAAAAGTTTTCATAGTAATATTCTTTTATGTCACGCATGAACCAGTGGTCCTAGCGGAGGGTGCGAAGCACCCAACGCGCACGGGCATGGGAGATAGGCGCTTTGATGGCGCAATTTGAAATTAGCACGCTCACATCGCTGCGAGTCGCTAGAGAGTCGCAATAATGTTTTTCGAAAGTGGAAGCGTAACCAAGAAATGCCAAGTATTCAAAGTCAAGGACCAAGAATGAAAAACCTGTTTTCCTAACCCATTGCGATACGCGATTGATCTTAAGACAACCCATCGCGTATTGCGATGGGTATGTCACAAAACCCAAAAATGGGCGGTGTCGCGATACACGATCACCGTAAGCTCCTACGTCATCATGTAACGCGATGGCGAGCTCTGACAACTCAAGACGTGTGTCACGCCAAGTGGCACCACATGTCAGGCTACGTGGAATACGTGGCAAAGCTAGTGGTGACGCGACAAGGCTAGTCGTGATAAGAGATGGCCTACCAAGGGCCCATTGCGTATCGCATTGAAATATTATATTCATTAATCTGCCACTAGATCCATTGCGATATGCGAGGGATCATTTTCAAGACCCACACGATGGGTTAGCTGATCAGCCCTATAAATAGGGCAACCAGCCCACTCATTTCATCTCAATCACTTCTCTCTCTCTAGAAATCTCTCTCACTACCTCGTTTTACGTGCCATCGACTTGGCGATCCCACTTCAAAAACCATGCCAAATAAACCGATGTTTCCTCGAAGTGTGTTCCATCACAAGGTGAACCGAAGCTTCGTCTCAAAGTACGTGCAACCCGCCGGCCATCAAGAATCATCTCGATTTACGTGCCAAGAGGTGTTGACCAAGAAATATTGATAAGCGTGCCTGAGCGGAAGTGCTGCCAAAAGTACTAGGTGTTTATAAGCCAATCAATGTAGGGGTTCTGCCCGAGTAAAATATTATTATAGGCTTAGACCCTTGTAGAAAGTATACTAGATACCTCGAAGATATAAACCAAGAAATTTTAAATAAAAGATACCGAAATAAAAGTAATTCTTAGTTATTAATATTATTTGAGTTTCTTAAATAATAATAAGGAAATAAAGTATATGTTTCTTAGAGAAGAAGAAACGTAGTGTTTAGAAAACATAAATGGTCGAACTAGAGGTTCGAACATATTTAATAAAGAAAAGATATTTTGAACTAAAGGTTCGAAAAGAAAATATAATCGAGGTAAAGATTATCCAAAAAGGAATAAAGCTCTAAAGTTAGATTATTGATCTAGTAATAACAAATGGTTATAATCGTGCTATAGGTCCGTGATAACAAGAAATACAAACTCGATCAATGAAGTGAAGCTGATCATTCAAAAAGGTGAATACGCCCTAACTATTTTATAACTACTTTAATCGAGTAAATGAAATTGATACATGAGATTAAGTATCTCTAAAACATTATGAACAAAAGTAATCGTTGGCCTTCAGGCTGTTGTGTACTTTTTCCTGGATCCTTTCATATGTGGTTAGACGGTGGCCACATCACGTCACACATGGTTATGCCTCCGCCATATCGGGCCGAACCTAAACTATGCCCGAGTGAGGGTAATCATGTATATACTGATGGTAGTTAAGTAACCTCGAACGCTGCGGTGTTTGCTAAGAGGTTTCGAATTGAGCTTAAGTTTACAATTGTGATTTAGTTTTTAACTTTGCTTATTCCTAAGCCACAAGGGGTCGAGACATAGGTTATGTCTCGAGGGGTAATTAAGTAAATAAAATACTTTATGTGTCAGCTTATTCACCAGTATGTATTGCTAATGTATTTTTAAACTGGTTTACAGCTAATGAAGAATAGATACTTGAGGACGAAGTAGCCATTAGGCGATCTGATGGCTCAGATAAATATTTTGTTAATGTTAAATGCAAATGGTGGTTTAACAATCTTTTGTAAACATTAAAACAAGTATTTTATAATCTCTTGTTTTGAATATATAAGTATGTTAATATTATATCCACGCTAAATTATCGTATTTATACCGTAAATATGATTTATTTACAAAAATGGTACTAACTATGGGTCACATGGCCAGGCTTAAGATGGGAGTGTGACAGGTTGGTATTAGAGCCATCGATATTTTCGAATTAGGTATTAATTATTATTACCTAATCTTCGATCCAAGTATATAAGTATTATTATTTGTTTATATAATTAGTGATAAGATAGGTTGGTAACCTTTCTATCCCTCTTCAATATAAACCACCCACAGATGTCGTTCAAGAAAGTAATAGACGCCTTATGCGCGACGCAAGAAGAGCTGGTCACCCTGAACCAATACTCCCGGAAGACAACATGAGTGAAGATTACTATGAAGACTTTTTTAGCCAATAATGTCCAATTGTTCGAGTCAAACTGGTGTACTTTCCCAGAACTGATCAATTACCAATTAACCTACCGAGCGATCCTCCGACGCAACATATGCCAAGCATGCAAGAGTATCATCCTTCGAATACCCCAAGTTACCTTCCATCAAACATTCCGGATTATCACCCTTCTAACATTTCGACGTATTACCCATCCAATGAGATGCTAGCAAACAAGCAAATCAAGGTCGAACCCGAGTCCGACTCATCAAGTAGGATGCAATGTCATTCTGATCAAGGAAGATGGCGCTTTCGAACATCCGTCTACAACCCCACTGACTCCCATTCAAATTCCTATGAAGGTCCTTCTCGAAGGCAAAAAATGAGGGCCACTCAACCATATGAAAAATAGCACATAGACCCTAAGGTGAGTGAAGCAGCAATGGCTATGGAAGAAGAAGAAGATTTGGAAGAAGAAGAAGGAGAAAAAAAAGATACGGAGGAAGAAGAAGAAGAAGAAGAAGAAGAAGAAGAAGATCCGGAAGAAGAATAAGATACGGAGGATGAAGAAGAGGAAATCTCCGAAGAGATAAGTACTCCAGGGGAAGAGCTTTCAACGAATTCAAGGTGTGAGTGTACACCCAATGAAGCTTGACAACATCTCTTCTTTCATATAAACCCATGTTACAATCCTCAAGACCCATACGTGCAATATATCCAAGGGATCAAAATCAGGTTTCCACCTGACTTCCCTCCTTTTCAAGGTGTTGTTCCCACAATTTCCAAGCGTGTAAATGAGATAAAACAACAGGAAGCAGTAGCTGAAGCTTTCTTCAACCTCCCATCTGAGGCAACTTCATCCCCGTATCCGAAGAATCATTACGAAATCTTAATGACGGTTTATCGTGACCCACCTATTCAGTATTGGTACCCGTATGTTATGCCACAATATCAAGAGGAACACCTTGACCGAGCCTTGCACGAAACCGACGAGCTGAGAAACAAAGTTGCTACTAAGAGTAGCAAGAAAAAGAAGATAGGAGACAATCTGCTCCACAAATGCAACAAAATGAAAAAGATGATCAAGAACTACATGAAAGACCGAAGATCTTCATCGACGATAGTTCGTTATGTTAAGTCATAATGTTTGTTATGTATAAGTGTGTTAGTATGAGCGTAGAACGTTCATTATGAATATGTATATATATATATAATTAATTAATAAAAGTGTGTGTTTTAAGACAAGAATATATATGTATTTCACAATGTCGAACCAAGAAGAATCCCATAATGTGGAAGCTTCTCAAAGCAACCGCGCATGAACTGAACCTTCTCAACAAATTCCTGAGTAGCTAATTAATAACATTCAAAAAATGATCATGCAAGCCGTGAGAGCAGAATCTAACCGAAAGAGTGAATCTAGGCGAAACCGTCACACTAACCAAACCCGAAAATCAATCAAATCTAACTCACACCCTTAACCCATCTCATCCTGAAGAAAGTGTTCATGAATCAAGCGTAGGTAGCAATTTTAGTTGCAATTTGAGAAAAAAAAATCGAGGGCAGTTCGTTTAAGGACTTCAAGAATTTCAGCCCCAAAGAGTTAGTAATACTCTAAACTCTTAAACTTAACTTAAACTACTAACCGGCAAGTGTACCGGTTGACTCTAGTACAACTAAGTAAGTCTGGATATCAAACCCACAGTACTCTTTAAATTACGTAACTAGTTAATTAGACTCATCTAACTGACACAACTATTTAAATATTATTATTAAAGGGGGGTTTTTAAATAATTAATATTAAACTAACTTAACTCTAATTAATTAAATAATAATATACTATAATCATTACTTAAACCCTAACTAATTATTTAATTAATAAACTCTTAAATTCTAATTAATTAAAAGATGAATAAAACTAATAAATTAATTAGATTAATTCGGATGATGAAAGTAACTACCTAGGATAGAATCCCCTAAGTTATGGCTATCAAGTGACTAGAAAAATTAAGTTATGGAACTAGGATCGTAAGATAAACACTTGAAAGAAATCCTGAACAGGACCTTAACCCTTCAAGAAGACACCAATGAGTTTCTAACAAGTTTTAAGACATACCAGTTTTATGTATTAAACTTCCTTACGGTTATTTAATTGTTTATGTTTAAGTATCTTTATATTGAAATCCTACCTTACAGCGCGGAAATCAAAGATAGCTAAGCAATCTTAATTGACTTAATAGACTAAGTTGACAATCAAACCTAGACAAACTCCTTACAAAGAACTAAATCTAGCAATCCTGATCAACAAAGATTTATCAATAACCTATCACCTTACAGCTTTCTAAGCTAGCAGCTCTCTTTTATTTATTTGATTAGTTTAATTGTTTCTATGATTTTAATGCATATTAATCACAAACTAGTCAAGAACACACAGTAAATGACCTTACAAAACCATATCCTACGAAACAATAAACAAGGGTGATGTGAAACAATAAACCTAAACAAATAAAACCAAGTAATCATACGCATCATTTAAATCAAACCCAACAATTTACTTAAAACATAAAATCCATAACGAACATAATCCCAATTAAAATCCAACCAAACAAAGGTTCATCAAGACCTAGGTAGTTTATAATGTTTAGCCAAGCATCATGTAATCAAAATCAAACAAAGTAATAAAATACGAAAACATGGTGAAATAATATAGAACAAAAATCAAAGGTGATAAAACCCGTAATTTTCACTCTCGAATGTCTAACTCTGCATCGGATTCTCTCTTGCCTTCAAAACCTCCAAGATCTCAAATAATAACGCAAGTAAACTCCAAATTCGTCTGGTGGCTGTAGGGTATTGTTCAGGTTAAGGTTAGGGGTGTTTATATACTAAAACAGGGCCCAATACTGAACAAAAAACAAAACCTCACTGGAAATAATAGGTCTAGGCGCGGCGCAGCCGTGATGTTCCCCCATGGTCGTGCGGCGCGGCGCATGGGAATAGGGAGGCCATTCTGAATGGCTTGGTCCGACCGGTCTTTCTTCTGGTTCCTTCCTGACGCGTTCCGGCTTCTCGTTTTGGCTTGTTTTTTGCCCTTTTCGATCACGATCAACTCCTGGAACCTACAAAACATAATAATGTTAGTAGTATACAAATATTGACTAATCACCGATAATAAGCTAATTAAACATTAAATAAAATATACAAGGGAAACATATATATTTAGCATTATATCATGAACCAATTGTTATAATTCGTAAATGCGCTGAGCGAGAGAAGATTCAATATACTGCACAAATGTTCAAAGGAAAGGCATTGGAGTGGTGGAACACTCTGGTTATGAGCAAGGGAAGATAAATGTTACACCAACTTCAGTGGGAGGAATTCAAGGAAATGGTGTCGGCAAAGTTTTGTCCGATGCACGAAACTAATTTGATACAATCAAAGTTTCTTAATTCCAAGGTGATTGGAACCAATCAGCGAGAATACAATACTAAATTCCAAGAGTATTTTAAACTTATGCCACAGCCGGTGACGCCTGAATCCAGCAAAGTGATCCGGCACATCTGGGGTCTCCCGCGATAAATTCCTGGCATGGTAAGGTCTCACTTACCACAAACAAGGTCTCCCTCGATAAATTCCTGACATGGTAAGGTCTCGCTTACCACAAACCGCCGTTTCTGCCATCGAATTGGCTGGTTATCTGATGAATGGTCTGATCTGCAACAAAGAAGAGGACAAGAAGGTAGGGCCGACAAAAGGCCACAAAAAGAGAGGAAGCGCCCGATTCAATTAAAAAAGTGTTGAACAAAGAGAAGGGAGAACCAGCTCCAACTACACTCAATACAAGATTTGCAAGAAATACCACAAAGGTCGTTGCCACTTTGCTTTGTCCGCATCTACCATTGGTGATTCATGTCACAACCCAGGACATACAATGGCCGACTGCTGGAAAAAGTCGATGACTTGCTACCATTGCAAAGAGATGGGCCATCTTAGCATTGAGTGCCCCAAGAAACAACTAGCCGCTGTAGGTGCTGGAGGAAGCGGCCACAAGAACGAGTAGAAAAAGGGAAACGCAAGAGTCTTCTTCCTTGATTCGAAGAAAGCGGCCGACATGCCGGAAAAATCACCGGTACATTCTTCGTTACGACACTTATGCTAGAGTTTTATTCGATTCAGGTGCCAATTTAAGTTCTATAGAACATAGCTTTTCTAGTCTATTAAACGAACCTATAAAGAAATTAAATAATATTTTAAGCGTCGAGACCTCTAGTGGTGAAATAGTTAAAATTTTTGAAGCCTTAGAATACGAAAAAATTTTGTTAGCCGGTTACGTTTTACCTATCCAATTATTACCCATGACTCTTGTTGGCTTTGATATAGTACTTGGTATGGACTGGTTATCCGATAATCATGCATGTGTTATTGGCAATAGCAAAACCATTGAACTTCAAGTCACGGATAAATGAACCATTCAAATTGAAGGGGATAAGGACGCTGGTTGAATTAACATAATCTCCATGATTAGAGCTAACAAATTTTTGAGCCAAGGATGCTTAGCATTCATGGCATACGTCACCGAAGATTCAAAATCAAAGGAAATAAAGGACGTGCCTATTGTCTCTGAATTCGCTGGCGTCTTTCCCGACGAGCTGCCAGGTATTCCACCTGATCGAGAAGTTGAATTCAGAATTGACTTTATTCTTGGAACCGCTCCAATAGCCCAACCCCCATATCGTTTAGCTCCAACCAAAATGAAGGAATTAAAGAATCAATCAGACGAGCTACTCGAGAAGGGATTTATTCGTCCAAGTTCATCATCGCTGGGAGTGCCAGTTCTTTTCGGTAAAAGAAGGATGGATCGATGCGAATGTGCATCTACTATCGAGCCTTGAATAAAGTAACTATTAAGAACCGATACCCACTACCTCAAATTGACGACCTATTCGATCAATTACAAGGAGTGAGTATTTCTCGAAAATTGACTTACGTTCAGGCTATCACCAATTGAAAGTCCAAGCCGAAGACATCTCGATAACCGCGTTATGAACAAGGTATAGACACTATGAGTTCATGGTTATGCCGTTTGGTCTCACTAATGCCCCAGCCGCGTTCATGGACATGATGAACCGAAATTGAAGCCTTACTTAGATAAATTTGTTATCGTATTCATCGACGATATACTTATTTAGTTTAAGTCAAAAGAAGACCACAAATTGCATCTTAGAATTTTGCTTGATCTGCATAGGAATGAGAAGTTGTACACCAAGTTTTTGAAATGCGAATTATGGCATCACGAAGTGCAATTTCTCGTCACATCATCAACGTGAACAAAATCCAAGTAGATCCCGCAAATATAGAACAACCTCAAAATGGGAGATTCCAAAATCGCCAACCGAAATCCGGAGTTTCTTAGAATTGGTCGGTTACTACTGAATATTCATTGAAAATTTTTCCCGAATAGCCGTTCCTTTAACCTCATTAACCTGTAAGAATGTTAAATATGAGGGGAACCAAGCAACACGAAAAGATTAAATTGCTTAAACAAAAACTCACTAACGCGCCTATACTTGCCTTGCTAGAAGGTACTGAGGATTTCGTTGTCTTTAGCGACGCGTCCCACTCCGGTTGGGTTGCGTACTACTGTAACGAAAGAAATTAATCATTTACGCTTCTCGACAACTCAAGGTACATGAAAAAAACTACACAACTCATGATCTATAGTTAGGCCATAATCTTTGCCTTAAAGTTATGGAGAAACTATCTTTATGGAGTTAAATTCATTGTGTAAACCAATCACAAAAGTTTGAAACACATTTATAAGCAAGAGGAGCTCAACATGCATCAATGAAGATGGGTGGAAACGTTGAACGATTGCGATTGTGAAATCGTTTATAACGAAGGGAAGGCCAACGTCATGGCTGACGCCCTAAGTTGTAAAGAACATGAAAAACCCAAAAGAGTCAGAGCATTATGACTAAAATTCCAAGTAGATCTAGTCGAGCAAATCAAATTAGCCCAACACCAAGAAATTGAAGAGAACAAAATTTCCGATGAAAAATGTAACGACACCATTGACTCGTTAGACAAAGGAGACGACAATATATTTAGACTTGGAAGTAGGATATGGGTACCAATCGTCAGAGAGTTACGAGAAAGGATAATGAACGAAGCTCATAAGTCCAAGTGCATGATGCACCCCGGTAGTGACAAAATGCACCAAAATCTCAAGTCGAACTACTGGTGGAATGGAATAAAGATGGATTTGCATGTTGCAAAATGTTTGACGTATTTGAAAGTCAAAGCCGAACATTAGAATCCCTCGGGATTGCTTCAGCAACCCAAACTTGCCGTTTGGAATTTGGAGATGATAACCGTGGATTTCATTACGAAACTCCCAAAAACCACTCTTCAACATATTGCGATCTGGGTTATAGTTGATAGGTTAACCAAATCCGCTCATTTTATACCTATCAGTGACACATATTCAATGGATAGATTGGCATGAATCTATGTAAACAACATAGTTACATTGCATGGAGTGCCACTGTCTATTATTTCCGATTGAGATTGTCGGTTCACGTCTCATTTTTGGAAAACTTTCCAACAAGCGTTAGGAACCCAACTAAACCTTAGCACTGCTTATCATCCCAAACGGATGGGCAAAGTTAAAGAACAATTCAAACTCTTGAAGATATGCTCCGTGCTTGTGTGATTGACCTAGGTGGAAGTTGGATGACCATCATCCCCTAAGGGAATTTTCATATAACATTAGTTATCACACAAGTATTCAAGACGCACAATTCGAAGCGTTATACAGACGAAAATGTAGAACGCCAGTATGCTGGTCTGAAACAGGAGATAACCAAATGTCTGGACACGAAATAGTCCAAGAAACCACTGATAAAGTTTTAAGACGGCTTGAGATCGACAAAAGAGTCATGCTAATGTTCATCGTAAGCCGTTGGAATTTCAAGTAGGCGATAAGGTTCTATTGAAAGTTTCGCCTTGGAAAGGTGTTGTTCACTTTGTTAAGAAAGGAAAGTTAAGTCCATGTTTTGTTGGACCTTTCGAAGTGCTTGAGCAAATCGGCACTATAACTTATCTCTTACATTTTTCCAAAGAAATGAAAGGAATACACGACATATTCCATGTTTCCAATTTACGTAAGTGTCTAGCTGACGAAACTTTAACTATGCCTTTAAAAGATGTTGAAATCAACGATAATTAGAAATTTGTAGAACAACCTCTACAAGTTGAATATTTAAAAGTTAAGAAACTTAAAATGCGAAAACTAAAGTTAGTCAAAATAAGATTAAATTACCGTCGATAAACAAAATTTACTTGGGAATACCATATTTATTTTGGGTTAAAAATGTCAACTTCAAAAATAGAAGGACCCGAAAATATTTTAATATTAAATATGGTAAAATGAATAATATATATAGATTATAAGCTGGAAAATTTCCATAATTAAAAAAATGGGAGAAATGGAATCTATCCCACATGGAAAAGTAGGAAATAAATTGAACTCCTTCATATGGGTATAAAAAAAAGTCAATCCCACATGGAAAGTGGGAAATTTTGGAAGCTATTTATAAGGAGAAGAGTTTCCATAGTAATATTGTTTTATGTCATGAATGCACCAATGGTCCTAGCGGAGGGCGTGAAGCACGCAACGCGCACGCGTATGGGCACAGGTACGGTATGGGCGATTGGCGATCGGCAATGGGCACAATGTGGCCCATTAATGGCGCACTTCGCATGCTCGCATCGCCGCAAGCCATTTGAAAGCCGCCTTATTGTTTTTGGAAAGTGGAAGCGAGACCAAGAAATGCCAAGTATTCAAAGTCAAGGACCAAGAATGAAAAATCAGTTTTCCTGTCAGAAGACAACACATCGCGTATCGCGATGGGTATGTTATAGCACCCTAAAAAGGGTGGTGTCACGATACGCGATAACCCTAAGCTCTTACGTCATCGAGTATCACGAAAATGTGGTCTGACAGCCCAAGACGTGTGACACGCCAGGTGACGTGTCAGGCCATATGTCATACGTAGCAAAGCTAGTGGTAAGGCGACAAGGCTAGTCGCGATACGCGATGGCCTACCAAGGGACCATCACGTATCGCGATGGAATATTATATTCATTAATCCGCCGCCAAATCCATCACGATACGCGATGGATCATTTTAAATACCGATCGCATATCGCGATGTATCAGCTGATCAGCCCTATTAATTGGGCGACCAGCCCTCTCATTTCATCACACTCACTTCTCTCTCTCTCTCTAGAAATCTCTCTCTCACTACCTCTTTTGTCGTTCCATCGACGTGACAATCGTACCTTGAATACCGTGCCAAATGAAACGAAATTTCCTCAAAGTGTGTGCCATCACAAGTGAAACGGCGCTTCGTCTCAAAGTATGTGCAACTCGACGACCATCCAGTGTCACCTCGATTCACGTGCCAAGAGTTGTTGGCTAAGAAATCTCGATAAACGTGCGAGAGCGGAAGTGCTGCAAAAAGTACTAGGTGTTTATAAGCTAATCAAGGTAGGGGTTCTGCCCGAGTAAAATATTATTATAGGCTAAGACTCTAGTCGAGGGTATACTCAATACCTCGAAGATATAAAAAAAGAAAAGATAAATAAAAGATATCTAAATAAAAGTAACTCTTTGTTATTAATATTATTTCAGTTTTTAAATAATAAGTAAAGAAATAAAGTATGTGTTTCTTCGAGAAGAAGAAGCGTAGTGTTTAAAAAATATAAATGGTCGAACTAGAGGTTCGAACATATTTTATAAAGAAAATATATTTTGAATTAAAGGTTCGAAAAGAAAATATAATCGAGGTAAAGATTAAAAAAATAGGACTAAAGGTCTAAAGCTAGATTATTGATCTAGTAATAACAAATAGCTATACTTTTACTATAGGTCCGAGATAACATGAAAGACAAACTCAATCAATGAAGTGAAGCTGATCATTCAAAAAGGTGAATACGCCCTAACTGTTTTATAACTAATATAATCGAGTCAATTACATTGATTACATGAGATTAAGTATCTCTAAAACAATATGAACAAAAGTAATCCATGTCCCTCAGGATGTCATGTACGTTTGTCTGGGTCCTTTAATATGTGGTTAGACAGTGGGCACACCGCGCCACACCGAGTTATGCACCCTCCAGGATGGGTTGGACCTAAGTAATGTCCAAGATAGGGTAAACATGTGTATATTGATGGTAGGTAAGTAACCTCGAACGTTGCGGTGTTTTGCTTAGTGGTTTTGAGTTGAGCTTAAGTTTATAATTGTGATTTAGTTTTTAACTTGCTTATTCCTAAGACACGATGGACCGAGACCTAAGTTATATCTCGAGGGGTAATTAAGAAAATAAAATATTTTATGCATCAGCTTATTCTTTAGCATGTGTTGCTGACGTATTTTTAAACTGTTTACCGGTGATGAAGAATAGATGCTTGGGGACGAAGTAGCCAATAGGGAATCTGTGGCTCAGATAAATATTTTTTAATGTTAAATGTAAATGGTGGTTTAACAAACTTTTTTAAACATTAAAACGGGTATTTTATAATCCCGTGTTTTAAATATAAAAATATGTTAATATTATATCCACGCCAAATTTCTGCATTTAAACCGTAACTCTGATTATTTACAAAAATGGTACCAACTATGAGTCACACGCCTAGGCCTAAGATGGGGGTGTGACAGTTGTCTTCCAACCGCGCAAGACCCAACCAAGATTGGTCTTCAGAAGAACGAAGATTACATCAAAGTTAAATGACCACAACAGGATCTGTCAATCCTTTCACGAAACAAGATCTACTCGTCAAAGAGGTCCCACAAGAGCGGTAGACCTAGAAGATGGCCCAGTAATGTGGTTGAAGAGTGAACAAGAAAGGATCAGCACTAAGTACGAGAAGAGATTGGAGGAACAAATGAGAAGTAAAGCTAGTACGGTAACACCACAGACGCTCGCGTTTCCGCATGATGACCAGGAGGACTCTTCCGATGGCGACGCTAATCCTAGACGTTGTGGAAGTGAAAGGCTTAGAATTCATAAAGACCGATAAAGGGGCCAAGGCAGAAGTCTTGCCAGAAGCCGAGATTAGTCCCCTGGCTAAATCCGAGTGGTTCGGTCAAAGGGTTTCATCACGAAAGATTGAAATTCTCGAGAAACAAAATGTAAATAACCAAAGCGGAAGTGACAGACACTGACCCGACCCGAAACACTAGAGACGAGGAATAAAACACTGAGTTATTATCCAGACGCAGATGTAGACTTCACTATGCCATACCAACCAAAAGCAGCCAAAACCTTTCGTAGAAAAGTCAAAGTTTGTTCACGGAAGCCCCGATGTCTTCAAATTCAAAGCTACCTTCTTCGGTAGGGAAGTACGATAGGATGACGGACCCAAGCCACCAACAGAGCTTCATAGCAGCAGGAGGGGTCGTGGAATGGAAACTCTGGGTATGGTTCAACATGCTCGCTCTAGTTCTCCATGGTGCAACAAGAGAATGGTTTGAAAGATTTCTAGAAGGCTAAATCACATGCTTCTAAGACTTTATTGCACGTTCTCCCAACACTTCATCTAGTAGCGGAGACATAATCGCGATCCCATGGAAATACTCATAGTGTTCCGCAGAGACAACGAGTCTATCGAAGATTTCATCACTAGGTACAACAAGGAAGGCCTTATGAATGGAGGGGTAAGCAAAGACATGATGTGAGCTGGTTTCCGCCAAAGGGTACAGAGTGATGACCTCATCTAATTCCTGTCAGGATGAGATGCATGCCCCAGTATTGGGATGCCATCAGTGGTTCATTTCTTTAATAAAGGTTTCAACATAAATTCACAATTCAACTTTTACCAAAGGTTTCAACCGAACTGAATGGCTAGAGATTGGGTTTCAAGGGTTCATTACTTTAACAAAGGTTTCATGTTAACCCTTCCCTATAGATATATATATATATATATATATATATATATATATATATATATATATATATATAATGTGAAATATCCCAATAATGTTAGTATAAACACTATAGAAAGTGATCTGCGTACAACAAAGTCACAGTTAAACACATAATGATTTCCTTATGAAGGAAGACCATTGAGCTAAAAATATTTAAAAGATCATAAAAGTGCATCCATAAAAAATCAAAAAATGGGAAACAATAAAAATATCAACATATGAGCCTAATAAAAATACTAATCGTTATTCTATCAAAGCCCACTCAAATGATCAACCTCAACATCAATTCAGTTATAGCCCAATGCACTATCAAAAACAAAATCATTCATATGAATCAACATCATTGTTGTTTAATAAGAAAACCGTTCTACAACAGAATTGATATTGACTTATATTATTGTTGTTTACTGTTTTACTCATCAACGCAAAATATTATTTAACTTAGGGTTATTTGTTGGGCTATTATTAATATGGTTTGTACTTTGTTTGGGCTTACATTGTAAACTGAGATCACATGGATCTCGGTGGGCTTTTGGGTAATGTTGGGCTTGTATGTAGTCCCTATATAAATTTTGTAACTAGGTTTATTTGTGTGCGTACATAATAGAGAGGGGTGAGAGAAGTATTGTTGGTTTTGGTAACTCGTTGTGATTAAGCACCGGATGTAAATATACGTGTGTTTTGAAGCAGTTTCTTCGTGTTCTTATTGTGTTTGTTTGCGTTATATTGATTCAATTCGTATTATATTCCACCTAATCACAAGTTTAGGTGATACCACATTGAAAGATCCATTCACATGACTTACAATTGGTATAAGAGACTATGACCTATGCTAGGCTCGGGTGTGTTATCATAGATTCAAAGAATTATGTGGTATATTGATCATCGTGGTGTGTGTGTTTCCGGTGAACTATTCGTCGGAGAAGGAAATATGACTTTTGGGTTAAAGATTGACTTATTTTTGTTTCAAATTCAAATCCCTTTGATTTCGGAATTAGTTTGTTACCAAATATATCTGGTCAAAGCTTATTTGGGTTCTTTGGACGTTTTCGGGCAATTTAGATCGATTTCTGCCATCACTTGGTCGTTCTCAGGATCATCTAAGTGTATTCGGCCATATTTATGGGTTCTCGTTGGATTTTGCTAGTTCTTGGTCAAATTCCAAGTGTTTTCTGTTGACTTTCAAGGTTCTCGGTCAACTTAAGGAGTTCTTTGTTGACTTTTTGAGTTCTCGATCAATTTTGATCGTTCTCGGTTGATCTTCTGGGTTATCGGTTGACTTTCTGGGTTCTCGGTCAAATCTTAGTGTTCTCGGGTTTGATTGTGCATCTGGGTCTATTCTGTTGGGTGTTAGGACAACTGAATCTAATTAGACTTCTGAGTTGAACCAGTACATTAGTTTTTCAATTACAATAGACCAAGTAACAAATAATTCATCAAATGTTTCCCTACATCAAGAATTGGACTCTATCATGGGAACTGCTACCCGTGTACCCCGTTTATTGTCTCATGAGGGGTTTGCTGAGTGGAAGTTTAGGTTTGAGAAATATGTGAAGATGAAAGATGCAAAGATTTGGAGGAGCATTGTTCGGGGTCCTCAAGCTATCACCTATCAACGTGAAAATTTTGAAGAGGTGGTTGTGAATCCTGTCGAATTGTATGACAACGCAGATTTTGAAAAGATTGAAGAGGATGAAAAGGTTCTTGCTACCTTAACTATGGTACTTTCACCCGAAACTGCCTTCGGATTTAGAGAATTACAATCTGCAAAGGCAGTGGTAAGCCCTAATTGAGGTGTGTGAGGGTAATGAGGACATGAGAAGAAGCCGACAAGATCTCTTACGACAAAAGTTTAATATGCTCAATCATGTTCTGGGGGAGTCTTTGGAAACTTAATTGCAGAGATTTATATCTCTAGCGACTGAAATGAGATCTGCAAACATATACTTAACCGATGCTGAGACAAAATAATAAACTGGTCAATTCCCTGCCACAGAGCTGGGATATGAAAGTTGTTGTGATTAAGAAGGTAAAGGATCTCGCAAAGTTACCTTTGTTTGAAGTGATGGTAATCATTAAAACTTGTGAAATGGATGACAAGCAGCATTCCATAAATCATGCAAATTCCTACAATGCAGCCGGCTACAGTATTTCTTTTAACAATGCTCTCATCTCGCAAGACAATTTCGATGTTTAAATATTCTCAGGGGCAGTACACTCCGTCAGAACATTCTCAGAATAATTTCTCTATGTTTATGTCTGCTCAAGGTCAATTCACTCAGGCACCACCGCAACCAACTCTCGTGTTCTTTCCTCAACATGTTCAACAATCTGCTTATACTGCTAAGCCCCAGCCATCTGCTGCATCTTCCAGTCAGTCTCCCAATCGGATTCCCCCTCTCTAAAAGGAGACTCAAGAAAACATCGCCTTGATGACAGGGTTCATGAATTCCTACAACGTCTTTCTTGCTGAAGATCTGGTTCAACTAGTTGTTGGTGCTAAGTTGGATCAAATCCGTCCTGATGATGTGGAGGAAATGGATATCTCTTGGCAAATAGCCATGGCAGTATTTCGTGCGAAGAAATTTATAAAAAGAACAGGTAGGAACAACTAGAATATGCCAGCAAACCAGAATTTGGGTTTTAACAAAGACACTCTGAGGTGCTACAATTGTCACGAGGTGGGCCATTTCGCTCGTTAGTGCGTTAATCCAACTAACGAAGGAAACAGAGAAAGGGCACTGGTTATAGTGGGAAATGCAAGAGGAGAAAATGTAGCAAGTTCAGGTGAAGGTGAGAGGGGTTTGGTAGCTCAATAGTTCTCTTGGAATGATCAGATGGCAGCTCTCAGCATTGGTAATCAGACTGCTAACTTTGCCCGGGTTTAGGTTGCTGAAGAAGAGAACGTTGCTGAGGAACAAGTTAAGGAACTTCAATTTGCTTTTATGGCTTTCACTCCTTCCAGCTCATCCGAGGTAAGTTCTGAATTATGTTCTCAATCTTCTATTAATAAGGTAGATTTATATAAATCTCACAATAGTAACTTGATTAGAGAAATGGAAGGAATAAAATCTGAAAATTTCACTCTTAAGAAATTCGAGAAAGATTTAAAAGAAAACTTGAGTCACAGAAGAAGGATTTCTCTAAACTTAAATATGACTTTAGCATAAAGTGTTGTCACCACTTAGATGTCAAATAGAAAATTGTTGATTTGACTGCTGAATTGGAAGCCTCTAAGTTGGAAATCGCTAAGTTAATTAATAAATTTGAAAAGGCTAAATTCAATTTTATTAAACTCAACGGCTCCAGTGTTATTGTTAATTCTATGATTGAAAATCAATTATGGTTGAAAGAAAACTCTGGCCAGGGTATAGAGTACAATGTTGTACATCCTCCATACAACGACAACTACACTGGACTTCCTCTTACCAAACACTAGGAAGAAAAGGTTAAAAATATGCACTACGGTAAATTTACTAAAAATAGAAAAAGTGCTCCTGGTTCAATAAATGCTACTGAATCGATCTCAAGGGTGAATGATACTAATTTGTTTGCCTCACGTGAAGATGAAGCAATTGTTGACTATTGGACTGATGAGGATGATGACTTTTTTGTTTGGAATAATAAAGACATTAGCTCTAATGCTTCTTTAAATTTTCCTGTTTTGAATTCTATTGCTTCAAATGTTTGTGTGGGCTCTATTTTTAAGAGTAAAGACAATTTTGTGGTTGATTCTTCTAAAACTTAGAAATTTGGTGATGTGCTTTTGAATAAGTTTGACAAAAGAAAAAGTGTTCTCATAAATATTCATCACCTAACTTTGTTAAAGAAGGAAGTTCAAATGTTCACAATTATGATAAATCTAAGAATAAGTCTGATGTTAGGCACCAAGCGAGGCAAACTAGCTCTTACAACAGATCAGGACCAAGAATAGTCCACAATGAATTTTATGTTAAACTTCAAACATGCTTTAACTGTGGCACTGCTGTTCATATTGCTAGAAATTGTCCATATCGTCAATATGTTTCTTATTATGGATATTATTAGAGGAATATGCCTTGAAATACTCATCATAATAAATCAAGGTATCATGAGGCAAATCCCTCAGGTGATTGGAAAAGAAACAAGGCTGATAGGTTAAATTTTCATCAGACCAGGCCTAACATGTTTCAGAGACATGATAGAAACTTTGTTCCGGTCCCGAGAACCAAGTCGGCCTCTGGACCAAAACAAAATTTCGAAGCCAAAGTCAAATGTGTCTTTCGCTCTCAAACCGGAGACTAAGTCAACCATTCATACATATAACAAAGCTTCTAAAAACAAATATGAATGGTTGCTTAAATCTCCGGTGACCAAGCTATCCTGTTCGATCTTAGATAATCGGAGAGACATGTCATGGCAACACGTGACAAGCTTAGACAAATCAGGTTTACCTAGTATTATTATGGACTGGGTACCAAAAACTAACTAATCTCGCACATCGTGCAGGAACAGCTATGGAGGAATATCATGAGACCTTGGTACGTTGATAGTGGTTGTTCCAGGCACATGACAGGAGACATCTCCTAACTACACAACATTCAAATCTTTAACGGTGGATATGATTCCTTTACGTGGGGGAGAGAAAGGGAAAATTACTCAAAAGGGTACTATAACTAATGGTGTTCTAAAATTTGAAAATGTCAATTTTGTTCCAAAGTTGAAACACAGTCTGCTCAGCGTCTCGCAGATCTGTGATAAAGGCATTTCAACCCATTTTACTAACAAAGTGTGTTTAATTTTATAACCTGGTATCATCGTACCAGAAGATTGGGTTATTGTTCGATCATAGAGGAAAGATAATGCTTACGTGATTGATATGAACAAAAATGTTCCTGATGAAATCACTTGTCTGTTTTCAAAAGTGTCAGAACATAATGCCATGTTTTGCCATCATCGTCTTGGTTATGCAAAACATTAAAAATCTATACCATCTTGCTAAAAACGACTTGGTGTGTGGTTTGCATGTCAAGGATTTTGTAACAATTGAAAAATGTGTGGCTTGTGCTTTGGGTAATCACATTCGTAAATCTCACAAGCCAAAACTTGGTACTACCATTTCATTAGTTTTTCAATTGCTGCATATGGACTTGTTTCGTCCAGTTCATGTTTTGAGTCTTTCGCACAGCTCTTATTGTCTAGTTATTACTGATAACTACTCACGTTTCACTTGGGTGTTTTTCTTGTCAAATAAGAGTGAGACTGCAGAATTGATAAAACACTTTGTGGTGCTCATGGAGAATCAACTCAATCTAAGGCTGAAGGGTATTCACTGTGACAACGGCACGAAATTCAAGAACTCAACACTGAATTACTTTTGTGCCGAAAATGGGGTGCTTCGACAGTACAGCTCAGCTCGCAGACCACAACAAAATGGAGATGCTGAGAGAAGGAACAAAACTCTTATCGAGGCGGAAAAAACTATGTTGTGTGTTCAAACCTACTTTTATTCTTCTGGGCCGAAGCTGTTAACACGGCCTGTCATGTTTGAAATCGAGTGATTAACAACAAATCTCGGATGAAGACTCCATATGAGATTGTTTACGGTCATAAGCCCACGGTTGCACACTTTTGAGCTTTTGGATGTCCATGTACTCTACTGAATCTTGAAACGACTCCAATATTTGGAGCCAAAGTTGATGATTGTTACTTTGTGGGATTTGCTGGTCGTACTGCCTAGAGAGTTTACAACAAGTCAACGAAGCAGATAGTGGAATCTTTTGACGTGTGTTGTCTAGAAGAAAATGAGACTAATGCTCGTGTCGATCCTGACTGGTTATTTGATTATAATGAACTGTTTAAGCCATTTAATGTGTTTCCAGTTGTGGATACAGAAAAATTGGGTGCTGGTGCTGCAAATTCTGTTGATGAAGAAGAAGACATTCCTACTTATTCTCATATGTCTCTAGTGCTGAGTATTGATTCGTTGGAGTCATTGGACACTACTCAGCCATTTTTAGCTAGCCAACAAGAAAGTGTTACTAAGACTGTGTCTTCACCAGACTCTGCAACCGATGCCTCATCAGTTGAGGGGGAGAGTGTTATTTGTCAAATATTTGGAAGCACTCTATCCCCATATGCCATACCAAATAAATACATTGCTAGTACTTCGTACTCACATAGTACGACGACATCTGGATGGAAGAACCCTCTTTCTGAAATCCTTGAAGATGCAACAAACTTGCCCTCTATCAGCTATGTTCCCAGTTATTCAATTTTGACAAGAATTCAATGAGATCATCCAATTGACAATTTCATAGGTCCTTTTGATACAGGTGTGTCAACCAGAAGTCAGACAGGACACATCAACAGTTGTTTATTTTCTTGTTTCATCTCTCATATTGAGCCTAAGTCAGTTGAAATGGCGCTACAAGAGCCAAGCTAGGTGGACGCCATGCATGAGGAATTGAATCAGTTTGAAAAACTCAAGGTTTGGAGATTGGTTGAGCTGCCCGTTGGAAAGAAAGCGTTTGATACAAGATGGGTTTTCCGTAACAAGCAAGATGATACTGGTGTTATTGTTCGAAACAAAGCGTAGCTTGTAGTTTATGGTTTTTTTCAGAAAGGTTTAGAG
The DNA here is from genome assembly GCF_021521415.1 of Bidens hawaiensis. Lineage (NCBI taxonomy): Eukaryota > Viridiplantae > Streptophyta > Magnoliopsida > Asterales > Asteraceae > Bidens > Bidens hawaiensis. The sequence goes on along the minus strand of NW_027493011.1, from coordinate 224,297 downwards.
TACACTGAAGTGTATGCTCCTGTGGCTCGACTTGAGTCCATTCATATTTTTCTAGCATATACTTCCTACATGGGATTCACGGTTTACCATATGGATGTCAAGACAACGTTTTTGTATGGAGAAGTCAATGAGGAGATTTATATGGATCATCCACTAGGTTTTCTTGATTCAAAGCATCCAACTCATGTTTACAAACTAGACAAAGCCCATTGTGGTCTTCACCAAGCGCCTCGTGCATGGTATGCAACTTTGACGGCTCCCCTTCTGGGCATGGGTACAAGAGAGGAACCATCAATCAGACACTGTTCCTTAAAATTGTTGGGAAAGATCTGATCTTCAATCAGATTTATGTAGATGACATGACATCATCTTCTGGTCTACCAGTACAACACTATGTTCTGAATTGGAAGAAGTTATGAAGAAGAGATTTGAAATGAGTTTGTTGGGGGGAGATGACAACTTTTCTGGGATTACAGGTTCGTCAGAGTTCGACGAGAATTCTGCTGCATCAAGGAAAATATGTCGAAGACATGCTTGCAAAGTTCGAGTTTCAAGATTCTAAGAGCGCGACAACCCCTATGGCGGAAAGACCTCTTATTCCATCCGATTCTGAAGGGAATCCCGTAGATCAAACTTACTATCGATCAATGATCTGATCCCTGATGTATCTCACCGCCAGTCACCCTGACATCATGTAAACTGTCTGTCAATGAGCCCGTTTCTAGGCTAATCCTAAACTTTCTCATTTAGTTTCTGTTAAACGTATTTTTAAATATCTGAAAGGGCAACCGAAGCTAGGTCCTTGGTATACCAAAAACTCATATTTTGATTTATATGCATTTGCTGATAGCAATTATATATTGACCGGAAGTCTACGTCTGTTGGATGCCAATTCTTGGGTGATCGACTCATTTCATGGTAGCGCAAGAAACAATAAATAGTGTCCCATCCACTGTCGAGGCTGAGTATGTTGCTGCGTCAGCCTGCTATTCATAGGTTATCTGGATGCAACATTAATTGCTGGATTACAGTTTGGAATTTCTTGATACTCCTATCTTTTGTGATAATGATGCTGCTATTTCTGTTGTTATAAATAATGTTCAGCATTCAAATACCAAGCACAGTGACATTAAAATTCATTTTATTCATGACTGGCACGACCATAAATTGATTCATCTTAAGCAAGTTCACACTGATAATAATATGGCTGACTTATTTAAAAAACCAGTCAAAACAGCCAGATTTAATGTGCTTGTGGGGTTTCTTAAAATGTTTCGTTTCGATGATTGAGTCTTTTTTAGTTTAAATTTTACATAAATGTCTTCATTTTCTTTGGTAAATTTTTGCATAAATTTAGGGGGAAAAAATTAAAAAATTTCAAAAAGAGTGTGTTTGTTATTTAAAAACAATATATATTTCAAAAAAGAAAATTACACTTTCGCTTAAAATTATGTCGTTTGCTTAAGTTTGAGGGACATATACTTGTATATGTTTGGTCCTGTTATCTACGTGTAGAGATATGGGATAGCCATTTACCTGAAAACTGGAAGTGACTGGGTCGACTGAGTTTAAAATTTTCTTCTATAACACATTGACGGAAGTGATATGATTATTAAGTTAAGAACTTTTTAGAAGCTTAAAATATTTTTCAAATGAAAATTGATCCAACCTTTGGAAAATGATAGTAAAATTACTTTTGTGCGCCTAGCGTGTGAAGTTACTAGGCTTAAAAGGCTTTTGAACATTCATTGTTTTGTATGGTAGCTTTCCATGATGCGTAAAAGTTTAAGTGATATAAACTAAATCTGCTAAACTTATTGTGGAGAGTAATTTTTAATATATGTGCATGTCTCTAGTTATATCTCTCCGAATGATAGGCAGTAAAATAATTACCCATTCATACACGAGCCCGTTAGTGTCTTGATCACCAAAAATATTATGTGTTTAAGTTATATATATTAAAAAACGTATATATAATATGGTGTTATTAATGTTCGTTTTGCAAAAGCTTATAGGGTCAAACTGGGCAATCAAATAATTCCTAAACACTCTGAATGTAAGGCATGTAAGTCCGGATGGCTTGTAAGTCCATCGTTCAACCTTTAAGCTTAAAATTTTTGTTTGTATAAAGAAAATCTTTTGATCAAGCACTAGGGGGTTGGAGTCAATTTGGGGTGATCTGGGGAAAGCCAAATATGCTTTGAGAAGAGATAGGAGGCATCACAGGGCTATGAGTGATGTCCATAGAAGTTTTGTGCCTAATTGAACATAACTCGTATCACTGATGCAATGAAAATCATGCTAAGTATTCATTACCTGCTATCAACCTGTCTCTCTATGTCATAATAATGCTGAAAATGGATTATTGTGAAATCATCTTAATCAATATGATTCCATGTTCGAATCTTTTCTTTAAAAGGCCGCCTGGTTATGGAAATTGAAATCTGATCCCAAAATTTACTAAATTACAAGAAGACCCAGTGATTAAATTTTTGTATCCTTATTTCTACTTTTCTTTTTATCTTTATCATTTTTCTTATTAATTTTACTTTTACCTTATGATTACTCTTATCGAAAGAATGTTATAAGAGATCGTTTTTTTTAAACATGGATCAAGCATATTTTTGAGTTTGTTAAAGTCTTTTCTCGGCCCAATCTGATTGGCCCATAGAGGTTTTGTAATGAAAAGGTTTTGGTACTGATGGTCTGGCCCAAGTATACTCATGTTCTCGGCCCATCAGGGTTTTCGGTCCAGATATGTAGTTTTGAAGTTTAAAAGGCATTGGTTTGCATTATTGGTGTTGTTATTTTAAATCTGTAACTCTCTAATCCTCTTAAACCCAAAAACTCTAAGCTTTTGATTCATTCATCCTTGCCTTTATAAAAAAAAATGTATATACTTGATCATCAAATTGTTGGTTATTAAAGGTATTTGAAACCTTAAGAAAAATGTCTTCGGGTCACTGTTGAAACTTCTTTGGATGGAATGAGTGGTTTGGGTGCGATGATTGATTAACTGATTGTTTGGACCATGATACATAGTTAGGATGAATGTGTGTGATGATTGATTTTGTATGTTTGATTTGTTATGAGTGTTATTGAAGTTGCAGGTTTCACCAACAATGGTGTTTTGGATGTTCTAGGGAAGACGACACGAATTTCAAGACAGAACCCAAGGGTTTTTAAGGGTTTCAAGGCCGAGATCTTCAGAGATCTCGGGATCTAGGGTTCTCGGGGATGGTTGACCGAAAACCATTGGTCAAACAAAGAACCCCTAAGATCAACTAATATATCAAGGGGTCTCGGTCAAACTTTTACCGAGAACCAATATTGATTAAACAGGTTTCCTTATGAACAGTATTGGATATAATACTCTAACTTGGACCGAAAACTCATTTAATTGACAGAGAACTCAATTTCTTAACCGAAAACTACCTTTAATCACTTAAAATTGACAAATAAAGACTCACATTATCTAAATTTGTATTTTTGGTCCCTGTTCTTTAGCCAAGATGTCAATTATCTATATATTCTAAATAACGAGTGATTATCCAGTTAAGTAAATATATTATTAACTTGACTCTTTTGTTGCAGTCATGGCTGATCATGCACCTTTGAAATTTGTTGACACCCACAACATTGTTGGATGGTTATATGATCCACCTCTTGTCCACAAGGAGTTCAAGTCAATGATCGTGGGGCTTAACACGTACATGATCTCTCATGCTTTACGAGAAACTCTTGTCATTTGCAAGAAGTTGGTGACCGAGTTTTGGAATCATGCTTCCATTAACCAGAGAGGTGTTGGGGGATGTGACACTCGTCAATTTCAGGTTAACCCCGTTAATCCGAACTCCGTTAATTCAAACTTAAGATCACACGAACTATAACGCATATCTCATTACATTTAAACTAGGGTTTAAATGACGCATGACAATCACTACACAAGTAGTCTTTCGGAATTTCACCGAAACACACACGAGTCGACTCAAACCGTTGGTGAACAAACAATAAATATCATGAACAAGTATTTGATAATTAAGGTGTTAAGCTTATGTGTTACTTGGTAATTATGTGTATAAAGTTTACTATAAATTATATAGACAAATGTGTGCTAGTAATTGGTTAATTAGAATATTAGAGGGGCTAAGTGTAATATAATTGATATTAATCAGATTATTACATAACCCTAATCCTCCTCCCTCCCATATACGATCATCTCTTTCCCCCTCCCTCCTCTTGGCAGCCGTGAACACCCACACACACACATACAATCTCCTTGCAAGCTTGTTTGAAGAATTAAAGTGCTAGCTAGGTAAATTACATCCTCTCTAGTTTATTTCATTGAGTTAATTGCATGATTAAGCATAATAAATATAAACCCTAGATGTTAAACTATTTATTGTTGATAAATTATGAGTCTAGAGGGTTGCTTGCATGGTTAATTGTTCATAGGATGATAGTTTGTTGAGTTTTGATGAAAACTGATGCTGGACAGATTGTTGAATTCGTGTTTGGATGACTGTAACTCGATGTTAATTACATGTTTTGATGTTATTGTTGAGTCTATAATATACTAGGTCGAGTCTAGTTTCTTAAAAGTCTGAGTTTGTAATATTTGGACGTGTAAAAGTTAGTTTTTATGATTTTACAATACTGTTGTGCAAGGCTGATTCGGGAGACATGCTGTTAGGCTATTTTGAAATTAGTATATCTCATAAACTACAAGACCAAATGGGTTGGTTCCACTTCTGGAAGTTGATATTTTAAGTTAGAAATCTAACCCAATTGGTCTTGCATTAATTAGATTTGTCATTTAACGTAAATAACAAATTACATTCTTTTGCGCATGATAATGATTTCTGTGTGTTTGCTGTGATGTTTTAATCATTGTGATAAAACCGAAGATCATAAAAATATAATAAAAATATTTTTAGAGACCTAACTCAAGTATGTTTCTGTGATGATTTTTGGTGATTTATTGAACATGTTAGGATATGTTAAATAGATTAATCTTTTCGAGTGAAAATTTGTCTGGACAATTTAGCTGCTGTATTACTTGAATTGTCATGAAAAGTGCATAACTGATCGATGTTTGCTATGTTTTGACCAAATTTCCCTTGTGGGGGATAATTTCTAGTAATGTAAAATTTTAATACTTGACACATAAGTAGTTGTTCACACATGTAACGTTTCACCAACGTGTTTGTCGAGTCGCACTTATTTAACAAATGGAACACGAAACGCATCTCATGCATAAGTTGTATGTGTCGAGTCTAGGGACTCACTTGTAGTTTAAATACTTAGAAAATCTCATTTTTGTTGTTAGAGCACTAGTGAGGATTTTCTATGACGCACACCTCTCTCAGATTCTTTTTGATTTTCTTCGCAAACAGTGAGTTTCACGTCCCCTTTTTACTCTTTTTAAACGCTTTTAATTGGGGGAGATAACATACTCCAACGCTGTAGATTTTGTTTAGTTTTTATATATCACTTGTAAGGCTAAGTGGCAAACAAACCAACTAAAGTCCTTCATAACATCGAACCGGTTAATATTTGGATAATAGCGAGTCACTGTTGAGTAGTACTACTGGGTTTGACAAACCCTACCCAACTCTAAACTCGACTGTAGGTCGAGTGGGTCTAATCTTGGCTAACACATTTCCATGGTCGTGGTTGACATGGTGGCAAGGCAATTGATAAACAGTCAGCTTCGGTGTCGAACACTTAGTAATACATGCTTGATAGGTTAGCTACCTATTGATATATAATTGACGTAACACTATCTGGTAACGCAAAACGTAAACGCAAAAGCAAACGCTTTATTTATATAAACTAGTGAACTCACCAACCCTGTGTTGACACTTTTAGTATGTTATTCTCAGGTAGCCGAGGCGGGCGCGCGGTATAGGAACATGCATTCGCTAAACACCTTCGCCTGAAAACTTCTTTTAATTTTTATCTTAATAATTTGTGTTTTTAAGTCGTCCTGTGTGGCACAAACTTTTTGGTTTACAAATTTACGCTTCCGCATTTTATTTAAGACTTGATGTCTTGTTGGTTTGAAAACTTTAAATATGGTGTTTGACTATAACTAATGATTCCGATCCTGTTAGTTCACACCCTCTGAAGGTAAAACTCCGTTAGTGGATTTTGAGGGTGTGACAGGGGAGCTGTGGTGATTGAATCCAATATCCATAAGAAGCTTATTATTATCTCAGAGGCTATTGTACGTGAGGTCTTGCTGTTCGGAGATCAACCTGATTATCCAACAGAGTACTCAACTAATGATGTAGCTGAAATAGCCCTGCGAATGGGATATGAAGGATCCTACCATCCAGCAATCAAGAAGTTATTCCATCCATATTGAAGGTTCTTGATTCACACCTTCTTCACGTGTGTCTCAGGACGAAAGGGGGAGTTCTAATCAGATAAGCCACATTCAGATGTTGGTTGTGGTTGCTTTGATCATGGACTGGAACTACAACTATTCCAAGTTTGTGTTCGATGAAATGATAACCAACCTCAAAGGCAAGAAGAAAGAGATGTTCCTGATGTACTCGAGGTTTTTACAAATGATATTTGACTCTCACTATCCTGACCTCGTCAAATCTGTAGATACACTCGATCTGAAGGCCATTGGTCCTAATACGTTTGGATTGATGAAGCAGCCACAAAAGGGGGCCAAGGTGGTATACAAAGGACTTCATAAATTGGTCAAATTTGGAAGATTTTCTGAAGCTGTGGCTATCACTGCTAGTGCTAGTGCCTCAGATGCTTATGAACATGTGACACCGGCTCCAAGGTTCACAGCTGCGTATGAGACGATTTCTGATAATGATGAGCCGGATAGTTCTCCATCACAACAACCAGGAAGAATGTAACGATTCCGACGAAACCAGGTATACCCTAACCGTTAGACAATAGTTACGTCATATTTAATGTCGGGTACATGAATTACCATAGTAATTATACGAGAATACATGGTTCACTGTATTGATTGTACGTGAATATATAATTCATCGTATTGAATATGCGATTAATCGATTGATAGTTATTGAAACCCGAACGAATCGAGGGTTCAATTATAGACGATATCTATAATATTTAGTGATTTTACGAAGCATTAATGCTTCGGGATAAGTAAAGTACGGCACAGAAAAAGAATTTCGATTTAATGGTACGACGGTACGTTAAACGAAACCTTTAATACCAAACCGAGCAAGAGACGATCGATCAAGCCGAAAAAGATGCGCAATAATTAATAATATGATGTTTTAAGTTAATAAATGTCATGGTTTAAGTTTTTAAAGTTTTTAAATCGGTTTTATATAAATTTCATTTTTTAAGCCGAAAACGACCATTTTAGCCTCGTTTTAAGTTAGATTAAACATTTAACCGAAAAAACGAACTGAACCAGATTATCCAAAACGTTATCCAGATTTCAGAGATCCAAATGAGTGGCTAAGAATGGAGAAGTGGGTCCCACCCCACTCCCCCCTTATTGCCGATCGGACCAAGGAGATAACTCCTTGCCTCCCATTTTTTTTATCAACCATTTCAAGATTCTTCATCTCCTCTCCAAATTATGAACTAAAACCCGAGATTTTAGCAAGAAAACCGAGGTAAAGATCGAGTTATTTACGTGTTCATCTTCGTTTCTTGAGTTTATTTGCAAGAAAATGAGGTTTCAAAGATGAAAACCGATTCTTGCATGATCAAGTGATGTATACGGGTTATACAAGGGATCTTGGTCCAAGAAAGGAGTTAAACGAATCAAAAACGAATTTTTACGGTTAAATCTTTGTTTTTAAATCATAACCGAAACCATGAAAGAAATGGCTTGATTGTGGGTGTAACTTGCTTGGTGTGGTGTTATTGTGCTTGTAGGTGTTGTATCTAGTTGTTAGCAAAGGCTAGAAAACGAGATCCTTGCGATTTGAAGCTAGAAACACAAGGTAGTTTGGTTTTTGTATGATGTTTGTGTTTTGGACAGATTGTGACACGTTTAGAGTTAGGTCATGAAATTTTACAGAGGTGTTAGATATATAAAAATATGAGTTCTATGAAATTTTGGTAATTTTTGGACAAAGGATGAATATTTGGTGAATTTAATGCTCGGTTTTGGCCAAAAATGGTGAAAAATAGTTAAATATCATGAAAATTTCTGTAAAATTCCAGATAATCTTCTTATAACATGTATAAGTCACACACAAAATTTTAGGTCCGTTGGAGAAGTCTAAGTAGGCTTTTCGGTTAAACGAGTTCTAGGGTTTTCTAGCTCGGTTTTAGTGAAAATGGCATGTAAAAAGAGATTTTGGTTCTGGAAAAATTACAGGGGACTATGGGGATGGCAGGGGTCATCCAGGAAAAATTTGGGATTTTTCTAAGATCTTTTGGTATTTACGACATATTTAGTGTTTAAATGGTGTTTAAAAATAGATAAATAAATTTTAAATATAAAAATTAATTCTGGAAATATTTTTTATAAAATTCCTCACTGTCAAAAAGTGATTTGTGCAAAATTTCAAGATCCGAGATTAAAAGGATAATTATTTGTGTAAAAACAAACTTTTAAAGCTTAAAACGCGTAAACCGGTAAAGTTCGCCTAAACGAACTGACTGGTGTATAAAAACCCTAAAAATGAACTATTTTCATATATCAGAGTTAAATGTAAATCATCCGAAAATAATTCGGATGATTTGAGTAATTCTAACCGATTTAACAGTTTCCGGTACGCTAAAGACGGAAACGGGTCCCGCGGCCAATCGGGGCGTCTAAACCGAGCTCTAATTTCACAACTATAATTAAAATATCAGACAACAACTATTTCCGGGTCGTGTGTGACCAAACTCATTTTTGAAACGTAAAAACAGATAGCCGTGCAAGGCACGCAAAACGGGAAAAACGACTAATAGTAATTTTGACTAGTGAACTCTAAACGATATCACAATCTGAGTCCGGAGAAGTGTTTCTGGGTTAACATTGCCCCCGGAACGGGTACAGTACTGGGTTAACAGTGTCCCCAGAAGTACCGGTTAACACGGTTAAAGTTATATTAATAGTGATTGTATAGTAACGAACTTAGGGCTCGTATTACAGATCCGGATTGATAGCTTGCGTACTGTGTTACCTGCTTGTTAACGATAAGGTGAGTTTCACGAGCCCCTTTTTCTGAATTGTTTTTAAATATTTTCCCGGGGCGGAAGCATGTTACTACTGAAATGTTTAAGTACATACTGAACGCATGGATTTGCGTGTATTTATATATATTTTATTGTACGGGAATCGTACGGAAATGTACTAAGATGGTAATTGTCTGAGTTGCTAACATTGTAAGGCCCCGCAACACGAGTTATTAGCTGAAAGCCGGTAGAGTGTGGATAGTACTATTGGTCTGACAAACCCAACTGGTCCGGCATGGATTTGCTGATGTTTCCCAGCCAGTTGCACATGTCTATTTTGTTGTTATATAATTTTGCTATGTAATGTTAGACATAGCGGTTTGGGGCAGGTCCGTGGGCGGAGTATGCCACGGGGGTTGTGTGTGGATAGTCAGAGGTTTCACTTGTGGGCTCAGCATAATTACATCGATAATATTATATTTTGATATTGATTTATCATGATTTACTCGAATTGTGAAACTCACCAACTATTCGTAGTTGACCCGTTTTCTCACATGCTTTTCAGGTACGATTAAGATGAAGTGATTGCTTACGTGCTAAGTGCTTGATGTGTGTAGGATTGCGTGCAGGATGTTATGATACGTTTTATTAAATAGAATTATGTATCGTATTGTATGATGTGTGAATCACCTAGACGGTAATGAAATAAGAGATAATGTAATTTGAAGTATATTAATGTATTCAGTTTTCTTTATAAACAATGTGGTTGATATCAGAGGTGTCTGTGGCGCCCCGGTTACGTTTCCGCTGCGGTTACGGGGTGTTACAAAGAACATTCAGTGGCTACTACTGATCAATTGAAAGAGTTTGAGGCATTTAAAGATCAGCTCCAGTCGACTGCATTGAAACCTCCTCAATCAGTCACTGCGACACAAGATGATAATATTCAAAAAGAACCAGCCATCGATCTCATTCCAAGAAAAGACGAAAGAAAGATCCGAGACCGAGTGTGCTGGTTACTGAAACTACACCAACAAGCCAACCTAAAGACTCTGAGCCTGAAGCAATTGACGCACAAGTTGATCAAAGTCTGTCCACTGCTGATCAACGAACTCAAGAACAGAAATTCGATGACATTACTCATGAGTTCGAGTTTGAAGCGCATATTCAGTCCACAGATGAACCATCGGGATCGTCTGACCCGATTGGTCAACAAAGCTCAAGCACCGCTGATAATATTGCACACATTCTGGCAATGAAGACAAATTTCTGCAAGATAAGGGCAAGAGGATTCCTCTTGAAGCTGAACATGTTGATGTACAGTCCATACAACGACGAGCCTTTGAACTTGAACAAGACTTGGTGTTGAAGGATGTACGAACCAAGAACTTGAAGCAAATAACTCTGATAAAGATTCAAAAATCAAAGAACTTCAATCAAACATGGGTGGCCTCACTACAATGTACTTAGATCTCCAACCCTTATTCAGAAATTTGGAAACGAATTTAAGAATGGAGATGATTGTGGTGCGAAGACAACCGGTGATAATCCAGGAAGTGGTTCCAGTGTGCGCCCGACTTCCAATATTGATGCCTTTGAGCCACTGGAAAAATATCTTGTTTCTCCTCTAAAACCAGCCGAACAAGGTGAGAGAATACAAAAGAAGATCTTGATAATGAAGAATTCTAATCAAAATGTGGAGTCTTCTGATCACCCTGATAAATTCATTGTTGAGTTTAAAAGGGGATTTTCCGACAAGTATGGTAATCGATCAGGTGTCCTGTCGTGTCATGGGGATTTGATATTGACATAGCTATGCGGTGGGTGAAAAGGAGGTATGGCAATACTAAATACTACAAAAAGATGAAAGACTTTGGGTCATGGACAAGGGTTGACCTAAGTGACTTGATCAACACTCCTTTTCACAAGCCCAATAACGACAAGAAGGCCACAGATTTCTGGAACTTTTTAAGGAAGCAAGTCAATCGAGGATACCTGAATATGACTACAGCCGAATCATTTTTAAAGAAAGCCAAAGGAGTCCGAGATCCAAAGACTGGGAAAACTATGGTTAATGTGATGTGGTGGGCAACTAAAAAGGCAACACACATTCCGCTCTCTACTAAAATTCCCGATGGTGCATTGGATGAGATTACATTCTGGACATATGATGGTGAGACAACAACGATCGTCGTTCGTCTAAGAAAGGGGCAGTTTCGATTTGTTGATCCATGTGAGTTGCTGAAATTCGGTGAAAAATATATCAAAACTCTCAGTAATTTTCAAATCATGGATGAACCGATGTACGAGCCTGCTGCTAAGGAATATACAAGAATGGTTGGATCGATTATACGTACAGGTTTATGGGTCGGTTCTTACAAAGAGACGGACGCAAATATACTTGAGCACGATTGATGTTGAAGATACAAACCATGGGGGAGTTTGTTGGGCTATTATTAATATGGTTTGTACTTTGTTTAGGCTTACACCGTAAACCGAGATCGCATGGATCTCGGTGGGCTTTTAGGTAATGTTGGGCTTGTGTGTAGTCCATATATAAACTTTGTAACTAGGTTTATTTGTGTGCATACGTAATAAAGAGGGGCGAGAGAAGTATTGTTGGTTTTGGTAACTCGTTGTGCTTAAACACCAAACGTCAATATACGTGTGTTTTGAAGCAGTTTCTTCGTGTTCTTATAGTGTTTGTTTGGGTTATATTGAATCCACTCATATTAGATTCCGCCTAATAATGAGTTTAGAGGATATCACATTGAAAGATCCATTTACAGGACTTACATTATTTCAATTTGATAACGTGACCGACACATGTCTATCATTTGCTTCTGCTAGAGATATACATACAAAAGCTGATACATATACTTACACACATTATAAAAAAAGAACATAAAACTAACCTTCGTAACATGTGAGGTACAAGCTAGTTATTGATATATTTCAATTCCATAATCATAATTCGTCAATCTAAGGACACTAATAAGAGTGTTTTTTGAACGACTATTCACATGTTTAAAAGCTTTCTTATTCAATCCACCATGTATAAATTTAAAATTATACTAAGAACATTATATTTTTACTCTCCTTTTCAATTAAGTATTTTTTTTTATTATAAAATTACCATTACCGTTTTTTTCTCTTTCACTCACAACAAATGTTTAAAAATTGTAGGGGTGAATAGTAGTTTTTCAAATATAAAAAAAAACACTGTCTCTCTAATCTACTTATAACATTTTAAACCAATCCTCAAATTATAAAATTCCCACCCACCAAATCTGATGATTTGAATGTAAATGCTCTAATACAATGCCAATTTCATTTTATTATATTATCTTTTTCTCGGTAAACTAGTGGTTTACTTTTACTGCAATTTAAGTTATTGTCTTTTGTTTGAAGTCACCAGGGCTCCAATTTTCTATTTTGTATTATTTATACTATATATAATATATGAGAAATGAAAAAATAAATACACTTACATTTTAAGTAATTTACAACTTATAATGTGTAAGGTGCATCTTTTATCACATGTAGGATAGGAACAAACTTATCAATTAGAAATTATGCATAGAAATAATTATAATACCGTCAACTTTACTTAACTTTTATAAATTTAAAAAATAGTTACAACTTTTAACCTTCATCTATACCCATTTATTTCTTTTAATTTTAATGGCAAACTAACTTCCCACGATTGACTTTTAAACGTCCGTAACTTTTTCATACGTTAATATATTTTTTTAAAAATTACACCATAAAAGGATTATTTTATTGTCTTTAATTTGGGTATGGTATTGCTATAGTTTTTTTCATTTAAAAAAAAGATCTTGTTCCGTATAAGTGTTCATAATTCGGTTTTACGATTTCTACTTATAACATTTTAAACCAATCCTCAAATTATAAAATTCCCACCCACCAAATCTGATGATTTGAATGTAAATGCTATAATACAATGCCAATTTCATTTTATTATATTATCTTTTTCTCGGTAAACTAGTGGTTTACTTTTACTGCAATTTAAGTTATTATCTTTTGTTTGAAGTCACCAGGGCTCCAATTTTCTATTTTGTATTATTTATACTATATATAATATATGAGACATGAAAAAATAAATACACTTACATTTTAAGTAATTTACAACTTATAATGTGTAAGGTGCATCTTTTATCACATGTAGGATAGGAACAAACTTATCAATTAGAAATTATGCATAGAAATAATTATAATACCATCAACTTTACTTAACTTTTAAAAATTTAAAAAATAGTTACAACTTTTAACCTTCATCTATACCCATTTATTTCTTTTAATTTTAATGGCAAACTAACTTCCCACGATTGACTTTTCAACGTCCGTAACTTTTTCATACGTTAATATATTTTTTTAAAAATTACACCATAAAAGGATTATTTTAATGTCTTTAATTTGGGTATGGTATTGCTATATTTTTTTTCATTTAAAAAAAAGATCTTGTTCCGTATAAGTGTTCATAATTCGGTTTTACGATTTCTAAGTTAAACCGTGTGCCGTTGGCTCGATTTTTTGTCATTGAAAACCGAAACTGAACTGTTGAAAATTTGAACTGAATCGTTACTAATGGTTTGGTTTCACGCATTGAGCTTCAATAATAAGTTTATCGTCTGGTCTGTTTCTATATGGCTGATTTCGATATAAACCGTAAACCAAAGTTTGCTATGGTTTGAACATTCAGAAACCGGCTGACCAAAAGCGGTGATTGGTTTAATGTTTTCAAAGTTTCAAACGTAGATTGAACAACCATAATTATTACATGATTACTAGGATTTTTGTTTCTCGACGCATCGCGCGGGCACCCTTCTAGTTCTAATATATACAAAGGTGATAATGTTAAATGGCAAAACTGAACACCAAACTTTTAGGCTCAATTACATTGTTTGGTCACGTTTAACCGACCCATAACCATATCGCTATAAATATCAAAACCGACTAACCGAAGCCGTCATAACCGATCGGTTATGTTTATCCATTAACTACAATATCGGTTATGGTTATGGGTATAAATCAAAACCGTCCAAAATCGAACGTGACCATAGAATTTTTTTGATAGACATTATATATATAGATAGATTTTTGGATTAACATAATCTATTATAAAATAACAATACATATATATCGTATACTTTAAAAACTTTTAATATCCTTCGTGTAAAATAAAAGTAAGCATTAGGGATAATTTCTAACTTTATTATAAAAAATGTATAATTGCATATATCAAATTAATTTCATACATGACATCACTGGATGCCTATAAAATACTGAATGTATATGGCTCCCTCCTTGCAAGAACTTAATTAGCATAAGAGATCGACAAGATGACAATCATCTTGCCACCTCCTTTCGCCACAAGTTTCCGTTGCCGGTCCTCTTACACCACCACTCCTCTTCCACCATCAACACCGCTTAACCGCGGACTCTTTCATTTCTTTGCAGGCATCGACTTCTTCTCTGGCCTTTTCTTTGATTTGTTATTAGTTATATTAAATTTCATTTCTTTGAACCTCCTTGTCTCATATTTAAATATCAGTTCTATTAAACCATAGATTATTCTTTTGTTTGTTTGTTTGTTTAATTTTTAGTTACAATTTTGTAGGTGAGATAAAATTTACCAATATACGATGCCAAGCCAACAACAAAGGTATTCATTCACACGTTAATTAGTATCAGTTAGTTAACGATGTTGATTAAGGGGAAAATTACCAAAATCAATATTTGACCGATCAAAACGAGCATTGCCTTCCTAATTTTTAAAATAAACATGGGCTGAAGACCCGGTATCTTTGGACACCAAGTATATCATATGATGGCCACGTGAAGATGCTCAGATCGTGCCAAGTGGCATATTCGATCGGCAGATCGAGTATGTTGGTGGTCCGGTGATGACATTTAAAGGAGAAATATGTCACTGCCCCCTTTTGGTGACGAGTTTTTTTGTTTGTTACATTTAAGTCAGCCAAACTTTTATTGTCTTTATATGTTCACCTCTCTCACATTTGACGTTCCAATCTTGCGCAATACTTAATGACATGTCCGATAACCTTTTACTTCAATTCATAATACTTAGGTGGATTATATAAACTATATCCTTTTCTGAATAATAAATAAATAAAATACTAACTAAAGATGTAGAAAAAAATAAGGTAGTTTATTGAAATTTTTAACAACAGAAACCATAATCAATATACATTTGAAATTGAAACAATAACCAAAAACGCTTGTAATCGAAACCATAACCAAGAACATTTGGAATAGAAACCATAACTGAAACAAAGCTGCATATCAAGGCTGTAAGTTGAGGCTCTTTCCCAAGATCTAATAGTTGAGAAGATGGAAAACGAAGAAAAATGGAACAGTGAAGCAACCAGCAATTGAGCAATGTTGAAATTTTTATTGAACTTTTCTATTGAAAAGGCTATGTTACTTGTATATAATCGACATAGATAATTATGAATTAAAAGGAAAAAGATAAAGAAAAAGATTGTCTGACACATCATATAAATTGGATGTGGCTTAATGGTAATGTACTTACTTTACTAATTAGAGGTAAGAGGTTCAAACGTCACTATCACCAATTTATATGGGAGATATGAGGGATGATCTCACCCGGTTTTACCGGCTCCTCGTTGTCGTGCCGTTTGGCGGGCGTGGGTGTCAGGTTTTATTCGGGGAATCTCTCAACAGGTGGACCGCTAGGGGCTCCGTCCGTCCGGACTCGTGGCCGGCTCAGGCTACATTTAGCCAATGAGGGCCGCGTACGGAGTTCCGGACGTTACTTAGTTGGTCGTTCCAAAAAAAAATTGTTTGACACATCATCATAGTGTGTGCAGGTGCACTACAACAAAGCGATTTTCCATTTGCTGACAAGCAACACACCATTGTGGACACTTCTATAACTGAACATCAAAAGGTACTCTTTATGATCCTGAACATTTCTAGTCACCCGCATGGCATGGGTGAGTTGAGTTATTTATTGTGTTTTTAGAACCGGATAGGAAGAGCAAATATATTGCTCAGCAACAGTCGGACAAGTGGGGAATGTTGGGGTGAACCAGAAAAGTTTGGGTAGAGCCGGATCTAAGCGTTGGCTAGGTAAGCGCCCTGTAGTACTTAGGAGCCGTGTGAGATGAAAGTCTCATGCACGTTTTTGAATGAGAGAAAGAAGTGAGGAATCCTCTTTTCGACTCTAACTCTCCCACTCCAGTCGTTGCTTTTCTTTCTGTTACTTCGAAAGTAGCTGCTTCAGCTTCAACCACTCGAATTTTCGATATTCCTTTTTATTTGTCTGCTAAGTCTATTTAAACTGCCTTTATTAAACTAGTCGAACCACTAACCTGATTGGAAGGTCAAACCTGATTTTAAAACCTTTCTTTGAATTTACTTAAAATTTAATAAATATTAATGTTACAATCCGCACATAAATATAAAGTAGTTTCTTATTTTATTCTAAAATTACTTATATATTTGTGCTAGTTTTTATCCCCTTCTTACGGGTTTGCTTTACATTATTCGTTTCAAATATTTATAAATATTTTTTGGATTTTAATTTTTTTTATTGTAAGAAAGTTAATAATATAGTTCGAATTTGATAATGAAAGAGCTTCATAAATTAATGAGATGTTATAACCCGGTTTAAAAACTATTTGGATTTGGTGAGACGTATGACCCCCTTATTTTTTTTACTATATAAATTGTTTCTTAATTTTAACTAATTTCCTTTTTTTATTAAATATTAATTTTTAATATACCCCTATTAAATATTTGGTAATATTAATTTCTAATTTAATGAGATGTTATAACCCGTTTAAAGTCTATCTGGGTTTGGTGAGACCTATACCAGTAAATTCAGGTCAAATACATAAGAAAACTCTATTTACAAATAAAGGAATCTGATGACTTGAAAGACTGTAGTAAGGTTTTATTTGTATATATATATATATATATATATATATATATATATATATATATATATATATACTAGCTTTTAATATACGTGTTACATAGGTTTACTTAGGTTTTTTTTTATGTTATTTTGATATGTTACATTTAATATTAATTATGAGATATATGTAATGTTTTCAGCTTACATGGACTATGGTTTTATGGGTGGACTAATTATTTATGTTTTAACATTTTAAGAATTATGTTTTTATTGTTGTTCTTGTTATAATGTTTTGAGCATATTTGGACTATGGTTGTTCATTTGAACGCCATTTTGGCTATAGTTTTTTTGTTTCGATTGAGATGAGTTATATTTATTGTTATACGTAATAGCGTAATGTTTGTTGTTTTTATTGGTTGTATCATGTTTTACTGTTTTGTTCTCTGTAATCGAGGTGATTTAATATTTGATTATTTATTTGTCCGTTTTCATCTTATTCATAACCAGTGTTATTAAATTTTTAATTTTCATTGTATTTATTTTTTTTTGAAATATATATGTTTTTAGGTTATAGTGTTTAGCTTTCAACTTAAACATAAATTTTGTTGTATGAATTGTGTTTAAAGATTTTTTGTATTAAAATTAAATGTTACATGTACTTAACAACTAATTTATGTTTTATTAGTTGTATTGTGTTTTCTTATTTATTTTTTTTTTTGAACTAATGTTTTGAGGGTGCACGCCTAAAGTTGTTTTATGTATATTTTTTTGTATTATTATTATTATTAATGTATATGTATTATTTATTTGAATTTTTAAATTTTGATAGTTTTTAATTCTTTATTTATTTTAATTATTTAAATTTGAAATTAGTTGAAACATATGACATGTCGTCTGAGTATCATGCGTTTAATTAGATTAGAACTACTTATGTGAAACCAAACTGTGATTCATTATTTAATACCCAAACCCTAACTCAAATATTGTTTCTAAATCGGTGGAATTAGGTGATAATCTTCAATGGCGAATCTTGTTTTATAGAAATACTGAAGTCGATCAGGGCATTTCGTGTTTGTTTTTTTAGTGATCGGAATATGATCGAACGATTTAATAGTGATGAAGTTCTCCGTTTAAGTGAGAGGTTTCAATCGCAGATAAATTCTATTGGAATGAAGGACTTTCCGTATGTGGAGGAAGCGACATTGATTAAAGACATGGCTTTAAAGTTTGAAGATCATAATAAAGATGGTGAACCAGTTGTTTATATTAAAAAATGGGTTTATTTTCTAAACACTGATATTATTTTGGCCAAATCTAACGTATTATTCAATGTGGGTCAAGATTAAAAAAATCTTAAAACTCAAAAGTATCAAATTCAAGCAACCAAGCTACCATTTAAACGAACATTAGTAGATGTTTTAATTGTACTTGTACCAATAACGGTTTTCACTGTATTTGTTAAAGTTGTTAACTTAGAATAATAAGTTAAAAAATTGAGAACAAAGGATTTGGAAATTTCAAGTTTTGGGCAGTGCGGATCCAAGAATTTTTTTCGGGTGATGCACTACTTTTAGATGTTTCAATTTCACCGAGTCGGGTATAAAAAATTCCGCGTCGGTTTGAGGTTCGGGTTGGTTCGATGGTTTGGGAAAAGTTCATTACATAATAAAAATACGATAAAATAATAAAAGAGACACTGTCATTATAAATTAAAAAAACACATAATATCAATACAATAATAGTCTTTACAAATGAAAAAAAATGCTTATGATCCGAGGTTCAATAGCTCACTTTGATAATATCTCTTCATATTCAAAATATCTACAAATCAACAATTACAAACTAACAAATTTAAAACTAAGAAACTAACAAATTAAAACCGATAATCTAACAAACTAAAACTAAATTAACAAATAACTTAAACAATTAAGTAGTTAACACTTAACAATTAAGAACAATTAACAATATTTAACAAGAAGTCAAAAACAATTAACATTTAACAATGAATTATAAATGTAAAATTACCTTCAAAGTGGGAGATTAAAAGGATTCGAGTAAGGACTGTAAGGGGACGGCTGACAGAGAACGGGGATGGCCGACTACGATGGTCGGAGTGACGGTGCCGGAGTGCGGGAGCGACTGAGTGAGGCTGCCTGAGTGTGGGAGTGACTGAGTCAGCGGCTGAAATCAGGTTAAGGGTGGAGAGGCGCTGTGTTGTTTGTGCTGGTTATGTGTTTGTGTTTGTTTAAAACCCTAACCGATGTTAGGGTAAGTTAGTAAAAAGAATAAAAAACTTTTACAAAAACAAGATTTGATCCCGCAACCTCCGGGTTACAAAACCAACATGTTACCAGACGGACAAGCACTTCAAATGGTTATATGGTGGTTTCTTTCTAATTTATAGGGTTGTTCCTTTATTATTTTATATATATAATCACTATTATTTCAAAACTCAGGTGGTTCCGAGGAACCACCCGATATCACCGTAGATCCGCCCCTGGTTTTGGGTACTCTGGTTTCAAGAATCAAATTAATACAAAAAAGGCACACTAATAATATGAATTATGCGGTGCGTTTATTGTGCGATGTGTTTTATTAAATCTAATGATGAAAACACAATTCATATACTTAAGAAAAATCTACTTTTTATTATATCTCTCTCTCTCTCTCTATATATATATACTAGTTTTAGCATGTAGTGTTTTTTTTATTATTGGTGGTTTAGGGTGTTAAATTAATTAATATTGATAGGTTTATAATAATTTTTACCAATGTTGAGATGCATATGATGAATTTGTTAAAATGGTATATTTTGGCCCCGTGGTTATTTTATATTTTTCGTTTATGTTTGTTTAAACGTGAATAAATGCCTATGCAGTTATTTTTATTAAAATATAAACATAAAAGGAGCTCTTTTAAATTGTAATGCTTTTTGTTTGTGTTCATTAATGCTAACTTATGTTCGTTTGTTTCATTTATGTTCAATCAATTGTATTCATTTATGTTTGTTCAATTATGTTCATTTAGGTTTGTTTGTTTATGTTCGTTTACATTTGTGAACATGTCGTGTAGGTTTTAAAATAATAGACAACCTTTTTTTTTATGCTCGTGTTTTCACAAAAAAATACGATCCGTCTAACCAAACACTTTGGTCGTCTTTTGACTTGTTTGAGCATTTTCCTTTTAAACTAATTACTTTGTGTTTATATGTTCGATCAACGGAGATAAAACATAACAAATCAACTCATTCACATGTAAACTAACGAAGGCATATAAGATGATTGATAATAATACTTGTGGTAAGCAGACGACAATCTGTTCAACCTCTATATGATTATCTCTGCGGTAAGATACTATATCAGATTTATAAAACTCTACCCTATCAAGTAAAGTTTTGTTCTCATGGTCATAAACAGGTCGTCCATTCTCATCAAATGCATTTAGATACAAATTCATCCATGAAATCTTTATTGCTTCTGGATTTATATCAAGCCCATAAACCTGTAAAACATATTATTTAAAAACTTATTTCATTTAGTAATAGAAGTTCACTCCAAACAAACCAATATAAGCTTAAGGGATAAGAATAACCATGACCTGTGAGGGTAACCATATGTCAGCAATGGCTATGGATATCCTTTCGTTTCTACAACCAAGCTCAGCAACCGTCTTATCCTTAAAGATAGAGTTTGGATGTCTGTTTATATTTTTTCTACTTTGGTCACCTGTAATAGCAAGAGAAAATACAGTCGAGTCTAAGGTTGTACATATGACACTGCTGATTAACAAAAAAAACATGAAAATATACCTAGAGCCGTATGCGAATACTTAACAAAGGATTATCATCGTTGTGATTGTATACGAATACCCAACTCCTGCTGATGATTCAAGAAACAGCAAATTCGCCACTGCCAAAATCAAGAATCAAGATTATTCCACCAATTTCAAAAACAAATATGTATGATTACAAACTCTTAAGGCTCATCACCTGTGCAATAAAAAAGTAATCAATTATATAATTATTAATCTAAACAATCATGTTATTCATATCGTAGATCTGTACAAATGTTAAGCTTTTTTTGATAAGTAATTAAGATCTTGCATATAAATAATGTTTTATCTATTCGAATCACGTTATGTTTTCTCTCTAATGGGTCGAACACGTTATGTTTAATCACTAATGGGAGGAAATATGGCATTACAATCCAAAGTATAACAAAACTTATACCACTATGAAGTAAAATTACAAAGGCTTTCAAGTATGTTACATGATTAAAAATCATTTAAGATATTTATTTAGGAGAATTATTGGGTACCTAATTGCATATAAGACAACAATATGTATCTTGCATCAGGGTTAGCAATACCACCGGAGATAAGCATCCTTATGGTATCCCTTTTTCTTTCTATAAACATGCACGAACAAAGTAACAAACAAATAATACACAAATTCACAGATTAAACTACAATTTGGATAAATCCGTTGCAATGCGAGTGTTCCCTATCACAACCCTTGTTAATGTAAAAGATAGTTTGCTGATCCACCTATGGTTAAAATTTGACCTAAAAGTTATAATAATCTAGAGTGAAAACGGATTAAAACCTAAATTAAATTAAATTAAATCCGTGATGCCTGGACGATGAACATCAAAGCAAAGATTAGATTTCACTGGTTAGAAATCCATTAAAGCATTGGAGAGTGAGGTGAAAAAACCTTTGATTTGGAATGATCCGCGACTGAAGGAGGTTTGACTGTAAGCAACTCGGCGATGATCAGAGCAAAGAGAAGCGTATTGATTATGGTTTTTGGCTCCAACTGAGAAACACATTTCAGATTCAGATTATGTATGATTGAATAAAACATCAAATCGGATTCGGATAAACATCAAACCTTGTGTGAACAACCATGAGCAGATGATACCAACGAAATTGGGCTCAACACACTCCAAAATTTGGTTTAAGTCCACAACATGGGTGGATTTAGAAACATCAGATGGACGAAGGTGAAAAACATCACGACGAATTCATGGCCAAAAATAAGATTATTTAAGGATTTAGAGGGTGAAGGCAGTGTAAGTTAGGGTTTAGAAAGAGGTGAAAAATTTAGAGTTATACCAAGAAGAGAACACGGGAGCATGATTATTGATCTAGAGGTTGAGAATAAAGAAGGGGAGATGTATTGAAAGCGAACAATGAAGTTGTGATGCTATCGGGTTTCACAAGTAAAAAGAAAGATAAAAGGGTTATGTGGGTAGTTGAGATGTTATGACCTGTGTAAAGAAATGGGTTAAAACCAGGCTAAATCAATGAGAGTGTTACATTTACAAATCAAGTAATCTGGTAGCTCTAGAAGGGGTGGGGAGCGACGTGAGAGCGACACATAGGATTTTTTGGTAGAAAATTATATAAATAGTTAGATATTAAGAATTTAAATTTTTTTAAAAATGCCTTATGGACGTCTCCTGATTTTCGATGATTAATCTGGTTAATGAATGAATCGGTCATTTGTCATTCAAGGAAAACACATATATTAAGAGTTGCATTTACTTCATTTTGGTTTGGTTTATAACATCTTTCTTCTTACTAACAAGATCAAGGAGTATGTTGAAGCAATTAAATCAATTGTTGGTTCACTCGATGATGGTGCAATAACTCCGTCAGCTTACGATACAGCTTGGGTTGCACTCATAAAAGATGTTAACGGAGATAGTGGTGGCCCTCAGTTCCCATCAAGTTTACAATGGGTTGTTAACCATCAGCTTCCAGATGGCTCATGGGGCGAACCCTTGATGTTTTCGGCTTTTGATAGGCTTCTCAACACATTGGCTTGTGTTATCACACTAACTTCTTGGAACATTCATCCTAACAAATGCAAAAAAGGTAAAACCCTAAATAACCCCTTGATCTTAATTTCCATATGATTTACAGCGTCTTATTTTTTTGTTAGTTTCTTTATTCAATTTTTTATATGTATTGTAGTTAACTTACATTTACTAGAGAATGTTTTTAATTTCCTTTTTTTTACATGAATTGACTATCAAAACATGTGTAATAAGTAGTTACGTTACACATTCAAGTTGTACTGTAACAACTCGTTAGTCTTGTTTCGAAAGGGAGACGAGGGTGGTTTCCAGCTTTTGTTTTGCGGGTCAAGTAACAAAGTGAAATACAAATATGCAGGAACGACTACTTTATGTCTTTATTTAATAGATGGAACTACTCTAAATAGCATACAAGCTAGACTTAAATGGTAAATTAGGTGGCGTGGGGTGATTCAGGCAGTGAAAAAGAAGGTTAATTATTCAGATTGGATTTGGGGATTGTTTTATTTGCCTTTTCTTCTTTTTTAACCCAATTAATGAGTATTCACAATTCATTCCCTATAAATATTTTTATAGGAGTCGGTTTTGTAAATTATAAGATGTGAATTATTAGTGGTTGCACTACTACATAAACAGGCATTTGCCACGGATTTTTGCTACAAAAAAAATTCGTTGCAAGTTTTGCTACGAATTAGCTATGGATTAGCTAATTACACATTTTGCTACAATTTTGCTATGAATATTCCGTAGCAAAAAAACATTCGTAGCAAAATCCATAGCAAACTTGAGAAAATAAGTATTATAAAAATGACTTTATAAAAACGGTAGCAAAATCCATAGCAAACTTGAGAAAATAAATATTATAAAAATGATTTCATAAAAACGGTAGCAAAATCCGTAGCAAACTTGAGAAAACAAGTATTATAAAACTAACTTCATAAAATTGATAGCAAAATCCGTAGCAAACTTGAGAAAATACGTATCATAAAAATGATTTCAAGAAATTGGTAGCAAAATCCGTTGCAAAATCAAGAAAATAATTGCTAAGAACCTCTTAAAATAAAGTTTGTTAAAATCCGTAGCGAAATTCGTAGCAAATTTTAGAAAATAAGAAATAATAAAATAAGTATTAACATCAATTCGTTGCAAATTGGGTAGCCGAAAAAATAAAGAAATTTAAAACTAGTTTTCCAAATTCCATAGCAATGTTCATAGCAAATTAACGCAGACCTTTGTCAACAACGATTTTTGTAAACCTGTTTTAAATTTGGCTTATCTTTAAATTAGATCTTCAAAAATCACAAACGCAATGCCCGGTTTCGGTTATGTTAATATGACACTCGAATCGAAACAATAAAAAAAAGCCCGCATAGCTTACGATGCAAAATAACATACTTAAAACGATGTTTATCCGGTCTGTAAAATTTGAGGGTTGCGGCTGTGAGTTGATAGAAATTTGGTTAGGTTTGGTCACATTTATTACGATACTAGAACTATAAAAAACAACATTATGATAAAAATATATAGAAAAACGCATGTTTCATAAAAAAATAAAAAAAATTCAAAACCCCCTCACACAAATAAATCTTGTTGGGTTAATAAGGGTAATTGGTGCTTGTTGGGTTAATAAGGACAACTAGGGTCTAGGGTCGATTGCAGTCAATTTGGGTTATTAAAGTCAACCGCGGGCAAGTAAATTGAAATAGCGTCAAATAAGATCAATATGGAGTAGTTAGGGTTGATCATGATTCGTAGTCTCCAATTATGATCAATTTGAGGCAAATTTGATTAATGAAAGTTAATAATGGTCAACGGTGGTAAACATTGATTGAAAGTGGCCAATAAGAACTTCAATGGTTTGTTAAGGCCAATATTGGTTAGCGATTGTCATACATAGCCATAAATAATATTCTGGCTCGTTAGAACTTGTTACGACCTAATATAACTCAAATACTATCATGTATATCCCATTAGGCCATAATTGTCAATATTGACCCATTATGTTCAAATATTGGCAATTGGTATGTATGACATATCACAACGTCTATATATATTTGCATATGTTACTAGACAACTAAAAGAAACACAACATTGTTTTCAGTAAAATCGGTTTTGCCAGTTAAAAGAGGGTGGCATCGCACCTTATTGTCTGCTTATTTATCTCTCTGTTGTAATGAGATCCTTTAATTAATTGTGAGTATAAGTGGTTGTGAATAATAAGTGGTTGTGAGTATAAGAGTGAAAAAATGTTAAGTGAACTTTGGAAATTTGTGAATACACTATTCATGTATAATTTTTTAATATTTTTTTATGAAAGTGGTATAAAAAGCTGACATTTGATTACCAATTAACTTTCAAACTTGTAACACTTTCGGTTGCCCGCATTCATTTTGTAACACTTTTGATCCCTATAACTAACCGACCTAACGATGCCGTTAAGTCAAAGTGGTAATTTCATCTATTCACACTGAAAATGTTGGGACGAAACTGAAGCTTAAGAAAACACTTTCATATATACAGGAATGAAATTTGTGGAAGAAAACATAAACAAGCTTGGAGACGAGATGGAAGAACACATGACACCTGGTTTTGAATTATTGTTTCTACGTTTACTTGAACACGCCCAGAAACTAGAGATCACAATGCCAAACGACTCTCCCGTTTTGAAAGAAATATATGCAAGACGAGATGTGAAGCTCAGAAAGTTAGTCAAACTTCAATTTTTCATATTTTATATACCTGAAATAAAAATAACTATTTGTTGCTGTTTGTTTTGTCATTGAAAGGATACCAAAAGACATATTTCACATGATTCCAACTATCTTACTTCATAGCTTAGAAGGGATACAAGATTTGGAATGGGGGAAGCTTCTAAAACTTCAATCAAAAAATGGTTCCTTCATGGGCTCTCCATCGGCAACTGCTTTTGCATTCATGCAAACTAAAGACCAAAACTGTCTTTCATATTTAGTCGATACAGTGGCAAAATTCAATGGAGGAGGTAATATATTCACGAGAAGAACATAAAACATATCAAGGCTAAATTTTCTTAGCATATGCAAGTTCCCTCACTTTTTTTAAATTCCGATCACTTTTTATACATCATATATTTTTTTTATTTAAATCATATTAAGTATTGTTTTTTATCTTTAATATGAATCGATTATATATGCTATTGCTATATAAACATTTATATACATACACACACGTGTTAAATGGGTATATTTGTTAACTAGCTAACGCCTTTCTGTCCTTCAAATAATACAATAGTACACACATATATATACAGCTCCTTATCGTATGAAGCTTACAAATTCTTCGATCTAAGCTATAATTACACGTGAAGTTAATAAATTGATCATATAAGTTAATTAATTAATTACGTACAAAATGTTATTAATACTCACCTATTTCCATGTTATTAAACGATATTCCATTTAGCAGTCCCAAACTTTTATCCTCTCGATATGTTTGAAAGAATTTGGCTCATCGATCGCCTGCAACGCCTAGGAATCGCACGCTACTTTCTTTCCGAGATAGAAATGTGTATTGCTTATATATACAGGTGTGTATATAATATACATATACTGAAACTCAAACGATAAATTACTAATAGAACATGATGAATTTCTGAAGATATTGGGATGAAAAAGGAATTGGGTTTGCCAGAAACTGCAATGTACCAGATATTGATGACACCGCTATGGCTTTTCGGGTTCTAAGAACTAATGGTTATGCAGTGTCTGCTGGTTAGCTAATTATATAACATAAGATATCTAATTATATAACAAATATACGACACCATTAAATTTTTTATGTTATGACAGATGTGTTTCGATACTTTGAGGAGAATGGACAATTTGTATGTTATCCTGGGCAATCAAAAGAAACTGTAACGGTGATGTTTAATCTATATCGAGCTTCTCAAGTGCTTTTTCCGGGAGAGAAAATCCTATATGATGCCAAGAACTTTTCCCATAAATTCTTGATGGAAAAAGTTTCATCCAACATGCTTTTGGACAGATGGGTCATCTCCAAGGACTTACCTGGCGAGGTATGTAACTATATATCGATCGATAATTATGAAGCTAAATATTCAGTAAACTAAAAATCGCAAAAGCCTTCATTACTAGAAAAATCAGTTACATAACCAAATAACATATCCTAACTTCAATAAATATAACTCGGAAAAATAACATAATACGTAAGATTTGGGAGTATAGGCTTTTAGTATAAGTTGAAATACTAATTTTTTGTTGGTAATTTCCATCTTATAAGGCCCATCACGGGTCGGTGACCGGGTCAGACCTATTGAGCCTATATAATTAATTAATGATGTAATGAGTTTATGAGAATACAATTGGGTTTTATATATAGCAATTACTTGTTGGCTAAGTTATGGTCAATCTATAAATACATAGCCATGATTAGGGTTATTGTATTATGAGATTAATTATTATATTCAAGTTTTGAGCTAGTTTCTTGATTATAATAATACAAGTAGTTTACTTAAATATCGTGTGCTCGTTTGTGTTTCCATTATCAATTCATTATTGAATTACTATCAGAGCCGGTTAAGCTCTTGAAATAGATCGATCAAGTCGAGAGAGAGAATAAAGGTTCGATCGTTGCTACTTGTTTGCTTTCGGTTTATTGTTTTGTGATTAGGCAAAAGAAAAATAAATTCCATCATCTTTGTATGTAGCTCTTGACCGGCTAGTTAGAGAAAAAATATGTCAAAAAGTAAAAGAAAGTTATAATTGAGTTTTTCTCTACCGGAATCGGAAGTTCTAGTAACTCGAACAAGTTGTCTTTTTTTTTTGGTTGAGTTTGTTTTGAGGAATTAAGAAAAGAGGAAAAGAATAAAACATTGTGGTTTAATTCCTTTTGTTTTATTGGTTCATATGTTTTGCATCGAATAAAACTGTTAAGCTCTCA
Organism: Bidens hawaiensis; assembly: GCF_021521415.1. Taxonomy (NCBI): domain Eukaryota; kingdom Viridiplantae; phylum Streptophyta; class Magnoliopsida; order Asterales; family Asteraceae; genus Bidens; species Bidens hawaiensis. Next base: position 196,484 of record NW_027493011.1, on the reverse strand, counting down.
TCCGCCGATTTCTGTTCTAAAGCGTGTTTGATTAAAGTCTTGATCGGCGTGGAGCAATTGAAGACTAGCGATCTTGAAGACCCAGGATCTAGTTTGTGTATTAAATCGGAATTTTTTTTTTCACAAAAGAAGGGAGCTGCTTAAAAGAATTTTATATTGAATTGTGTGCGGAAAAACGACCATCTAGCCACAAACAGTATACAATAAGATGCAGAATTAATCTTCGTTTAGCTAAATTTTTTCCCGAACCGAATAAACTAACGAGGATGCAAACAAACAGGGTATTTAAACGTAACAAGGGACACCAAATTTTAGCATGAAAACCTTTCAAAGTGAGAGTAAACACCATAGAGCTTCTTTAAATTCACTATCACCCGGCGAATAATAGCAATACGAAATCTTCTCTAGATAAAACTAGAGGTATACACAAATCATCATATATTTGGAACAAACTAACATAAAGTATATGGAATCAAATAAGTGAATAAGAGGTAACACCAACGAGAAACTACCGGTCTCTGGAACGTCTCTTATATTCAAAACACCAAAAAAAGAACACCAAACTTCTTTTCTTCGTCTTTGTTGTTGAAGAGAGGAATGCCCCAAAAATATGTTCTATCTTTCTTGCATGTGAAATAAGGTCGGCAGGATACAACTCACCAACGAAAAACAAAACCTATAAATATGTTTGTTGTTGCTTGTCGTCCACACAAAGCCCACCAAACAAAACTCCAATTTTAGCGGTCATGGCCAAAATCCGAAAAACCAAATATATGGTTTTTTTAAACCGTGAAGTAAAATATATTTTCTTTTCTTTTCTTTTCTTAATAAAAACAAAATAATAATTATAGTATTAAAAACCCATGTAGGATAATTGTTGGGCTTTCTCACGGGGAAAAACCCCAACAAAGCTCCCCCTTTTTGTCTATAAGAAAGAGCTTACCACTTCGGCGAGCGAACAACATATGTTCAGTTTCTCCCTTACCAAAGCTTTGGTTAAAATATCGGAACAATTACCATCGGTGTGAACTTTATCAAGTTCAAACAACTTGTCTTCAATTGCATCTCTAGTCCATTGATACCTCATATCAACATGTTTTGTTCTTCTATGACACATAAAGTTCTTAGCAAGGTGAATAGCACTTTGATTATAACAAACAACCATGTAGCGTTGTTGTATAAAGCCAAACACTCGCATAAATCTTTTCAACCACAATAATTCTTTGTATGCTTTTATTGCTGCCATATATTCTGCCTCGGTAGTAGACAAAGCAACATACTTTTGCAGTCTTGACTGCCATGACACGGCTCCGCCCGCAAATAACATCATGTTGTCCTTGTTTCTTGCCATATCAAAATCCATGTAACCAACATTTCCAAATGTTATACCCAATTTGGAGGTACCACGTAGATATCTAAGGATCCACTTAACTGCTTCCCAATGCTTCTTACCTGGATTTGACAAGAACCGACTAACAACACCAACTGCATGAATAATATTAGGTCGTGTACATACAATTGCATACATCAAGCTTCCAACCGCTGATGCATATGGAACACCCTCAATCTCTTCAATCTCTTTCTTAGAAGTAGGGAAATCTTTTTTAGTTAACTGCCTAGATTAATAAACTTTTATTTCAAACCACATTAACTTTGGACATCTTGAATACGCTAAGCACCTTTTCAATGTATATCTCTTGTGACATGTGCAAATTCTTTGAAGCTCTATCTCTAGTAATCTGAATCACAAGAATATTCTTAGCTGGACCAAAGTCTTTCACCGAAAATGACTTGCTTAATTCTTTCTTCAACTGGACAATTCTTTCTGCATTTTTGCCAAAATCAACATATCATCAACATTATGCAACAATATGATGAAATCATCATCACCAAACCTCTTGAAGAAAACACAGTGATCCGACGCAGTCTTTCGGTAGCTTTGCTTCCCCCATAACTAACTCAAATTTCTTGTACCACTGTCTCAATGCTTGCTTTAACCCATAAAGACTTTTCTGAAGTTTACAAACATAATATTCTTTACCCTTAACCAGAAAACCGTTAGGTTGCTCCATATAGATTTCTTTATCCAGATCACTGTGAAGGAATGTTGTCTTGACATCCATTTGCTCAACCTCAAGATCAAGACTAGCTGCTAAACCAATAATCACTCTATTGGAACTCATCTTCACAACTGGAGAAAAAACCTAATCAATATCAATACCCTTTCTTTTACTGAACCCCTTGACTACAAGTCTTGCCATATACCTAGGTCGTGAGGTATGTTCTTCAGTATTCACTTTGTAGGCCCACTTATTCTTCAAAGCTCTTTTTCCCTAAGGCAACTTCACAAAATCAAAGGTATTGTTCTCATACAAGGAATCCATCTCATGTTGCATGGCTTTAACCCACTCTCTTTTATGTTTATCTTCTATGGCCTCTTTATAACATTCGGGCTCTCCCCCATAAGTGAGTAAAAAATACTCACTAGTAGAATAACGTGCAGAAGGTTGACCGCCTGAGTGGGTCAAAATCATGCATATATACTGGTAACTCAGGATGAATATCCTCATCCAACTCCACCTGCTCTTGATTATCAACATTATCTGTACCATGTAGTTATCATTTTGAATACCATCTTCGTGATGTGGCTCAAAATGCTAAGTAGGAAGAGGATCCAAATTAATGAGATCATCAGTATACTGAGGAACTACTTGTGTCTTCTAAATATCTTTCAAACTCTGATCTTCCACAAACACAACATCATGACTTCTTACAAGCTTATTTGAAACCATATCATATAGCATGTATTCATACTCTTTTTGCCCACAACCAAGGAATATACATTGTCTGGACTTCATATCAAGCTTTGATCTTTCATCTCTGGGAATATGCACAAATCCTTTGCATCCAAAGACCCGCAAATGATGATATGATAAATCTTTTCCACTCCAAACCTTGTCTGGAACATCATTATGCAAAAGAATACAAGGAGTAAGATTAATAACATGTACCGGTGTATGTAAAGCTTCACCCCAAAAGGAATTAGGCAAGTCTGGCAAACATTTAAACCTTTCAACCAATGTTCTATTCACCCGTTTGCTAAACCATTCAACTATGGTGTCTTTGGTGGTGGTCTTTGGTGTCGAATACCTATCTATCTATAATGAGCATTGGAAGGAACAATATATTCACCTCCATTGTCTATTCGAACAAACTTGAGTTTCTTCCCAGTTTGTTTCTCAAGTAAGGCATGAAACTGCTTATACACATCAAATACCTGATCTTTATACTTCAAAGTATAAATCCATACCTTCCTCGAATGATCATCTATAAATGTGACATAATATAAGCAGCCTCCAAGTGTTCTAGTCTTCATAGGACCACATACATCTGAATGCACCAAGTCAAGTATACTTTCTTTTCTATGACGCAGATGACCACGAAAAAAAACTCTCTTTTTCTTGCCATTCATACAATGAAAACACTTCTTTAAATAAACATCTTTCATACCGGACAAGGCATGTTTCTTCAATATTATAGACATCCCTTTTTCACTCACATGAGCAAGTCTCTTGTGCCATAGACCGGTCACATCAAAATTCACCAATGAATGAACCGAGTCTCTGGAAATCTTTGGATGTGCCATATATAACTTTGAAATTCTTTTACTTCTTGCCACAATCAACGAACCACAAGTGAGTTTCCAAATTCCACCACCAAAGGTATTGTGGAAACCATCATATCTAATGTGCACGCGGAGATCAAATTAAGTCTAATATCTGGAATAGGTTTTACATTGTGTAAAACCAAATCCATCCCAGTATTAAACTTCAAGCAAACATCCCCAACACCAAGGATGTTTGATAGCCCACAGTTACCCATCTTGACATTCCCAAAATCACCAGAAGTATAAGATGAATAAAAATACCTTTGCGATGTCACATGACAAGTAGCACCACTGTCAATGACACAACTCGAATCATCACGTGCAATGTTCACCCTATCATAATCACAACAAATATGTAACTCTTCAGTGGTTGTGTTACTTTTCAAAAGTACCTTCATCATCGCCGTCCTTCTTATGGTTGTTCTTTTTATTGTTGTAATTAGCCTTCTTGTTCTCCTTTTTCAATTGTTTGCAATATTTTATTGTGTGCCATTTCCTTCCATAATGATAGCACTCAAAATCATCAAACTTCCCTTTAGATTTGATGCGATGCTTCGCTCTATTACTCGGACCTCTAGTATGGCTTCTCCCCCGGCTTTCGGTAATTAAGGCATCTGAATGTGAAGAGGAACCTTGTGACTTTATTTTCAGCTCTTCATTTATAATACTATCTTTATCCAATTCCATAGTAATAATACCGTTTGTTGTGAAGTTGAACAACGATGTCCTAAAAGTCTCCCAAGAATCCGGTAATGTATTAAGAAGCCACAAACCTCGTATCTCGTCTTCAAACTTAATACCCATACCAGCAAGATGATTAATAACACCATGAAAAATATTCAAATGATCAGTAGCATGTATTTTAAGTTTATCAAATGTTTTAAAGAGCAATTTATTGTTCTCGGTCTTCCGAACATACAACTCTTCAAGCTTGATCCATAGAGTGCGAGCATGAGACTCCCCGCTAATATGGTTTAAAACATTATCATCAACCCATTGCTAAATATATCCATAAACCTTCCTATGCAAAATATTCCACTCCTCATCGGTTTAATGTTCTGGTCTATCTGTACTAAACACATGCAAATTAAAATCCTTTATAAAAAGAAGATCTTCCATCTTGTCTTACCAAACATGATAATTATAACCATTGAAATTCAGAGTCCTACTTATATTAGCCTCCATCGTTCAAACAAGTCTTAACCCAAGAACAAGAGCCGAAGCTCTAATACCACTCTGCTGGGAAAAACGACCACCTAGTCACAAACAATATACAAAAAGATGCGGAATTAGTCTTCGTTTGGCTATACTTTTTCCTGATCCGAATGAACCAATGAGGATACAAACAAATAGGGTATTAAAACGTAAAAAGGGATAACAAGGGGCACAAAATTTTAGCATGGAAAATCTATCTAGGCGAGAGTAAAAACCACGAGGCTACTAGAGCCGGTTCAAATTCACTATCACCAGGCCAATAATAGCAATACAAATTCTTCTCTAGATATAACTAGAGGCATACACAAATCATCATATACTTGGCACAAACTAGCATCAATTATATAGAAACAAATTAAGAAAAGGAGGTAACACCAACGAGAAACTACTGGTCTCTAGAGCGTCTCTTATATTCAAAACACCAAAAGAATGAACACCAAACTTATTTTTCTTCCTCTCTGTTGTTGACAAGAGGAATACACCAAAAATATGTTCTTAATCTTTCTTGCGTGTGACTTAAGGTTGGCAGAATACAACTCACCAACGAAAAACAAAACCTATAAATATGTTTGTTGGCTTGTCGTCCACACAAAACCCACCAAACAAAACTCCAATTTTAGTGGTCATGGCGAAATCCAAAAAACCAAATATATGGTTTTGTTTAAACCGTGAAGTAAAATATATTTTCTTTTATTTTAATTACAAAACATAAAATAAGAATTATAGTAATAAGAACCCATTATATATATAAAATAATTATTGAATGATGGTGTCATAAAATTTACTTTGAGTACACTACAAAAGAAACAATACTTGACTATTAAAAAAATGATATGTTACATTGAAGGTTATAGTTAGGATGGCAAACAATTTTTCTTTTAAAACCTCCTGGGATCGAGTCTTTTAGTTGTCACTTTTAATTTTTCCAGCAAAAATCATTTGTTTTTGTTTAATCTTTCTTAGATAAAAACCATTTGTTTAACCACTTACGATTTCAATTATGTTTAGCTCCATCGGGAGCTGACCGAATTCACGTAAACGGTATCACCGTCTGAACACCCGGGACTGACAACGTTCGGGTGTGACCAACGTCCGAGTTTTACCAACTGCATTATGTTAGTTATTATTATCTTTTAGTTAGCCGCTGTATTTTTTTATGACATCACTTTCGATTCCGACCAAATTCATGTCGGTTCTCAGTCGCAACCAAGGATTTTTTGCTTGGCGGCGAGTTTGGTTGTTGAAATTATTTTTTCTAGTTTCGGTGCATAAATTGATACTGAGTAATATCGTGTCGATGCTCTGCAACAACACATAGTTTTTATCAGCTCGGCACAACGCGCCATATGATGCCTAGTGTAGGATAATTGTTGGAATTTCTTATCAAATTGTTCACATACTCCACGCAATTATTGTATACAGATATGTGATTCTTGCTTGTAAAAGAAGTCAGAGGTGTTGAATCTTTTATTTGGATCCTTCTATTTTTCTCTGCGATACAGAAGAAAAAAAATAAACATGTTTGTTTTAATTCTCTTTTTTCCTTCGTTCAACTAAAGGTTGATTGATTTTTTTCGTGGTTACGGTTTTACGATGAACGATGGGTGATAAGGATGTGAAGACGAGCGGTGGAAGCGGGGAGCGGGAACCGAATGTGTTCCAAAGTCCCATGCTTACCTCTACTAATTACACGATATGGGCTATTCGAATGAAGGTACTCTTGAACTTGCACAAGGTTTGGGATACCATTGACCCGGGTGCAACTGATAATGATAAAAATAGCATCGCGACTGCGTTGACTTATCAGTCGATCCCGGAAGCAACAATTATGCAAGTAGGTAATCTTGAGTCGGTCAACGAGATTTTTAACGCAATTAAGACACGTAATCTGGGGGATGAGCAGGCAAGATTGCAAACCCTCATGACCGACTTTGATGGTCTAAGGATGAAAGAGACAGAGACCATTGATGAGTTTGTGTCGAAACTCTCATGTACGACATCGAAGGCAGCGAGTTTAGAAGAAGTGATCGAGGAAACTAAGATGGTCAAGAAGTCCTTTCAAGTCTACCCCGAAGTAAATTTAGTCAAATTGTTGCCTCCCTTGAACAAACTTTGGATCTCAAAACTTTTGGGTTTAAAGATGTGGTGGGAAGTTTTAAAGCATACAAGGAGCGGATTCGGGAAGAAGACACGCATTTCGAAACCCAAGGTAAGCTTATGTTTCATACGTCTGAATCCTCAAGTAGGTAGTACAATGATCGTGAGTCCACTCGTGGAGGTCGTGGATGTGGAGGGGCGAGGACGAGGTGGTCGCGGGTCGGGCCAAAACCGTGGTCATCAAGAAAACGCCATCAACTGGGAAAACCGTGAACATAAGGGAAAACCCCAAGACCATTCAAAGGTTCAATGATATCGATGTGATGAGTTTGGACACTTTGTCCATAAGTGCTCCAACCAAAAACAAAAGGTTCAAGGTTATGAAGTGTGTTCAAGAAACGGTGTTCTTAAATGAAAAAAAGGTTATAACCGGAAACTATGAGTCCAAAGATGGTGATGAATGGTATTTGGATAACGGCTCAAGTAACCACATGACGGGTAACAAGTTTTTCTTTTCTAAACATAACAATTATGTCACATGAATGGTTAAGTTTGGGGATGACTCCTATATTGATATAAGCGTTAAGGGGTCGATCGTTTTTGAGACTAAAACTGGTGAACATCATTTGCTTACGGATGTTTATTTTATACCTAGTCTTCGAAGCAATATATTATTAGTCTCGGTCAAGCCTTGGAACACGGGTGTGATATTCATATAAAATATAACTACCTTACGATGCATGATGGCAAGGTAGGTTATTAATGAAAGTGACTCGTTCCTCTAATCGGCAATACCGCATACGATTGAAGATTGATAAACCGGTTAGTGTACTTAGCCGAATTGAAAAAACAAGTTGGTTGTGACATGCTAGGCTTGAACACTTGAACTTTGAATCTATTAAGGTAATGGCTAGGAGGGAGATGGTTTAAGGGATGCGTGGCGTTACCCGTGAAAACAAGATATGTGAATCGTGTTTGGTCTGGAAGCAAACGAGGTCATGCTTTCCTAACTCGTTGGATTTTAGGGTGACTCGAGCCCTATAACTTGTGCACGGTGATCTGTTTGGACCGATTACTCCTCCAACAGTAGCATGTAATATGTACATTTTTGTTTTAATTAATGATTACTCACGAATTGTTTGGACGTATTTGTTGAAAGCTAAAGATGAGGCGTTTGAAGCATTCAATAAGTTTAAGGAATTGGTTGTAAGGGATGTTGGGAAAAAGATCAAGACGTTTCGTATCGACCGAGGTAGAGAGTTTACCTCACATAAGTTCAACCAATTTTCTAACATGGAAGGCATTCAAATACATCTAACGACACCATATGCACCTCAACAAAATGGGGTGGTTGAAAGAAGTAACCGGACCTTATTGGAGATGACACATGTCACACCCCAACCTAAGGCGAAATGTCGGGGCGTGAGCTGATTGGTCACAGTTCTTAAGGTACTATCACGTAAAATTAAAGGTGACAATATCTATTAAAAATTTAATTAAATATTCAAATAATCAAATACAAAGAAGTACATAATCCATAAATACAACAAAAACAAATTTATATTTCCAATGATATTGATTAAAATTCTTCTAAAGTAAGTTCATTACTAAGTCTTCACCAACTTGCATTCAATCATATAATAACCAGCATATGCGCATAAAATAGAAACAATTTTGTCAACACATAGTTGAGTGAGTAAAACACAGGTTTTTGACACTACAATAACAATATATAAGAGAAAACACAAACTATTCCTGTGAGATAACAACTAAGCCATAACATGTGCACACTTCAAACAGATAATAAAGAAAGGGCTAAACCGTTACCATGTGAATTGGGCATTGGTTACCAAAAATGAGTTGTCGGTGAAACCATTGTCATGCGTTTGGACATCGGCCACTATGACAATGATTATGATGTATTCTGCGGTAAAATAGAGAAACTAAACATATAGCAAGTTAGGCATCAAACCGATAAACACACAAGGATTAACAGTTGAAGTTGTGGATACTATATAACAGATAAATATCATAAGATGCGGGCATTGGTTACCAAAAATGAGTTGTCAGTGAAACCATTGTCATGCGTTTAGACGTCGGCCACTACGACAATGATTATGATGGAATCTGCGGTAAAATAGAGCAACTAAACATATAGCAAGTTAGACATCAAACTGATAAACACACAAGGATTAACAGTTGAAGTTGTGGATACTATATAACAGATAAATATCATAAGATGCGCATATGTCCCCAAAAGGTTTAGAATAAGTAAAAAGGAAAGTGAGATACTCATGTTATCAAATAAGCAAAGCGAGAATGCTTAGATAAGAAAGCGGTAAACCATGCTCTTCGGGAATTACTGACGAGAAATCCTAAGTAACAATAATTGCGGAAAATGGATATAATTTGAATAACAAATCTATAACTAGATAGAGATTTGGGAATCTGATGATCGAGTGTGTTCTTGCGAAAGTTACATAGATTTATTATTACTTTAATAAATAATATATTTTGATTATGAAAAATTATAACTATAGATAGAATACTTAAATAAAAATTTATAAAATTTTGGATAGATTATATAAAGAGAATTGCTTTAAATGTTTATTTTAAACTAAAAATACGTGCATTATATGTTTATTATTAATAAGGATTTTTTTTAAATTAGTATTGTAACTAATAGATAATAAATAATAATAATAATATTTATATAAAGTATAATCTTTTTATAAAACACTTGAATTTATACTATATTTTAATATAATAAGATGAATTTTAAATATATATTCCAAATTAAAACCCTTTATATAAATTAAAACCTGTATATATTTTAATAACTAAAATACACACACACACACACACACATATATATACACACACACACACACAAATATATGGTTTTAACCAAGGTTCGGAAAACGACTAGTTTAAATGTTGGTTTTAGTAAAATACAGATTTTTTAATATGGTTTTAATATCTAGAATATAACTTTAATTAATTAAATTTATTAATATACTAAATTACCAAAAAAAAAAAACAAGAATGGGCTATGGGTTCGATCCCGCGCCCCCTAGCGGCTCAACCATTGATCGCAATCACCCTAGCCAATGGGCTAGGTTAAGATGGTTAAAGTCTGAAACGATTTAATAAACATGAAGACGCATATATCCCAAATAACTCAAGAACCCTAACGAAATCAATCGGTTAATCTGATTGATGCTCGTTCAAATAAAGTTAGGGTTTCTGATAAACGATTCAAAACGAACACAGTGTATATTGTAATTACCTAGTATGTGGAAGAGTTGATGGTGAACCACAGGTTTGACCCGACGGCACTAACAAGATTAAGAACTGGTACTTTGTGACGACTAGAATGTAATTGGATATAAGGGTATTGATGGCGCTGGTTATCAGATCGTGCAGGCAAGTTTAATTGGGTTGTAGTGTTCATTATGATGTATTTTGATAAACGAGTTAGGTAGGACTGAGTATAAGATCAATACGTATCTAAAATTGATCTCGTTTCCTAATTCCCTTTGTCGGTGAGGCCGATTTGGCAAGTGAAATAGTATCCATGATTCAATTTCTATGATTAAGTAAAAATATACGCATCAAGCAAACAAACGGGTCACAGGTACTTGTATAAGGGTTTGGTTACGGATTTGGGTTGTTAAGTAGATGGGTTTAATATAATAATATATGACAGATTTGCAGATTAGTCCCTAGACTATTAAGGTGAAACAAAATAGGGTTAATGTATATTTTAGGGTTAAAAGTGTACATCTTTCAAAATTTAATTTATATATAATAAATAAATATAATAAACAATTAAAAAAAATAATAAATACTCGATAGGCGCAAGATTTATTAATAAAATTTCCCGAACATAAAACGGGTCGGGAAACGGATATAACATATTAAGTGGAAAACCCGAGTTGTTACAACACGGAGTATGTTAAAATTAATAGACGTTCTGAATTACTTATGGGGTGAGGCAATTCGACATGCAATGTACATCGAGAATCAGATTCTTACTCGTGCACTAAAGTATTCGGTTGTGTGGTGTATGAAAAGATAGTGGGCACTCACTTGATAAAGCTCGAGACCGTTCAAGGATTTCAGTGCATATCGGAATCGAGACCAGGTCCAAAGCTTACTGGTTGTTCGATCCGAAGAACCAGAAGGTTATGATAGCTCGTGATGTGGTTTTTGACGAGAAGAAGACGTGGGTTTGGTCAAATTCGAGTCAAATCAATGAATAAACGGAGCTAGCACCGGTTTCATTTTGGGTTGATTGGAACGAGGTTATTGATACAGGAGTTGGGAAAATTGTAACCGATTCTATGCGGAGCAAAATCATTTGTGTCGAAGATTCAGGTTTTTTACCAAGTTCAGCAACATAATCATCAACATCATCTGTCTCTAATTTAGACAACCCATCAGCACTTTTAGCGATAAATTCTTATACTCTAGTCGCTAATTCCAAAAACTCAGCAACAAGTTTAGCGACACCAGTATCAACTGATTTAGCGACACCAACACTTAATGAACCAGAAGTTAACTTACGAAGATCTCCATGTGTTCCGATCGCACCAGTTAAGTTCAATTATGATGTCCTATGTTCAGAAGTGGAGAACATTGAACTTCTTTTGTTAGAAGAAGGTGAACCAAAGAATTTTGGTGAAGCAAAATCCAAACGGAGTGAATAAAGGTTTTGCAAATGGAAATCAAATCCATTAAACGAAACAACACATGGAAGTTGATCGAGTTACCTAGAGGGGCTATAGCTATCGGATTAATAAATATAAAGCAAGAATCGCAACAAAGGGTTACGTGCAACAACCCGGAGTCTATTTGACGAGACCTATACTCCAGTGGCGAGACTTGAAACCGTACGAATGGTCGTTTCCATTGCAGATACTGAAGGATGGCAATTACATTATTTGAATGTAAATTCGGCATTTTTACATGGGAAGCTACAAGAAGAGGTCTTCGTTTGTCAATCAGTTAAACCTGAGGAGGAAAACAAAGTCTACAAGCTAACTAAGGCCTTATACGGTTTGAGGCAAGCACCACGGGTGTGGAATACCAAGCTTGATGGTATTCTCACGGGTTTTAAATTTGTGAGGTGCTCGAAAGAACAAGAGGTGCACCGGAGATTGATTGGAACTGGCATTATTATTTTCAGCGTGTATGTCGATGATTTGGTAGTTACGCATTTTAACAACGATCACGTTAAGCATTTCAAACTCAAGAAGTTTGAAATGTCTGATATTGGAATGCTCACTTATTATCTCGAAATTGAAGTCTCACAGATGGAGAATGAGATTCGAATCCATCAAGTTCTTATGCCCAAAGGTTATTGAAAGAAGTCGGGATGGAGGATTGTTATTCTAAAGGTGTACCCATGGATCCTAATGAGAAATTTTCTAAAGTCGAGGATGATGCTGATGCAGATGCAAAGGCAACTGAGTACCGAAAGTTAGTTGGGTGTCTTCGTTACTTGTTAACCACTCGACCTGATTTGACGTTTTTGGTTGGCATGGTTAGTAGATATATGAATAGTCCAAAAAAGCCTCACTTGGTAACAATTAAACAAATTCTTCACTTTATTCAAGCAACTGTTGAATGGGATCAGGTATAAACGAGATGGATCAAAGGAATTGATTAGGTACAATGATAGTAGTCATAACATAGATGAAGATGATGGAAGAAGCACTACAAGTTATGTGTTCTATTATGGGGGAGCCCTGATTTCTTGGTGCTCACAAAAGCAATACACCATAGCTCTTTCATCATGTGATGCGAAATACATGGTGGTGAGTTCAGCCGCGGGACAAGCCATATGGTTGGGTGAATTGTTGGCGGAATTGACCAGAAAGAAATTGCAAGAAGTGGTGTTAAATATTGATAATACATCGGTGATTGCCTTGGTTAAAAATCGAGTTTTTCATTGTCAAAGCAAGCACATAAAGTCCCGATTTCAAAATATTTAGGAATGTGGAGCGTATTAGTGGTAAGGAACAGCGAGCTGACATACTCACTGCAAGAACAAATTTTGACAAGATGAGAAGATTGCTCGGCGTTGAAGATCTCCTAGTTTCGAGTTTGAAAAGGATGATTCGTTCGGATCGACATGAGATTCCAACTACATTGCATTTCCAGAATCCATGTTGTATATTTGAAAGAGGTTGACCTCCTTGCTTAGATGGTGATTGTTGGTAATTTCTATCTTATAAGGCCCGTCACGTGTAGGTGACCGAATTAGACTTATCGGGCCTATGGAATTCATTACTGTTGTAATGAGTTTATGTGGATACAATTGAGTTTTATATTTAGTAATTACTTGTTGGCCAAGTTAGGGTCACCCTATAAATACATAGTCATGATTAGGGTTATTGTATTATGAGAGTGATTAGTGTATTAAAGTTTTGAGCTAGTTTTTTGATTATAATAATACGAGTTGTTTATCCTAAACATCGTGTGCTTGTTTGTGTTTCCGTTATCAATTTGTTCTTGACTTTTTGTGTCAGTTTTGAAGGTGTGTCAATTGGATTTCAAAGAACTACAACGTAAATCATGGATTAACTCCCTAATTTTATTTATCGAGAATCATAAATATAACTAACATGTTTATTTATTAAATCTAATTAGTTATCATAGATTAATACAACTCATTGGTTAATTTATTCATAATTGATTTAAATAATGAGCCCATTTTCATAAGCGCTTCATTACTACTCGAGATGGGCCCAACGTACCCAATCTGGCCAGGTAAAATGATACTTGTCACTCACAATCTCACATGAACCAACATCTCACCCATGTTCTTATTTCATGAAAGGCAGCCCGTGTTCTCATACACGTATAACTATTGATGACGGGGGTAGCCCAAGGAATTAATAAAATGGCTTTCACACATTAACACTAAAAAGGTTAAAAGGTTAAAAGCTTCGTTTCCCGCGCAATTTATGTAAACAAGTACATGCACAGTACCCACGTGCAACAGTACAACGTCAAATCACTATTCACATCACTGTTCCCTCTGAACAAGGGACACGCTCAGATAAAGTAATATTATTTAAATCACGGACCAACGGTCAAAAGGTTCCCGCCCATAAAGGTCAACTCTCTAGCAAACTGGAGGCTAACTAGTTTAGTTACTGGACTAAAGGCTTGGGCTCTCCTCCTATAAAAGGAGAACTTAGCCATAAACAACAGGGGATCAGATCTGGAGATAACACATACTCTTTGATCTTCTCTTCTTTCTTGAGAAGTATGCACTTTGCTTATTTCTTTCTTACTTCACAAACATCATAGCTTCACCAAGAACTTCATCCAAAAACCGATCTCAAACACCTCGGTCTTGGATCTCAAGTGAGCTATAACAAACAACAACAAAATAGTGAACCTCTCTCTACGTTTTGCAAACGTAGAGGGACGCCACGACCTGCGTTAGGTTAACCTGAACCCTTGAAGCTTGTTAGCCTAACTAGTCCATTCACTATCATTGGTCTTATATTTGTTGTAGCAACAAGTTGGCGCCCACCGTGGGGCTACGACGCTTACTTTATCTTAAAGACCAGTAGTGTAGCTCCATATTCATCAAAATCACCATGTCGGAAGGTGGATCTCTCGATGAAGTCAACCAAGTGTCAAGAACACTGACACCAAGTGCCGGCCAAGAAACTCAGGCGACTACTACATCTTTTTCCACCCCGGGAGGAACTCCGACGGAGCCTTTGTTCCTCGAGTTTTCACCCTTCCGAACTCCGAACCCTTCACGATCCGGAGTTCCTTCTCCTCATGCAAGAGTTACGAACACCCTGGAGCGTGTTGACTTGACAATGGAAAGGGTATAACGACATTTTTTGCAACTAAGGCATCTTCTTAACCGACACGTGAGCCAAGAGAGAGAAAAGGGAATAAGATTAAGGCTGGAGTATGACGATTCAGAGCCCTCACTATCACTCGGACGTCCACCTTCCCCTCTTACTAGCTCACGACCGGCTGCTTCTCATTTAGAAGCTGGTCCAAGTATAACCTGCCAACCTTTTAACCCCTCTCCTTACACCGATGGGAGACCAAGCCCAACGGCTTTCCCTTTGTTCACTTCACAACCCCTTGGACACGAGACCACTCTCGACCAAATATGGCAGTCACCAGCTTCAAGTGTTCCTCCTACAGCCACTAAATGGGAGCAGGCCATGTCGGTCTTGCCCTTGGCTCGAAGTGCAGCAATGAGCACTCCCATGGGAACAAACCAAATAGCGGCAACACCTGAAAGCCTTCAAGGCTTTAACCTCATGCCTCAGATGATTGCTCAAATGATGGCACACTTCCCTTGGACCCAGCTCATCAACCAAGCGCTGGGTACTGACCAAGGAACAACAAGTCATAATCCTGCTATAAGGCTTGATGAAGATCTGGCAAAACCTTACAAGCCTGGTAACCTATCTTGTTTTTCTTAACAAATTGCCGATTATGACTCTCTGACGAAAATTAAGATGCCACCCCATATAAAAACATATGATGGGACCGAAGATCCTGAAGACCACCTCCAGGTCTTCACCGGTGCAGCCAGAATCGAAAAGTGGTCCCACGCTGAATGTTGTTTGATGTTCATGCAAACACTAGTCAGATCAGCCAGGATATGGTTCAACGACCTTCCTGCCCAAAGCGTTCGAAGCTTCGATAATCTGAGCAAAGGGTTCTTGGCCAACTTTTCACAACAGAGAAGGTAAGTCTAGGATACCATGGTCATTTTTCAGATAAAACAAAGAGATGATGAGAGCCTTCGAGATTTCATCGAAAGGTATAAAAAAGAAGGGTTGACATATGTGGGGCCGATGAAAGAATGAGGGTGGCAGGCTTCATGAACGCCATCACCTCCAAATACCTCACAAGGGACTTTAACAAGTGCCTACCTAAAACCCTTGAAGAGGCTCTCGAACGAGCTGAAGCTCACATCCTAGGTGAAGAGGCCGTTGATTTCAAAGAACAAAGAATAAGAGCTCTTAGTTGGCGAGGCAACAGCCCCAACCAAAAGAAAGGGAACTTCAATCCCTATGATAAATATCCAAGGAGCTAAAATCAACGAAGGCCTGAAGGTCGGAACCCTCCAAGCAGGGAAAAGACTGTGAACTTCACAGCCTTAACCAAAACCCCTCAGGAGATCCTTGCCACTGAAGAAGTGAAACACAACTTCCGACCTCCTCGACCCTTGCCCAAAAGCAAGAAGAACGAAAACTCCACCCAGTTTTGTGAGTTCCATGAAGAAAAAGGTCACCACACAAACGATTGCTTTCAACTCAAGATAAGAATTGAGGAAGCTGTCAAGTGTGGAGAATTGGCTCATTTGGTAAAAGGGGTCAAAGATAAGATGGCTGAAAGAAAAAGCAAAGAAGTGAATATGGTGAATATAGACTCCCCACAAACGACAACGCTTGGAGGCTTGGGAGGTTCAGCGTCTGCTTCCCACCACCTCAAGGTAACTTACTCTCAAACCCTTTGGTAGTAGCGGCGAACGTGGGAACACTCATGATAGACAAAGCCTACATCGACACAGGGGCGGCCACAGAGATCCTGTATGAAAGGTTCTTCAACCGGCTAAGTAAGGAAGAGCGTTCAAGGCTTCAAGCCTCCGGGCCATCTATAAAAGGTATCGTCGATATACCCTTGAAGCCTTTAGGCCAACTAACCCTTGATGTTTGTTTTAGTGAAGGCAAGATGAAGAAAACCAAACCACTCACTTTTGTGGTTATCAACGTACCTTCCAACTATGATGTAATCATAGGAAGGCCAGGGCAATGTGTGTTCAACATGGCTGTTTCGGTTGGTCAAGGTGCCGTAAAGTTTCCCACCGATATGGGAATTGCAACCCTTCAACCTACCCAAGAGGTTTACATGATTGGAGGGGAAAGTTCAAGAAACGAAGATGACGAACAAAGCTTGATCATAAACCCCAAGTATCCTGAACAAAAGGTACGGGTAAACACACCCCTTTCCGAAGAAACTCTCTCACACATTGGGAAGCTGTTGATACACTATAACGATGTCTTTGCTTGGTGCCCGGAAGACATGAACGGCATCCCTCGAAGCATTGCAGAACATGTGCTAAATATACCACCCGATGTCAAACCTGTTGTCCAAAAGAAACGAAGCCTAGCTCCTGAACGAAGCTGGAAGCATGCCAGGAGGTTGAAAAGCTTGTCCTGGCTGGAATCCTACGGGAGGTCAAGTATCAATCTTGGGTGGCTAACCCAATCATGGTTCGAAAGCCTGACAAGTCTTGGAGGATGTGCATCGACTTCAAATACTTGAACAAAGCATGTCCAAAGGATTGCTATCCTTTACCCGAGATGGACCTTAAGGTTGACTCTTTAACCGGCCATCCCTTTAAGTGTTTTCTTGACGCTTACAAGGGATATCATCAAATTCTCATGAAAGTGGAAGATGAAGAAAAAACTACTTTCCACACGGACAAGGGTATTTTTTGTTATCAAAAGATGCCTTTTGGCCTACGAAATGCCGTAGCAACCTACCAACGTTTGATTGACAAAGCATTTGCCAACCAAATCAGCAGAAACTTAGAAGCTTATGTTGATGATCTGTTAATCAAAAGAAAAACCGAGCATCAAATGCTTGATGACATAGAAGAAACCTTCCAAAACCTGAGGAAGATCAATATGAAACTCAACCCTTGCAAGTGCTCATTTGGGTTTGAAGAAGGCAAGTTTCTGGGACACATTGTGGGGAAACAAAGCATAAAAGCCAATCCTAACAAAGTCAGGGCTGTTCTTGAAACTAAATCTCCACAAAGCAAAAAAGAAGTGGAAAGTCTGAACGGAAGGCTTGCAGCCTTGAAGCGTTTTACCTCCAAGCTCGCTGTGAAATCCCTACCCTTCTTCACGACACTAAAGGGTTGCACGAACAAAAAAGACTTTAGGTCGACGGAAGAAGTAGAAGAAGCCTTCAACCAAATGAAGCAACACTTGGCTTCACTTCCAGCCATTGCAGCTCCCGAAACGGGAGAACTGATCTCTGTCTATTTCTTTAG
Source organism: Bidens hawaiensis (assembly GCF_021521415.1). NCBI lineage: Eukaryota > Viridiplantae > Streptophyta > Magnoliopsida > Asterales > Asteraceae > Bidens > Bidens hawaiensis. The sequence continues at coordinate 178,443 of NW_027493011.1, read as the reverse complement.
TAAAACATTAAAACTGGCATAGATCAAATATCCTCCTTTGGAAAAACTTGCCCTAGCCTTAATTCAAACGGCCAAAAGGCTTCGAAGGTACTTTCAAGCACACCCTTGACAAGTGGTCATTGACTAACCCATCAAGAGTGTGCTTGAAAAACCCGAAAATTCAGGCCGATTGGCCAAAATGGGCTGTGAAATTAGGGGAGCATAACATCACCTATGTTCCAAGAAAAGCTGTCAAAGCCCAAGTCTTGGCAGATTTCATTGTAGAAATCTTGAAGCAAGTCACTCCTGAAGTACATACAACTACCACTGAACCTTTTGACCCTGAAGCCTGGAAGCTTTTTACCGATGGGGCTTCCAGCATCGAAGGGTCAGGAGCTGGGCTCATTTTAATCCCCGAAGGGTTAGAATTTACATATGCTCTACGACTTGAATTTCAGACCACCAACAACGAAGCTGAATATGAAGCATTGATCGCCGGTCTGAATATTGCCAAAGAGATGAAGATCCAAAAGCTACAAGTCTTCACAGACTCATTGCTTGTTTCAAGTCAAGTCAATGATAGCTATGTAGCAAAAGAGCCTAACATGAAGAAGAATCCAGAAAAGGCAAAAGGGTTGATGATCACGTTTCAAGAGTGCACTATCAAGCAAGTCCCAAGATCACAAAACGAAAGAGCCGATGCCCTGAGCAAACTAGCATCCCTCACATTTGCACACCTCACCAAGAAAGTTTTGGTTGAAGTGTTGAAGACTCCTTCAATCCAAGAATTGTAGGTTCAAGATGTAATCACTGAAGAAGGTCCCAATTGGAAGACTCCCATAGAAAAGTTGCTAAAAAATGGTGAATTACCTTTGGACCCGACGGAGGATGAAAGGGTTCGAATCAAGTCCCGACAGTATGTGTTGCAAGGAGAAACCCTTTATAAAAAGGCTTACCTTGCACCACTACTAAGATGTGTGGGCCCTGAAAAAAGCCAATATCTGATCAAAGAGGTTCATGAGGGAATATGTGGAGCTCATTTTGGGCCAAGAACAGTGGTTGCAAAATTAATGAACCTTGGATACTTATGGCCCACGATGCACCGCGATGCAACCGAACAGCTCAAGAAATGTGAAGCTTGTCAAATTCATGCACCGGTTCCCAAAATCCCTAAACACGATCTAGTCCCCATCTCCTCGGCTTGGCCATTCCACAAGTTGGGAATGGATATCGTTGGTCCATTCCCACCAGCCAAGGGTGGGGTAAAATTCTTGCTAGTAGCCGTTGACTACTTTACCAAGTGGCCTGAAGTCAAACCACTTGCAAAGATAACGGGAAAACAAGTCATCCAATTTGTGTGGGAAAGCATCATTTGTCGCTATGGGTTGCCAGGAGTGTTGGTCACGGATAATGGGAAACAATTCATTGAGAAGCCTTTTAGCACATGGTGCTAAGAATTTAGAATCACCCAAGTATTCAGCTCAGTTGCATACCCATAATCCAACGGCCAAGTTGAAAGAACAAACCGAACCATCGTGGAAGGAATCAAGGCGAGACTGGGAAGGCATAACAACAATTGGCTTGAAGAACTCCCAAATGTTTTATGGGCAATAAGAACAATCGAAAAGTCAAGCCACAAACGAATGCCTTACAGCCTAGTGTTCGGATCGGAAGCTGTAATCCCAGCAGAAGTCGGAGTTGTGACTCAAAGAACACTCAACATGGATCTCGAATCAAATAACAATGAGACCATGTTGAATTTGCAACTCCTTGAAGAAATTCATGATCAAGCCGCAATACAAGAGGCTAAGTACAAGAAAAAAATGGAAGCTTATTACAATGCAAGAGTGAAACATGAACATTTCAAGCCTGGAGATCTTGTACTCCGAAACAACTAGGCCAGCAAGAAAGAAAATCAAGGACAGCTCGGCCCAAAGTGGGAGGGACCATATACAATCCTCGAAGCTCACAAGGGTGGATCCTACAAGCTGGCCGACATAGAAGGCAAAAAGCTTCCAAGACACTGGAACGGAAAAACCCTTAAAAGGTTCTATGCCTAGTCAAAGTCTTAAAATGTATTTCAAGAGATGTATAATTCTCCTTTTTGTGAACAACAACCTCTTGAATGAATGATAAAGTTTTTTTCATAACTTGTCTTTACTATCCTATAATCAGGTTGAGAACCTAGCAAGAAACTCCATGGCAAGGGCCATGTAAGGGGATGAGCTCCCAGGCCACATCGCTCAATAGGTTCAAGGGTTAAATGTACCTATATAAGGGGTGAGTTCCTATATCAATCCAACTCCATGAGACTTAGAAAATTTTTTCAACTAAAACTCGTCTCATAGACAGGTCTGAACAGCCTACACCAATTCGTTCCTTAAGCTTTGAAAAAATTTACGAAACAAAACGTACACTAAGTAGTGATACAAAGGATAGCCAACATGTGCTTTTTACCTAACGAAGCCTTGAAGCTGAAGTGACTGCAGCACTAAAACTTATTAAGGAAAGTTAGCTAAAAACACATCAAACTAACAAGACAAGCAACCAAAACACAATACATAAAACATTACGATTCATAACCAAGGCCTCCTAGGGCCATAACTAACATCATACATAATAAGCCATTTAGGCTAAGCCAAGGAAATCACAAGGATTCCCATAACATGTGTTTAAACGGCCAACAAAGGCCAATAACAACCATAAAGCAGAAACCTTAAGGGTTTCATGCTGAACCTAAAGTGTTTAAGATTACATAACATTGTTCAAGAGTGCTAAGAAAGCTACGAATAAAGTGTTTAAACACCAGCAGCAGGCTTTGAAGTAGTAGCCTCAACACTTTTAACCTTCTTCGATTTCTTCACTTCCGGGTCACCATCAACAATGGCCGAACCTTCAAGGCTTGCCACATGAGACCTGTCGCTACTTCCAGATAAAGTTTCTTCGCTATCACCGGAACGGGAGCGCTTCTTAGACAAGGACTCAAGCACCTCTTTGCAAACTTTCTCATCAAGGCTGGCTGGTTTCAAGCCCTGCAAAACGGAAAGAGGCTTACCATAGCAAGATGAAACATCACCCACATAAGGGTAAGTGAGCCTTTCCATCGCACGGACTGAGTCTGAGAAGAGCTTGGAAGCTTCACGGTTGAACATAGGCGACTGCTCCAAAGGTTAACCAGCTTCGTGATGATTGAAGTCAGCTACAAATCTCAATTGCTTCCCATAGCTCAGCAGCTTCGTGTAAACATCGCCCAACACCGTGTTGAATTCAGAAGAATGATGCAGGTAAGTCACAATCTGATGAAACCCGTGCTCAATTAGCCACCAGTTTTCGTTAGTAGTCTGGGTGACTGAAGCCTTCAAGCCTTCTTTCTCCATCTCAAAGGCTTTCATCTGCACCTTAAAGGCTTCCCGGTCAGCATCAAACTTAGCTCTATCGGCTTCCATCGCTTTCTTCAACCTTGCCATCTCAACCTCGTGGCCATGGGACAATTCATCAATCTTCTTCACATAACCCTCCTCCTTCTTCGCAAAACCGTCAACCTCTTTCTTCATGGCTGTCATCGAAGCCTTCATCTTTTCTTTCTTCTTCGAAAAATCCTCATACTCCTGCATCCCCTTTCGAAAACGAGTAACGCCCTCAGCTAAAAGGGCAGAAAGGTTGCAAGAGCTAAGAATTAGCCTTGAAAGCATGAAATCACTTTCCATACCGGAAATGGTCTCACGAACCCCAGGAGGAGCAAAATTGGCTAACACATCAGCACAGACTTCTGGGTCTTTGAAGCTATCACCAACCATAACGTTCCACTCAGGAACATAAACTTCATTCCCATCCAACCCTTGAACCGTCGCCATTGCAACCTTCTTACCAGCTGACTTCTTCTTCTTAAAGACAACCAAACCCTGCTCTTTTTCCACCTCCACACTCGGACCCTGATCTTCGGAAACTTGAACATCATCACTAACTTCGACCGGTTCATAAGAAGATGATGGACCAACAGACTTCAACAAATGCGGTGTGGAACAACGAGTTGAAGCCTTAGGAGCAGCAGCCTTGGTAAAGCCTTTAAAGTTCGGAACCCCAACATACCATAAACCTTCGAACCTACCCTCTTTCCCTCGAACCACAGCATCATCCCCAGGAGTAACTGCAACATCCGTAAATCCAACGTCTGAAGTATCATCACTCTTCCAAAAATCCAAGGCCAACATAACTACAAAAACAAAAGAAATCTATCAACAGGCATACAAGGAAAACAAAGCACATGCAAGATAAGCAATTTCATACCCTTATCATCCCTCATAAGCATGGGATCCCGATTAGGCTTATCCCATAACATGCTAATTCCTAACAACACAAGAAGATGTTCGGGAAGAGGACGGAGACGCGACGGACATTTCCTACTTGACTTCAAAAATACATCATTCAACTCTGATTCGGCCGGCTCCGGTTCATTTAAAACAGCCCCGGGTTGTCTCCAAATGAATTTAAAAGGAAGAATGGAATCGGAAACAAATAAAAAACGGTACCTTTCAAGAACCGAGGGTCGTAAACGTCGAGGAAACCAAACATGTATCAACTTGAGTATGTTCAAAAGTGTACAATTCGCCGTTCTTCGCTAAACGAAAGAAACGGCGAAAACCCAAAAGTGTCGGATCATATCCTAAAGCTCTACATAATACCTCAAAGTGTAAAACCCCAGCAAGCCCTAAGGGGTGAATCTGACCAAACGACACACAAGTAATACTCCAACACATTTAAAACAAAAACCGAAAACGGATGGCGAAGGTTCGAGAATTCAAAATGCCGGCAATAAAGAGCGACGAAACCCGCCGGGCAACGATGGATTGACGAATCGGCCGGCGGAGCAATCGGTTTAAACTTTAAACCTATACCCCATTCAACACAAAACGATTCGACCTCTTCTTGGATCAATCGGAAAAACTAACCGATAGATCTTTCTTAGCACCCATAATTTTGAAAGAAAGAGGAAGGATTGGAACTAACCTTATGAATGATTGAAAGAAACTTGAATATGTTTGGAGAATATTGTGAAAGTTTAAAAGAAATTCTGAAGAAAGTGAACAGTTATAACCACTATTAAGAGCAGTTATTGGGAAGTGCAACATGCAGCAACCATCCAATCAACTGTCTTGTCAGAAATTAAAAAATAACCAAAACTGAACAAAGCCTCGAAGCCTTCAAGCAATAAAAAAATGTGTGCAAAAGTCAGAAGCCCTTGAGCTTACTTCTCAAACACCTCTGACTTGGGGGGCTGATGATTGGGGTAGCCCAAGGAATTAATAAAATGGCTTTCACACATTAACACTAAAAAGGTTAAAAGGTTAAAAGCTTCGTTTCCCGCCCAATTTATGTAAACAAGTACGTGCACAGTACCCACGTGCAACAGTACAACGTCAAATCACTATTCACATCACTGTTCCCTCTGAACAAGGGACAAGCTCAGATAAAGTAATATTATTTTAATCACGGACCAACGGTCAAAAGGTTCCCGCCCATAAAGGTCAACTCTCTAGCAAACTGGAGGCTAACTAGTTTAGTTACTGGACTAAAGGCTTGGGCTCTCCCCCTATAAAAGGAGAACTTAGCCATAAACAACAGGGGATCAGATTTGGAGATAACACATACTCTTTGATCTTCTCTTCTTTCTTGAGAAGTATGCACTTTTCTTATTTCTTTCTTACTTCACAAACATCATAGCTTCACCAAGAACTTCATCCAAAAACCGATCTCAAACACCTCGGTCTTGGATCTCCGGTGAGCTATAACAAACAACAACAAACTAGTGAACCTCTCTCTACGTTTTGCAAACGTAGATGGATACCACGACATGCGTTAGGTTAACCTGAACCCTTGAAGCTTGTTAGCCTAACCAGTCCATTCACTATCATTGGTCTTATCTTTGTTGTAGCAACAATTACAGTTTGCTTTAATTATTTGAGTTATTTTCGAATACCGGTTGTTTTTTAATTTTCTTTGTTTAGCCTATAAGAGGGTTTGTTCAATTATTATTAAAGGAATGAAAAATATGAAGAAAATGGTCTCAAACTCGTCTCTCTAATCTTAATATTCTTGAAGCCTGATCTACTTAACGGATCCGCATTATAAAATTCTCAAACATACCAATACATAATTACAGAAACATGGTGGCAGTAGTATAAAATTTATGGGTTACACTGTATTGGGTTACATCCGCATTATAAAATTCTCAAACACACCAATACAGTGTAACTCATTAAGTTAAATTTTAAACTTGGTGAACAGGTTAGGTACGCACTCGACGTGCCATGGTATGCAAGTTTACCTCGACTTGAAGCAAGATTTTACTTGGAACAATACGGAGGCGAAGATGATGTTTGGATCGGTAAAACCCTTTATCGGTATGTGCAATACAGAAACGGTTAAAAAGATTCCTCATGCTATCCATTTTATGTAATAATTTTAAAATCTAATTCATCATTTTATTTGGAAATATAGACTCCCTAACATTAATAATAACAAATATCTTGAGATGGCCAAATTGGACTACAACCATTGCCAAGCAATTCATCAGTCGGAATGGACCAATATTAAAAAGTAAGGATCATGATGACTGTCATATTTTATAAAACATGAATGATACAAAAAGAGTTTCCTAGCTAACCAGATTGATCCTGTTAGAATATTCTGGATCCTCAATTAGGCTACAATTAAGGAGGGAAATGCTCCTGTGATTATTGTGTATTTTCTCCATAATTAGCTTTGGACTCCTCTATTTATCATTGTCGATTGTATGTATTTTATAATAAGAAAAGAATGATCTTGCCCTTCAATACCTCCCTGTTACCATTGTGTCATGGTATCAGAGCTTAAGGTATAATCCTTTGAACCTAGAAATTCATCAACATGTCAGACAACACTACTATTGCAACCAACATCCCTGATGAATTAACACTACAAATCGCTGCGCTTCTAAGAAATGGTCTTGGAGCACAGCCAATAACAACCAATTCCGAGAATCTATCTCTTGGAATCAAACTAGAAGGAGACAACTATGCCCTATGGGCAGCCCTGATGAAAAAGGCTATTGGAGGCAGAGGGAGAGGCTCTCACATTACTGGGGAACCGTCACCACCTCTAAAAACAGATCAGACGTACGCACGATGGGAACAAGATGATCAGTGTGTGTTCACATGGCTGATCCAAAACATCGATGCTAGTTTGGTAAATAATGTTTCGCAATATCCGACTGCAAAGGCCCTTTGGGATGGCCTTGCAGTTACATATGGCTCTGAGGCAGATTCATTGCAAGTCTTTGATCTTCACAAAAGGGCCAACTCTTTGAGGCAAGGAGGAGATACATTAGAAGAATGTTGGAACAAACTGAAAAAAATTTGGATGACCATTGACAGAAGAGAGCCGAACCCAATGAAACACCCTGAAGATATTCAGATCTACAACAACAAAATTCAAGAACAAAGACTCTACCAACTATTGATAGCTATCGATGACAAGTTGGAACCAATTAAGCGGGACATCTTGAAACGAGACCCACTCCCTACGGTTGAAGCCGCATACGCTATGGTACGACGAGAGATAGCAAGAATCAACATTTTAAAACCTGTAAATTCTGAAATTGACAGGTCATCTGAAATCGGCCTTGGACTGGCAGCAAGGGAATCAACCGCAAAACCGAAAAAACCGGTCAGAATCGCAGCGGAATAAAGAAAAAGAAGATAAAGCAAAATTGTATTGTAGCCACTGCAAGATGAAGAGGCATACAAAGGAGACGTGCTTTAAACTTGTTGGTTATCCCGAATGGTGGGAAGACAATCACAGGGAAAAGACAGAATCGCGAGGCAAAGGGGCGGCTGCCATCGGAAATCAAGACGCCGAAGTTGAACCGGCGACATCAAAAAGGCAGGATGAAGCAATTGGTTTTGGTGGTGTGGCTGCTGGAATAAACGCAACAGGTAAAGGGCTTGGTGGAAATTACACCCCAAGTCCTTCCATTCTCAACCCTAAATACTTTAAACCCTGTTGTTTTGACAATGACCAAAAGGATACCCCTAGCAACATTAATTTGGAACCTAAAGTCTGTCGAGCTCGTTATACATCAAATTCTAATCCAAAAAAATTAAGTGAATGGATTTTTGATTGCGGGGCTACAGACACTATGACGTATGATTATAAAGATTTTTTAGATATGTCATCCTCATCTAAAACTTATATCGAAACTGCTAGTGGAGAACGGGTTGAGATCAAAGGAGGGGGTTCAATTGAATTCTCTAAGAAAATGAAGCTGAAAAATTGTCTCTACATTCCTGCATTATCCTCAAAATTGTTGTCTATTAGCCATGTTACAAAAGAATTGAATTGTGTGGTGCTAATGTATCCAACATTTTGCATTTTGCAGGACATTCTTACGAAGGAGATAATTGGGCGTGGTACTGAGCAAGGAGGTCTCTACTATGTTGACGAGGTGACTCACCAGGGACATGCCATGCTTGCTCACGGAACAGTTGATAGACAACTTTGGTTATGGCATCGTCGTCTTGGTCATCCTTCATTTGGGTATCTTAAGTTGTTATTTCCGAGTCTTTTTTTGAATAAATCCACTCATGATATGAAGTGTGAAACTTGTGTTCTTGCTAAAAATCATAGAGTGCCTTTTGATCAAAGTAACACTAGAGTTAAGTCGGTTTTTTCATTGATACATTCTGATGTTTGGGGTCCTGCTCCAAACTCTAATAATAGTCGATTTCAATATTTTGTGCTATTTGTTGATGATTGTTCTCGAATGACTTGGATATACTTTCTGAAACATAAATCAGAGGTTCCTAAAAAATTCTTTGCATTTTATGAAATGGTTCAAACCCAGTTTAAGAAAAAAATACAGATTCTTCGCTCTGATAATGGTGGAGAATTTATAAATCAGTCTATGCAAAGTTTTTGTGAAAAAAATGGCCTTATTCATCAAACTACATGTCCTAACACACCACAACAAAATGGTGTCGTTGAACGGAAAAATCGAATTCTACTTGAGAAAAGTCGTGCTATGATGATCGAATCTCAAGTTCCTCAGTCTTTTTGGCCAGAAGCAATAGCTACATCCGTTTATCTACTTAATCGTCTACCTACACAAATTTTGGAACATAAAACCCCTTTACAAACTCTAGGAAGTCAAGTCACTATCCCTTCTATTCTAACCCTACCACCACGTGTTTTTGGATGCATAGTATTTGTTCACATTCCTAAGAACAATAGGAACAAATTTGACCCATGCGCAGAAAAATGTGTGTTTGTAGGATATGCTACTCATCAAAAGGGGTATCGTTGTTATAATCCTATCACACGTCGTATTCATGTCACTATGGATTATGACTTCTCCGAATCTGAATTTTATTTCAACAACCAATCTAGCGTTCAGGGGGAGAAACTTAGGGAATCTCTAGATTGGTTAAACACTCTAAGTTGTTCTGAAACTGTTCTAACAGAGCCTGTAGATGGCGCCACCGAGTCCCTCCCAACCAACATAGAAGGGGCTGACGAACCAGTACACACAACCAATGAATCTACTTCGGACAATGTCCAACAAGAGGTAAATAATATTTTCTTGTCCAATTTTGATGATGTTACAAGTCATAATGATATTTCAAGTCCAGAAATGCAGTCAGAAGAACCACCGACTCGTGTTCTGCCTCCGAGGATAAATAGAGGCGTTCCACCGAATCGATATTCTCCAGAACATGTATCTCGAACTTCAAAGTACCCGGTGAATGGAGGCAGAGAGGGAGTTGCAGATAATGCAAAAGCATTCTCTGCCATCCTCCTCTCTGAGAATATCCCAAAGACAGTTCAAGAGGCAAGTAAGAAAGTCGAATGGCAAGATGCTATGAATACAGAAATGGAAGCTCTTATAAAAAATGGCACGTGGGAAAAGTGTGTGTTACCTGCAGGAAAGAAGCCTGTTGGTTGTAGGTGGGTTTTTTCTATTAAATATAAATCTGATGGAACCGTTGAACGATATAAAGCAAGGTTGGTGGCTAAGGGGTATACGCAGACATATGGCATTGACTACTCTGAAACTTTTTCCCCAGTTGCAAAAATTGATACTATTAGGGTGTTATTCTCGGTAGCAGCAAATAAAGATTGGCCGCTTCATCAATTTGATGTCAAGAATGCATTTCTACATGGAGATCTCAAGGAAGAGGTATACATGGAAGCACCCCCTGAGTTCTCTGGCGAATTTCAACGAAATGAAGTATGCAAACTTAAGAAGGCGTTGTATGGGCTTAAACAATCTCCACGTGCATGGTTTGGGAGATTTACGATGGTTATGAAGCAATATGGGTACAAACAGAGTAACGCTGACCATACCCTATTCTTCAAGAAAAGAGGTGATAAAATTACATGTCTAATAATATACGTTGATGATATGATCATAACAGGGAGTGATGAGGAAGAAATCACCTTGCTTCGAAAGAACCTCTTTACAGAGTTTGAAATGAAGGATCTTGGAGGGCTAAAATATTTTCTTGGGATTGAGGTTCTTCGATCTAAAGGAGGAATTTTCATCTCTCAACGAAAATATATTTTAGACTTATTGGCAGAAACAGGTATGGTGGACTGCAAACCAAGTGATACTCCAATGATGGTAAATCACAAGCTAAAGATAGATGAAAAAGATGAGCTAGTAGATCGTGAGAGGTACCAAAGACTGGTAGGAAAGCTAATTTACTTAGCCCATACTAGACCAGACATTGCTTATGCTGTTGGGGTAGTAAGTCAATTCATGCATCAACCTCAGTCGGAACACATGGAAGCAGTTATGAGGATAATACGATATCTTAAGGGTACTCCGGGAAGAGGTATAGTGTTCAAAAAGAATGGGCACCTAGATGTTAAGGCGTTCACCGATGCTGATTGGGGTGGAAATCCAAATGACAGACGATCTACTGCAGGGTTTTTTACCTTAGTCGGAGGGAACCTGGTCACTTGGAGAAGTAAAAAACAGAAAGTTGTATCTTTGTCAAGTGCAGAATCAGAATTCAGAGGTATTGTTAAAGGGATCACAGAGATCCTTTGGGTAAAAAAATTGATGAAGGAACTTAATTTTCCAGTAAAGCTTCCGATCCAATTGATGTGTGACAACAAAGCTGCAATTAAAATTTCAGAAAATCCTGTCCAACATGACCGAACAAAACATGTTGAAATAGACAGGCATTTCATAAAAGAAAAAATTGAAGATGGTACTGTAGAACTCCCGTTTGTGAGATCTGAAGATCAGTTAGCTGATATTCTCACAAAGGCGGTTACGGCAAGAACATTCGAATCGGTATTAAGCAAGTTGGGTATTGGAGATCCCACTACACAACTTGAGGGGGGGTGTTAGAATATTCTGGATCCTCAATTAGGCTACAATTAAGGAGGGAAATGCTCCTGTGATTATTGTGTATTTTCTCCATAATTAGCTTTGGACTCCTCTATTTATCATTGTCGATTGTATGTATTTTATAATAAGAAAAGAATGATCTTGCCCTTCAATACCTCCCTGTTACCATTGTGTCAGATCCAAAACAGATGGTATGAACATCTAAACATTGGACAGAACATGAACACAAGGCTTTTATGGTCATATTACATGGCCGCAGCGAGCATATTTGAGCACGAGAGACGAAGTGAGCGAATTGCTTGGGCCAAAACCAACATGCTACTTGAAATTATTATCTCCTTCTTTGCTGTATCGCAATTATCAAACACACAAGCGTTTATTGAAGAGCTCACAAACCCTAAGCATCATTGCATTGATGGAAAACCATGGAATACGATAATGAACGCGCTGCAAGAAACCATCAACCAAATCTCATCGAAAGCCCGGGAAGATCATGGTGTAGACATCCATTCACACCTCCAAAATGCTGTAAGCTCTACATCATATATGTGAATCATATATACCGAGTGCTTATTAATTATTATTTCTCCAATTTTCTGTTAAATTTATAAAATAAGTGGACATCATGGCTGTTAAGAAAGCAAGAAAATGTGGGTGCGGCTGCAAAAGGAGAAGCCGAGCTTATAGTTCGGACAATTAATATGAGCAGTGGACGATGGTTACCCGACAAGGATGCAGTATCTCATCCTCAATACCGACGAATATCCTCTGTCACATATGACCTCTGTCACCAAATTTCTCAAAAGGTATTCAACATAACGAATGGTGTAATCTAAACAATATTTTTATTACCCGACTTAACATCACATCGATGAATTATCGATCCATTTAAGGGATTGGTCACTGCGGTTTAAAAAACTAATAATGACATAACAAACATAAAAGTAGCATATGAAATTATCGATTTGAAGCTAATAAGTACGAAGCCTAAGATAATCAGAATACGGAGAAGTAGTAAATGAATCGAATAGTTTGATTTTAAGAAGACAAAATAAAATAAAAGATAACTGAAATTTCCGACAGGAATTCTTGTAGAGTGTAACATTTAGTCGTTTAAGAAAATAATTGGGACGGTTCAAACAGACTGGTTATATAATAGGTTCCATGTTCTACTGTCTCTTTATGAAAACAATTGTTTTAATAAACCTAGCTCTTAATTGATAAATCATTTTATTTAAGGGAAGTATTATATACATGTGTTTAGGGGAATGATGATACACTAAGCTTGGAGATTGAGTCCAAAATGCAAGAACTTGTGCAGCTCGTGCTTTCTAATTCACAAGAAGACGATCTCGATCATGAGTTGAAGCAAACGTTTTTAACTGTAGCCAAAACTTCTTACTACAAGGCTTATTTTGGTCCTGAAACTATAGATTGTCACATTGAAAAAGTACTATTTATAAATGTAATATGAAGTTCGTGCATCAACGTACTAGTGAAAAGTTACTCTAATAAATGCATCAAGTGGAATCCTATTTTGTAGTTTACCTCTAAATATTATCGCAATAATACAATTATATGAGAATAAAAAAAGTTATGTTTGTACTCTTACTTGTGTACAGTTTGCATTTGACCACTAAAGTCTTTACAGTTTTTGAACAGCTAGAGAATGAATTCTTGTGGGGTAATTTTGAGCAGTACTACTAGATTTGACAAACACTACTCGGGCCCGTCGCTCTAGCACAACTGGTCATAAAAACGGGTTATTTATTGACATATAATTTACGCTAGTGTTTTATTGACATACCATTTACGCTAGAACGGGTAAGAAGGCAACAACATACTCAACATTCAGCTTCGGATCAAATGTCTAATAACCTGTAAACAAATTAGCTACCCAGATATTATGGAATTGTACTAGTGGCTAAAATACACGGTTTTACATTATAACTTGTGAACTCCCAAACCCCGTGTTGATAGTTGAGTATTTATACTTGTCCAGGTTGCTAGGTCTGTTAAGGAGCACGTTCCATGCATGTCTTGGAATTACCTTTATTGCATGAACAATTAGTTTGCTTTACTTTATAATTTAATTAATGGTTTGTGCATGTTGAGGACATGGTTTATTATTTTGAAATGGTTTACTTTTACGATTCCGTAAACATTTTAAACGAGGATCATCATCGCCTTCCTCGTCATCTTCATTCTCATCATCCTCATCATTGGACTCGTCATCTTCCTCCTCTTCAACTACCACTTTATCCTCGCTCCCAACGACAGTTACTCCAACACCTAAAGCAGTCACTTGAACAGTCAAAACAAGAGTGGTCTCAATGATTGTACCAGTGAACATTGCTACTTCACTACCACCAACACCAGCACCACTACCACTCGCATTGTTCTTATAACCAACGGTTTCAGAATCAACAACAGTCTTGGATTCAGGGTTAGTCCAGCTTTTGAACACAGTCTTCGTCGGTTTTTGAGATCTTTAGTAACATCATTTATCATCTTCATGATCTCAATAACTCTAAGATACCGATTTAACATACTTTCATTCACATGGACTTTAGCATTTGTGAAACGCTCGGGTTGATCGATTAGATCATTCAGTCTTTCAACTTCAGCTCGCAGTTCAGCATTTTCACCAATCAAAGTTCCAATGTTTCTTTCGGAACTTGATTCACCTTCCAACATACGGACTCGAGTATCAAGTCCTTCAAATTCGATCATCATCTTATCAACACCTGATTCTAACTCTCTCAATTTTTTTGCAAGTTTGAGGAGGAAGGTAGATCAGTTTCAAGACGTGAGGCCCTCGATTCAAGACGCGTCACCTCGTCATGACACTCAACATTCAACAATTGATTTGTCAATAAAGTGTGCTAATTTTTGACTTGGTTTTGCAGAGTCTCGATCCACAGACGTTGGCTCTCAATCAGGGCTCTATCAACCTTGTCGTCTTGCTCCAACTGAGCAACTTGAGCAGCCAACGTGTCTCTTTCCTTTACAATTTGGTCATTTATCACTAGTTTATCATTCACAAACTTGATAAACAAGTGTTTTTGTTTGACCTCTTTCTCATTTGACTCATCCAGTGCCTGATTCCTATCAAGGATAGGATCCCTGTAGACTAGGGACTTCCTAGACTTCCCACTTGACAATGGAATGGGTGATATGACCAGGCTTTGGGTGATTGCGGGTGGTCTGATTGAGAATATAGGTTGTGGTGAGGTTTGGGTTGGCATGGTTATGGTTTGGGTGGCTAAGGCTGAGGTTAAGGCTAAAGGCTAGTGATTTATGTAGGGTTGGTTATGGTTAAAGTAGTGGGTGAGGCAGTGAATGTGGTTGACCAGAATGTGGTTCCCTTAAGTGGTGGGGTAAAGGGTGAGCTAAATGGGGATGAGTTGGTGAGGTTGTCCTAGGTGGGGAGAGGTGTAGTTTTGGTATGGGTGAGGTATGTGTTAGTTCAGTTTCGGGTTCGATTATTTGCGGAAAGGGAAGGCAATGGATGGGTTCATCTTTGTGTTTGGGGGATAGTTCGAGAAAGGTGATGGGTGAATCATGAAGTCTCCTAGAGGTGGATTTGGTTTTGGCTTTGGGTTTGGATTTCTCTTTGGGTTTCAGAGTTGGCACATGAACTTGTTTGCATTTAAGGATTTATAAGGTGCGGGATAGGGTGGTTGGTGATTTTTGGTGTGGGTCGGCTTGGGTGGTTGGAAGTGGTTGTGTCAAAGTGGAAGCAGAGGGAAAGATTACCTTAACAGATGTCGACATCTTTGAATGAGCGGATTTCTTGGAATCCCCACCTTTCTTCAAACTTTTGAGAGGCTGATCAGGTTCTTCTTATTGTTCTTCCTCTTGTTGTTGGGATGAACCACAAGTAAAAGGTTTAATGATAGCCTTTCTTTTCTTCTCATGAAGCTTCTTGGTACGATGTTCTCCTTCAATGTCGGTGTCAGAATCCGTGGCCTCACGAACATTCCTGGTCACTATCACCATCATCTTCTTCCTCTGTTGTATCCTCATTACCCGTTTTGGTTTCAGCAAATAAACCAAACTTAGTACTAGGTTTTTATCCTCGATGTTTGTACCCGTTTCTTCCAACATGCTACAACATAGCCTTGAACACAGTTTGCTTGACCATCTTTGAATGAGGAGGCTCAGAAGATGGTAAGACATTTCCTTCATCATCAAACACAAGCCTTGGGATATTCATCAACAAGTCATCCAGAATTAGTTAAAGAAAATGTGGATACATCATCTACGTGTTCTTTGAGAGCACATTGGTTTGCATGCACTTAAAGAACCACCGGAAGAAGTTGAATTCCACCTTGTT
Source organism: Bidens hawaiensis (assembly GCF_021521415.1). Classification (NCBI taxonomy): domain Eukaryota; kingdom Viridiplantae; phylum Streptophyta; class Magnoliopsida; order Asterales; family Asteraceae; genus Bidens; species Bidens hawaiensis. The sequence continues at coordinate 162,730 of NW_027493011.1, read as the reverse complement.
CATCAAGTAAGCCATCACCCCAACCCATTTTATCGTCAACTTATCGAGCCCCCCTTTATGCTCAGACAAGCAATGAACTACGACATGAAACAAGAACTTCCAGTATGCCGGCAGATGTCTTTCTCACATGTGGACCAAACAACATCGTCCCCGATTTTCTTGACATAATCCTCCAATTCCTTATTCTAGATATGCTCATAATAATGATGTGAGGCATCCTTGATATTAAGGGCTCGCTGAACAACATCCTCTGTCATTGTCTCCTTCTTTTCGGCTACCTCAGTTGAGATAGAATCCGCATCCTTCACTATTTTTTCTTTCATCCACAATTCCTCAACCCAACAAGTATGTATGTTCGGGTTAGCCGACATAGCATGCATCAGAGGACATTCTTGTAGCCCCTTGATCATTGTAGTAAATACTTTGTGTTTCATCTTCCTTGGGAGATCCAAAGGACAGCACATGTTGTGTTGCTGGAATGACGTTATCAAACAAAAAGATAAGATTTATCATTCAGTTAGAAAAATAAGGATATATATATACAAATAGTTAACAAAAGTAAAAAACAAAAACAAAAAAAACAAATTAAAATAAAATAAAATACAAATTGAAATTTAAAAATAAAAGTAAAAATAAAAACAAATATGAAAACTATTTTGAAAACTGCCTAGGATAATTGAATCGAATCAAGATTTGCCTTAAAAGGTTTGATTTGGATATTCTTTAAAGAAAATATTCAAAAGAGTAAACAACTCAAATCGAGTCTAAAACGAATTGAATCGAGTTTAAAATGAATCAAATCGAGTTTGGAGATTCGATTCGATTGAAACTGAGTTAGATTGGATTGATATTTTAGAGACTCGATTTTATTAGGGTCACAGTCATTATGAATCCTTTTACCTTGTAAAAATGAAAAATGTCCAACTGTGAAAGAATCAAATCGAGTTTGAAACGAATCGAATCGAGTTTCAAACAAATCAAATAGAGTCTGAAACTTGATTCACTTCAAATGAAATTCGATTCGATAGAATCAAATTCGATTTGAATGGAATGATTATGAATGCGATTCGACTCCTTTTGCCTTTATGAAAACTTTAGTGATCATATTTTAATTCAAGTCAAATCTGAACTTGATTCAATTCAATTATGAATTCGATTCGATTCAAATTAAGTTCGAAAAACAAATATATACCTTATTCAAAATAACCATTTTCTTCACATCTGGGTCTTTTGACCCCGATAAACGTTTCTAGGAAGTCCCTTTTCACAAACAAACACTTTACACTGGTCAATTAAACCCACAATAGTCTGGTATAGACCTAAAATACAAAAACTAAACATAACTAAATTGTAAGTCCCGAATCTGGATCACTACAATATGATATCAACCCGACGAGTATTGGTGTGGAATACCAACACTCAGTGATTCAAGAACACGAAAATAACAAGTAAAGTAACACAAGATTGCTTCAAAACACACGTATATTATTGAATACGTCGGGTGCTTAAGCACTTACAATACTTGATAATAATAAGAATGAACAACCTTAACCCTATACATCATACATCTATATATAGGGAACCAACTAGTAGTAGACGCCCCAAAACAAGCCTAAGCCCACCGAGAACCCAAGAGTAGTTATCGGCTCACCTACAAACCCAACAAACAAGCCCAAATAACATAAGACAAACTTAAACAAAGCTCAAACCACAAAACTAGGCCCAACAATCTCCCCCTTGGTTTGTAGCTTTATCATCAATCTTGCTCCATGTAATCAACATCAGCATCCTTCAAAGCACCTGCCCAAAACTTGCAACGAATAATAGTGGCTACCATACTTGTGAATTCTTTAGCGGCCGTTTCAAAAATTGGATCAACAACTATTTGAAAATTACTAAGGGTGTGGATGTCTCTTTCTCCCAGCTTTAATAGGTCTCTTGGTTCAACAAATCGGTACTGACCCTTTCCTTTCTCTAGCTTAATAATGACAGTGGCAAACATGCTATCATATATCCAGAATTTCATATTATCCAAGGTGCCAACTGGAATCTGGTCAGGAACAGGAATGTGAGTGGCTTTGTTTGTTGCAGGCCACATGACATTGACCATAGTTTTCCAGTCCTAGGATCTTGAACCCCTTTCGCTTTCTTTAGGAAGGATTCAGCAGTCTTCATATTCGGGAATCCTCGATCAACCTCTCGTTTCAGGAAATTCCAGAACTTAGTACCACGTTTATCTTTAGTTGGATTAGTGAATGGAGAGTTGATTAAATCACTTAAATCCACTTTCGTCCAGGAGCCAAAATCTTTCATCCTCTTGTAGTTTTCGGTGGCCCCTGATTTCCTTTTTACCCACCACATATTTTTATCCGCATCAAAACCCCATGATAGAACTCCCGATCGATCACCATATTTAGCATTAAAACCCTTTTGAAATTCAATAACAAACCTGTCTGGATGATCCGACGATTCCACATTCTGATTTGAGTTTTTCATCACCAACAACTTTTTCTTTCCTTTTTCAAGAAGATTCTTCTTTATTCTGTCAGATTTCTCTTTGGAGACAGGAGGAGCATCTAGATATTGTTGCAGAGATTCCAAGTCATCAATATTTTCAACAGGACGAGCAGTACAACTAGCACCTTGACTCACATTGGGTGCTTCAGAGGTTACATCATTACTGCCTTTAAATTCATCTCGAAACTTTTGAAAGATCTTTTGTTGGAGGTCAAGATATAGTGCAGTTAACTCTCCCATATTGGACTGTAATCCCTTAATCTTGGAGTCTTTATCAGAATTTCCAGCTTCCAATTCCTGAATACGAACATCTTTGACTACCGCATCTTGTTCGAGTTCAAAAACTCTATGTTGCAATGCATGAACATCAACAGGAGCATCTTCAAAAATCACCCCTTTACCTTTATTTAGAAGATAGGTTTCCTGCATTGCCAGAATCTGGGCAACTTTATCTAACATACTGGTGCTTGACTGACCCTGAGTGTCTGGGCCAGATGAACCGGAGGGAATGTCTGTAGTGTTGGTGTGAGGAATTTCTGCCTCAAGATCAAAATCAAAGTCATCACCAAAATCACTAGTCAGTAAATCATGGAACGATGGCTCATTAGCAGGTGTAACTTGTTCAACTTGTGTTTCTAGAGCAGGTGTCTCAGGTTGTGTGGAATGTTAAACTGGGATGGTTGTCTCGTTTGTTGTTGGTTTAGTGGTTGTCTCATATTCATCTATCAGCACTCCAGGCCTCAGATCTTTCTTTCTACGTTTTCGAGGACCTAAGTCTGCAGTTGGATCTTCAGCTATGTTTTCTTCATTGACTTCAGCAACAGACTGAGGAGGTTTCAGCACAGTTGACTGTAATAATGCTTTCACAGCTTCCAAAGCACTTAAATCTTCAGTACTTTGAGGAGTGTCTGTCTGACGTTGTTCAGTTTCCTCATCTTCATCATCAGAAAGTTCGAAAGTGGCAACACGTGGTTGAGCCGGTACCACATGTTCATCAGCAACCAGAGCCAGAACAGGCTCAGCTTCTGTCTCAGCAAATCATCCGAATTTCACCAGAGCATGAAGGCCCCAATAGACGATCTTGGCCCCCTTTCTGTTTTGTTTCATTAACCCAAAGGTGTTGGGTCCCAAAGACTACATGTCCATAGTATCTACAGATTTCACGAGATTTGGATAGTGAGAATCAAAAATCATCTGTAGAAACCTTGGATACATTAAGAACATCTCCTTCTTCTTTGCCTTTAGGTTGCTTATCATTTCATTGAAGACGAATTTGGAGTAATTGTAATTCCAGTCCATGATCAGAGCAGCGATTGCGGACATCTGCGTGTTACTGATCTCATCAGAGCCCCCTTTCCTACCAGACATGCAAGTGAAAAACGTGTGAATCAAGAATCTACAATATGGGTGGAACAGTTTCTTGAGTGCTGGAGGATAGGAGCCCTCATAACCCATCCTTGTAAGAACTTCTCGGACAGCAGCAGTAGAATACTCGGTCGGGTAATCAGGCTGATCCCCAAACAAAAGAACTTCTCTGATAATACACTCTGTGATAACAATGGGCATCTTCTGTATTTTCGAGTCAATAGACATAGCTCCATCTGGTCCTTGAGGAGTGATTGACGCATTGTTTCAAAAATCGGAGATCATCTTCTTAAATATGACAGGATTTTCTCGTAGTGCATGAGAGATCCTGCAAGTGTTGAGAGCCACTATTATCGGATTGAATTCCTTGTGAGCCATGGGTGGATCATATAAGTATCCAGCTACATTATGTGACTCAGCAACCTTTAGTGTGTTCTGATCAGCCATGTCTGCACCAAACATATCAAGTTAGATTATAATAATGGACATGTTAACCATAAATTAAAATATACTTGGATTATTAAGCATAGAAGGGCCCAAGTGAACTTATGTGGAAGTCCAGGCTACAAGGAATGGCCCAACATTATATCCCAGTGAAAATCTGGCCCAAGCAGTGAAAATTTGGCCCAGCAAGGGGGGTCTCGGTCAACAGGAAGGGTTCTCGGTCAAAGAGCGAAAATAAAAATCAAAGAAAATAACCGAGAACATGAGTTTTCGGTCATCTTGACCGAGAAAGAGTGTTTTCTGTCAAGACATGGTGTTTTCGGTCAACATAAGTCAACTGAGAATTCTTGACAGCCGGAGACAGAAAATCTCTTGGTTTCCACATTGGGAAACATGTAGTCAACATCATCCCACCGAGATCCCTAAACCTCCATTAAAACCTGAAACCACTTGTTAAAGAGCATTAGCCGAAAACCCTAAAACAAAATCAATATTCTCATCAAAGCTCTAATAGCTCATGAATCCAATTTCGAATCAAAGTCACCCATGAACTCAGTTCATGATAGCACTAAGATGATCCTCAGTAGCGTATGGGAAACATCTTTCGTCCAGTACCTGCTAGTCAACAACAAATATTTTAAATGGTTATTAGCGAGAGAGATTGTGATTTCGGCAAAGATGATTGAATGAGACGATCTCGGCTGAGAGGGTTTGGGATTTTAAAAGAGTAATAAAAGAAAAATAAGATCTTATAAGAGTACATATACTCAGATCTGATGGGCCGAAAACCCTTCAATGGGTTTTAACATAAACCAAAAACCAAAGAAGCCCAGTAAGTTCATGACCCATAACAGGATTCAAATTTTTCATAACCCAAATTTAACAAAACATAAATTACACAAACGTTTCAAGGAGAGTAATTTTGAGGAAAAGCAATATTAGACAGGACAAAATAAAAAATAACAAATAAAACTAAATTAAAAATTTTAAAAAATAATTATCCACACAAAGACTAACTCCCTTAAATATTTAACATCGGGATCAAATTTCAGTTTTTGATAAAACCGCCGCCTTTTATGAAAAGATCCGAACATGGAATCATATTGTTTAAGGTGCTGTCACAAGGATTCATGTTCAGTGTTATTATGACATAAAGAAACAGGTTGACAGCAGGTATAACATACTTAGCATGATTTTCATTGCATCAGTGATATGATTAAGGTTCAGTTCGGCATAAAGCTTAGATGGACATCACTCATGGACCTGTGGTGCCTCCTATCTCTTCTCAAAGAGTATTTGGCTTTCCCCATATCAACCCAATTTGACTCCAACCCCCTAGTGCTTGATCAAAAATTTGATAAACGCAATTTTTAGGCTTTAAGGTTGAACGTTGGATTTAGTGCCAATAAACTGACAAACCTTTCATTCGAGACATGACAGGACTTACTTGTGTGCCCCCTGTTGGACTCGGTCTGCCCAAGAGACATATTAAATTGATGTGGCTAGTGCGTTATGATTCAAGTCGGGTCATACCCAATAACAAGCTAGACAAACACCGATAATATTCGTTCATATATGATGTGATCATAACAAATGAATATTAACACTTGAGTTATTTGGAAAGGGGTTTCTAAATAAAATGTACTTGTGTAATAAACAAATCATATGGATGATTTATGTTTTATGAAAGAACATTACATAGTGTTATTTAAGTTGGTTAAATAACAATATGTGAATAATAATAACCAAGCATGTCTCTTAACATATAATAGGTTTTATAAGTTATAAGTTATAAACTTATAAAAGTATATATGTATGGATATATATATATATATATGTTTAAAGTTTTATAAAAGAAAAGGATAATAACTCTTTCAAATGTAATATTATTATATGTTTGAGTGGAGACATGCAATGGTTATTATTGGTGGAGAGAAAGATGCCTTTAAATAAAACCAAGTCTTTCTCTTTCATTCTTTCATAACACACATAATTTCCAAGTAAACTTTTCTCTCTTCCTCTCTTGGGTATTTTCATCCAACATAAGAAAAGAAGAAGAAAATTTCAAGTGCAAATCCTAGCTAGAAGTGGTGTGTTGTTGAAGCTTGGGGTATGCTAGCTTGAGGATCTTTCATATTCAAGTTCTTACCTTTCAATCATCATCTCTTTCACCCGGTTTTGTCATATTGAAAGGTAGTAGTAACATGCATGGACTTATAGTGACATGCATGTATTTGATAGTGTGTAATTCGTATTTGGATCCGGGTTTGGGTTTTGCATGTTTAAAATTGGTTTTATAAATATCATATTAACAAGATTTAAAACTTTTATATCCGCTGCGTTTTTGGTAAAATAGGGATTTTATCACTTTGATAATCTTGTTAAAACCCAACACCCCCATCTCTGTAGTTCTAGTTTGTCCCTTTAAGCCTTTATTAAAAGTAATTTAATAATAGATAAGTAACTCATAAATAACTCTTTTGCTAAATTTTTTTTATTTTTTATTTTTATTTTTTTTAACTCATAATAATAAACACAATAGCATAATATTTTTGGTGATCAAGACACTAACGGGCTCGTGTATGACTGGGCAGTTGCTTTTCTGCCTATCATTCGGAGAGATGTATCTGGAGACATGCACCTGTCTTCAAAATGACCCTCCACATTAAGTTTAGCAAATATAGTTTATATCACTTTAACTTTTACGCATCATGGAAAGCTACCGTACAATATCAATGACTGTTCTAGAGCCTTTTAAGCTTAATAACTTCACCCGTTAGGCACACAAAAACAATTTATCTATCACTTTCGAAAGGTTGGATCAATTTCCATTTGAAAACCTTTTAAAGCTCTTAAAAGCTGTCAACTGAATAGTAATATCACTTCCCGGAGAGTTAAGTAAAACACACGTGTTAAGCATTCAGTCACCCCAGTCACTTTTATGCCTTCAGGTTAATGGTTGTCCATTGTAACCACAAGTGGTTAACCGGACCAAACATGCATGAAAACACATGTCCCTCCAACTCAGAGTTACCGGCATAATTTTAAGTGAAAGAGTACGAGACACTAAAAACAAATCATAGTCGCCCAGTGTGCTTTCAGTCGTTGGGTAAATGGCTATCCTGTGAAACTACAAGTAGAACACCGGACCAACCATATACTAGTATATGTCCTTAAAACTTGAGAAACCGACATAATTTTAAGCGAAAATGAGTTTTGAAAAACCCAAATTTTTTTTTAATAATAAAAAAAACAACGCACACACACTATTTTTGTCTTTTTGATTCCCCCCCCCCCCCTAAATTTGTGCAAACACTAAACAAAAATGTACAAATTTATCCCCAAAAATACTCAATCCTCGAAACGAAGCATTTTAAGAAAACTCACAAGCACATTAAATTTTGTTATTCCGACCGGTTTTGTAAATAAGTCCGCCACATTATTATCGGTGTGGACCTGTTCAAGATGAATCTATTTTCGATTGAAACAGTCACGAATAAAATGAACTTTAATATCGATGTGCTTGGTTTTAGAATGTTGGACAAGGTTTTTCACAATAGCAATGATCGCATCATTATCGCAAAAAATTGGAGTATCAAGAAATTCCAAACCGTAATCCAGCAACTAATTTTGCATCCAGATAACCTGAGAGCAGCAAGCGGATGCGGCAACATACTCTGCTTCGGCGGTTGAGGTGGACACTGTTTGTTGTTTCTTACACTGCCATGAGATGAGGCGGTCTCCGAGAAACTGGTAACCGGCTGATGTGGATTTCTTGTCAATATCATATCCACCATAATTGCTGTCAGCAAAAGCATAAAGATCAAATTCTGATTGTTTGGGATACCAAAGACCTAACTTCTGTTGTCCCTTCAGATATCTAAAAATACGTTTAACAGCAGTTAAGTGAGAGAGTTTAGGATTAGCCTGGAAATGAGCACACTGGCAAACTGCAAACAAAATGTCAGGACGACTTGCCGTCAAATACATCAGAGACCCGATCATCGATCTGTAGTAAGTTTGATCTACGGGACTCCCATCATGATCAGATGACAGCAGTGGTCTTTCCGCCATGGGAGTATTGGCACTCTTTGAATCTTGAAACTCGAACTTTATTAGCATATCCTCAACATACTTCCCTTGATGAAGTAAAATCCCTTCAGAACTCTGACGAACCTGTAACCCCAGAAATGTAGTCATCTCACCCAGCGAACTCATCTCAAACCTCTTTTTCATCACCTCTTCAAATTCTGTACACAACTCCATGCTTGTGGATCCAAAAATAATGTCATCAACATAAATGTCGACCAGAATCAAATCCTTTCCGACAGTTTTCTGGAACAACGTTTGATCAATCGTTCCCCGCTTGTAACCGTGGTCAAGTAGGTGCGTGGTCAGTGTAGCATACCACGCCCGTGGAGCCTGATGCAACCTGTACAGAGCCTTGTCAACTTGTAAACATGATTTGGCTTCTTAGAGTCAACGAAACCCGGTGGCTGATCGACATAAATTTCTTCTTTGACCTCACCATACAAAACGTTGTTTTAACATCCATCTGATAAACTGTAAAAACCCATATACGATGCATAGGCCAGAAAAATTCTAATTGCCTCAAGTCTAGCTACTAGAGCATAGACTTCTGTGTAATCTAACCCTTCTACCTGACGAAACCCGCGAACTACTAGTCGTGCCTTGTTATAAACAATAACCCCGGTGTCATCTTTCTTGTTCCTGAACACCCATCTTGTATCAAGTGCTTTCTTTCCTTTCGGCAGCTTAACTAATCTCCACACTTTCAACTTATCAAACTGATTCAGTTCTTCATGCATAGCATCGACCCAACTAGGTTCTTGAAGTGCCATCTCAACGTTCTTTGGTTCGATTTGAGATATGAAACAGGAAAACATACAACTGTTTATGTGTCCGGTCTGACTTCTTGTGGACACACCTCCTTCAATTGGACCTATGACATTCAATCGGATGATCTTTCTGAATTCTTGACGGAATTAATTGTTCAGAGACATCACTGGTGTGCTGCAGATTAGACAAATTATCGATATCATCAACAAGAGGGTTTTTCCATCCAGATGTTGCCGTGCTGTGATAGTATGATGTGCCAGCAACATATTCATTTGGAATGTCATTTGTAAACAAGGTGCTCTCGAAGATCTAACGAATGGTACTCTCCCCTCAACATTGGGTGCACTTTCATTGGTGTTTGGTTCTGGAGTATTGTTAGACTGATTTTCAGTGGCAGGTAAGGCATCATTCGATTCTGCAACATCATCATCAATCAGAGGGGAAATATGGGACACAGTTTGTGGAATTTCCTTTGCAACTTCCACCGAGGGATCACAAGGAGGTTCGGAGTTGATGGCTGGAAAAACATTGAATGGTTTGAAAAATTCATTGTAATCGAATAACCAATCGGGACCGACACGAGCATCAGTCTCATTTTCTTCCAACCAACGAACCTCATACGACTCTAAAATATGCAACCAAATGCTCTGAAATGTGCAACCGTGGGCTGATGACCATAGAAAATTTCATAGGGAGTTTTCATCTTTGACTTGTTGATTATCACCCGATTCTGAACATAACATGCCGTGTTAACAACTTCTGCCCAAAAGAACAAAGGCAGTTTGGAATCGCACAACATTGTTCTTGCAGCTTCGATAAGGGTTCGGTTTCTTCTTTCAGCCACACCATTTTGTTGAGGAGTTCGTGGAGCACTGTACTGACGGAGTACTCCCTTTTCTGAGCAGAAATGATTCAAAGTCGCATTCTTGAATTCTGTTCCATTGTCACAGTGAATTCCCTTCAGCTTTAGATTCAATTGATTTTCCATGAGCACAATAAACCTCTTGCTGAGATCTACAGTTTCACTCTTATTTGACAAGAAAAATACCCATGTAAAACGTGAGTAGTCATCAGTATTAACAAGACAATAAGAGCTACGAGACAAACTTAGAACATGAACTGGCCCGAAAAGGTCCATATGAAGTAGTTGAAAAAAACTGACGAAATTGTATTAATTAACTTAGGTTTATGAGATTTTCGATGATGTTTTCCTAAAGCACAAGCCACACATTTTTCAATAGTCACAAAATCCTTGATTGGTAAACCACGCACTAGATTGTTTTTAGCAAGACGATTCAGGTTTTTAGTATTTGCATGACCAAGCCGACGATGCCAAAGCATCGCATTATGTTCTGATACTTTTGAAAATAGACAGGTTATTTCGTCAGGAACATTTTTGTTCATGTCGATCACATAAGCATTATCTTTTCGTTGTGATCGAACAAGAATCCACCCTTCTGGTATGATTATACCAGGTTTCAGAATTAAGCACTCCTTTTTAGTAAAGTGAGTTGAAAAATCTTTGTCACAAATTTGTGACACGCTCAAAAGACTATGCTTCAATTCTGGAACAAAATTAACATTTTCAAATTTTAAAACACCGTTACTTACATTACCCTTTTGAGTGATCTTTCCTTTCTCTCCTCCCGCAAAGGACACATACCCACCATTAAATGTTTGAATGTCGTGTAGCTGGGTTATGTCTCCTGTCATGTGCCTGGAAAAGCCACTATCAACATACCAAGGTCTGATGATATTCCTCCATAGCTGTCCCTGCACGAAACGCGGGATTAGTTAGTTTTTGGTACCCAGTCCATACTTACACTGGGTGACCCTGATTCGTCTACAGTTGTCACGGATTGCCATGACATGTCCTTTTGATCATCAAAAATAGATTTTGTTGACACTTTGGCCGGAGATTTAGGCAACCATCTGTGTCTGTGAGACTTGGAGTTATATGTACGAATGGTTGTCATGATCTCCGGTGTTTTAGACGTAGATTGATTAGATGAAACCGTTTTCTTCTCCTGTTTAGGTCTAGTGTTAGTGTTTATATGTGATTTTGAACTTGAAACACCTTTACTAACCCTTCTTTTGATCATGTTGTGTTTGGTCTGATGAGGACTAAACCTGCCAGATTTGTTTCGATTCCAATCATCGTCAAAGGAACTAGCCGAAAAATGTCTAAACCCTTTCCTATATGCATTAGGAGGCACAAATGGCATATTCCTTTGATAAAATCCGTAGTATGGAATGTACGGACGATGTGGACAATTTTTGCCAATATGACCAGGAGTGCCACAGTTAAAACATGTTTGACGTTTTATGAAAAATTCAATCTGGGCAGCTCCTTGTCTGGACTTGTTGTGTGGACCAGTCTATTTAGATTTGTGAGAATTCACATTTTGCCTTTTGAACTTATCACCTTATTTGTCATTAGAGCATCCCTCCTTGACAAACTTAGGTGCAACATATTTTACTGATGTTTTTGAATTTTTTGAAATTTTGCTTTTATTAGAAACCACATTATTAGATTTTAAAGTCTCAACCGAATTGACCACACAAGAATCTTTGCTCTTTAAAACAGAGCCCACACAAACAGTCGGAACAACAGAATTCAAAACAGGAAGTTCTAAAGAGATATCAGAAACAGCATTATTATCAAAATCAAAACACGGGTCGTCATCCTCATCAGTCCATTCCTTCACAATTACTCTTTCTGTACATGAAGTAGAGACATTAGAATCGTTCATCTTTAAAGTAGACGAAACAACATCAGTAGAGCTGGTTCCATCACCTTTGTCTGGTTTACCATACTTCATACCCTTTATCTTTTCTTCCTGTTCTTTGGTGACAGGAGTAGGAACATAATTGTGATTATATGGTGGGGGAACCTGACTATATCCTATGCCTTCACCTTCATTTTCTTTCCACAACAGTTGATTTTCAATCATTGAATCAACTACTTTACTGGAACCATCGAACTTTTTAAAATCAAGTTCAGCCTTTTCAAACTTTCTAGTGAGATTCAAGATTTCTAGCTTGGAGGCTTCCAGTTTAGCAGTTAATTCAACGATTTCTTGTTTGGCATTAAGGTGATGACACCTTTTTATACTAAAATCAGACTTAAGTTTTTTAATGTCTTTGTTAAGAGATTCTATTTTGTCTAGAAAGCCCTTTTCATTTTTCTTAAGTTTAAAACTCTCTGATTTTATTCTTTCCATATCTCTACTTAGACTGTCATTATGAAGTTTATACATTTCTATTTTCTCACCACAATTCAAAGAACATGGTTGAAAACGTACCTCAGTTAAATCCGAAGAAGTGAACGCCATGTATGCAAACAGAATTCCCTGACCTTCTCCTCAGCAGTGTTTTCATCTTCAGAATCTTCAACAGTTGCGAAGTTCGAAGTCTGATTTCCAATGTTCAGCGCAGCCATCTGATCTTCCCAAGAGAACTTTTGAGCAACCATACCCCTTTCACTATTTCCCGAGCTACCTCCAGCTTCACCCCGAGCATTTCCAACTGAAACCAAAGCCCGTACCGTATTCCCATCCTTAGCCGGATTAGTGCATTCACGAGAAAAATGAACCGGCTCGTGACAGTTGTAACACCTGAGAGTCTCCTTGTTAAAACCTACTGTTTGGTTATTTGGCATGTTCCAATTATTTCTACCCGTCCTTTTAGTAAACTTCTTAGCACGGAAAACCACCATGGCAATTTGCCACGAGATGTCCATTTCTTCAACATCATCAGAGTGAATCTGATCAAATTCAGTAGCAGCCATGGGTTGGACTAAATCTCCTGCCAGAAAAGCATGGTAACAATTCATAAATCCCGCCATTAATGCGATATTCTCTTGAGTTTCTTTTGGTATAGTGTGACAATCGTCAATTTCAGGTTAACTCCGTTAACTCAACTTCGTCAATTCAAACTTAAGATCATTGAATCTATAACGCACACTTCATTACATTTAAACTAGGGTTTAAATGACGCTTAACACTTACTACATGTGTAGTCTTTCGGGATTTGCACCGAAACGCAAACGAGTTGACGCAAACGATTGATGAATAAACGAAAAACGTCAAAACAGTAATTATGTGATAATTATGTGTTAGACTTATGTGTTACGTGATAACATGGTTATGAACATTAACTCAAGATGTAAACTAGTTAGTTAAGTTAGAAAAACAACAATTGAAAGTAGAGGGACTTGAGTGTAACTTGTGTGTTTATAAATAGATCATTAACAAGTAAACCCTAACTATTATTATTATAACCCCAACCCCGATCGGAACTCTCCCACCCAAAACCCTTGGCTGCCGTCGACTTTCACACACACATACATCAAGAAATCAAGCTTGTGATTGAAGAACTAGGTGCTAGGAAGGTATAATTGATCATCCTATACATCTTTACTACTTGATTTTGATGTTTGTTGGGTTAATAACAAACCCTAGCAGCCGATTTCATGTATACATGTAATCAGTATGATTGTTGTTGATTGAGTAATGATTTGATAAGTAGAATTGATATTGTAACATGTTGATTGTTGTGTCTTTGATTTGAGTTCAAACAAAAACCCTAATCTTGTATGCAATGTGTAATTGATGTGCATGGATGGTGTCTATGGAGTCTAGAGGGTTATATGAATGCATGATAGTTCATAGATTGTTAATATGTTGAGTTTGGATACAAACAGTTTCTGGACAGAATGTGTTATTGATGTTTAAGTGATTGTAACGAAGAGTAAAGATGAAAATAGGTTGAGGTTATTGGTACTACAGTAAACTAGGTTGAGTCTAGTTTCTATAGAATATAAATTTGTAATTTTTGGACAAGTAAAGGTTAACTTTTATGATTTTACAAAAACATTGTGCAAAGCTGAGCTGTTAGACCTGCTGTTAGGTTGTGTTGTAAATGTTATATCTCATGAACTACGAGACCAATTGGGTTGGTTCCACTTCTGGAAGTTGACTTATTGAGTTAGGAACCTAACCCAAGTGGTCTTGCATTTATTGGATTTTTCGTTTAACGGGAATTGCAAATAACATTCTGTTGCGCATGAATTTGACTGTTATGAGTTTGCTGTAATGATTTGATGATTGTGAGAAAACTATGTGGAATAAAAATATAATAAAATATGTTCTGGAAACCTAAGACATATATGCTTCTGTGATGATTTTTGGTAAATTAATTGTGATGCTATGATCGGTGGAATAGTACAATCTTTTAAGTAGAATTTCTGTCTTGGTGAAACTAGCTGCTGAGTTGTGTAAAAATGCATGAAACATGATACTTGCTATATAATTGTTTTGTTTTGACCAAAATACCCTTGCGGGGAATAATTGCTAATTGATTGCCATGATTTGACCAAATTGCCCTCATGGGGAATAATGGCTAGTTAATTGTTATTTGTTGACCAAAATGCCCTTACGGTGAATAATTGATAGAGATGTACTTTATGAATACATGACACGTATATGATTGCTTACACATGTAATGTGTCACAAAAACACTTGTTAAAGTCACACATGATTCACAAACGAAATACGAAACATGTTATGTGCATAGGTATTATGTGCCGGGTCTAGAGACTCGATAATATTCCGACACTTAGAAAAATCTCTTTATTGTTTTAGAACGCTAGAGAGAGTTTTTCGGTGACGCGCATCTTGGTGATTTAATTTGGGAAATTCTTAGCAAACAGTGAGTTTCACTTTCCCCTCTTTAAACTGTTTTCAAACGCTTTTCACTTGGGGGAGATAACATACTCCACAACGCATTTAAGATTTTGTTATAAATTATATATCACTTGTAAAGGCTAAGTGGCAAACGAAACATTTGAAGTCCTACACATCGAACCGGTTAATATTTTGAATAGCGAGTCACTGTTGAGTAGTACTACTGGGTTTGACAAACCCCACCCAACGCTAAACTCGACTGGAGGTCGAGCGGGTGTAATTTTGGCTAACACGTACCATGGTCTGGAGGACCTGGTGACAAGGCACTTAATAAACGAGTCAGTTTCGGTGTCGAACACTTAGTAATACTTGTTGTATAGACTAGCTACCTATCGATATATAATTGACATAACACTATCTGGTAACGCAAAACGTTGTAACGCTGTAACGCAAAACGCTGAACGCAAACGCTAATCGATTTATTTTTATATAACTTGTGAACTCACCAACCTTGTGTTGACACTTTTAGTATGTTATTCTCAGGTAGCCGAGGCGGGCGCGCGGTTTAGGCACATGCATTGCTTGAAAAACTTTTAACTATGCAAACTTACTTTTAACTGTTATCATTGGTTTTAAATCGTCCTGCGTGACGTAACATTGTTTCTATGGTTTTACGCTTCCGCACTTATTTTCATTTAAAGGTTTTTATGGTTTGATTATAACTAATGATTCCGATCCTGTTAATTCACACCCTCTGACGGTAAAAATCCATTAGTGGATTTTGAGGGTGTGACAGATTGGTATCAGAGCCATTGGTTATAGCGAACTAGATGCTGCATGCATACTAGACTATAACCGCGACGACCCATTAGTTATAATGATACGCACTGCATAGATTTGTGTAGTCTTTGTTATCCTACCTCTTGACCTCTTTCACTCATACGCGCGCGCATACACGGCTTACCTGTAGGAATGTCGACGCCACCCTCATCATCATCCGATTCGATGACGCATGCTCACGGGAAGGAACCGCAGTTACCTACCGCATCGCCACCCCGAGTAGTCCCGGAACTCGAAACTCCCGCACCGAAGAGGTACCGCCTATCCGGAGGCATATACGAAAACGACGTTAGCTGGGATTGGTACCCTAACATGATCAGACGTATGGTCTATCGCGAACAAGTTCCCCCGTTACCTCACCCGAACCATCATGCTTATCACAACACCCTACCACCCATAACCGAACCTGTAGAGCGAGTTCTCGCAGCTGTTGTTTCATGCTTGGAGCGTGACGTGGGTTACATGCGCTATACGAGAGCGAACGTTTCCGGACTGTTAAAGACGGAACCGAGACTAAGGAGGAGATTGCCCGCATGGCAGCGGCAATGAAGGAAATGCAAGAGGCTAGTGATCAACAGATGAAGATTATGATGAAGATGCAAGCCGAGATGATAGACTTGCAAGAGCAACTCCAGGTAGCAAGAACCCGAACCGAGATAGCTCTAGAGCGTTGCGATGTCTTACAAATGCAAATTGCTCAGAACGCAGCCGAACCTGAGGCAGAGCCTGAGGCCGAGCCTGAGGCAGATCCCGAAGAGGAGCCTGAGGAGGAACCTGAGGAAGATCCCGAGGAGGAACCCGAAGAGGAACCGGAAGAAAAACCGGCTGAGCCAGAGGCACACTCAGAGGTGTCCACAGATGATATACAAATGTGCAGATCCTTGGATTGGAACTGGCTAACGCGATGAACTGGGAGGAGTTCAAAAGCATGATGCGAGAGGGGTACTGTCCGAGAGAAGAGATTTCAAAGTTAGAGTCAGAATTCTGGTCACTGAAGATGGTGGGCTCGGAAATTGAAGCCTACACTACTCGTTCTCACGAGTTGGCTGTGATGTGTCCGCGGATGGTGGATCCGCCGAGTAAGAGGATTGAAATGTACATTGATGGGTTAGCACCGCAGATTCAGGGCATGGTGACGTCTTCCAGACCAGCCACGATTCAACAAGGGATCCGTTTAGCTCACAAACTGACGGATCAGGCTGTGACCCAAGGTGCGTTACCACCTAGGGGTTCAACCAATAAGGCCCGTGACAACCCGAGTAATGACAACAACAGCAACAGCAACCCGAGCAGCGGAAAGAGGAAGTTTGACAACACCAGATCCTCATCCTCGAACCTCCCACCGCAACAACACTACCGTAAGCCCGAATTCACTCGGAGCTTTAACAATCAAAGTCACAACAACAATAACAACGGTAGTGGGCAGGGTTCGAGCGGATATGCTGGGAAAAATCCGAAGTGCAATAGGTGCAACTATCATCATGTTGGCCCGTGTAACCGTGTCAAGTGTCAGAGATGCGGAAAGATGGGTCACCAGGCGAAGGAGTGTAGAGGAGACCTTGCGGCAACGGGTGCTCCTAAACCACCTACGACGACGAAAGGATGTTACGAATGTGGGCAGGAAGGTCATTTCAGAAAAGATTGTCCCAAGCTGAAACAGAACGACAACAATGGGGGTAATGGAAGTGGCAGTAATGGTGGAAGCAATGGCAAGGGAAGAGCTTTTGTGATTGGGTCGGGTCAAGCCCGCAATGATCCGCACGTGGTGACTGGTAAGTTCCCTGTGAACGATTGTTTTGCTTCTGTATTGTTTTGACACTGGAGCTGATAGGAGTTTTGCGTCGAAAGCCTTTAGCCAACTCTTAGTCTTAACTCAACTCCGTTAGATGCTAAGTTTCCTGTTGAATTAGCTGACGGTAAGAATATAGTAACGACTCATATACTTGCGGGATGTAAGTTAAAACTGTCAGGTCATGTCTTTGATATCGACCTTATTCCTTTTACGCTTAGTAGTTTCGATGTCGTGGTCGGCATGGACTGGTTATCCGAGAACCGAGCGGAGATTATATGTCACGACAAGATAGTTCACATTTCTACCCCTTCCGGCGAGATCATTTCGGTCCGAGGTGAGAGAAGCGGCATGACCACCAGCGTCATTTCTCTTATGAAGGCGCAGAAGTACCTACGAAAGGGTCATCCGACAGTTTTGGCGCAGATCAATGAGAAACTCGCGGAGGAGAAACAAATTGGAGATATACCTGTGGTGCGAGACTTCCCGGAAGTTTTCCCGGAGGATTTGCCCGGACTCCCTCCTGTACGACAAGTCGAGTTCCAAATCGAGTTGACACCCGGTGCAGCACCCATAGCACGAGCCCCGTGTCGGCTCGCACCGGCGGAACTTCAGGAGTTGTCCACTCAGCTGCAAGATTTGTTGGATAAGGGTTTTATCCGACCTAGCTCATCGCCGTGGGGAGCCCCTGTCTTGTTTGTCCGAAAGAAGGACGGGACTTTCCGCATGTGCATCGACTACCGGGAGTTGAACAAGGTGACGATCAAGAACCGTTATCCTTTACCCCGAATAGATGATTTGTTTGACCAGCTTCAAGGATCGAGTTACTACTCGAAGATCGATCTGCGATCCGGTTACCACCAACTGAGAGTGCGCGAATAAGATATTTCAAAGACGGCCTTCAGAACACAGTATGGTCACTACGAGTTTTCGGTTATGCCTTTTGGCTTAACCAACGCACCAGCCGTATTTATGGATCTCATGAATCGAGTATGCAAGGTGTACCTCGACAAGTTTGTGATTGTTTTCATTGATGATATTCTCGTCTACTCCAAGAACGAGGCTGACCACGAAGAGCACTTAAGGGTAATTCTGGAATTGCTGAAGAAGGAACAACTGTATGCTAAACTCTCGAAATGTGAATTTTGGCTTCGCGAGGTTCACTTTTTAGGACATGTGATCAACGAGAATGGTATCCATGTCGATCCCGGTAAGGTAGAGGCCATCAAAAACTGGGAAGCACCTAAGACTCTGACTGAGGTGCGGCAATTCCTAGGACTGGCCGGCTACTACCGGCGTTTCATCGAGGGATTTTCAAAGATTGCTCAACCCCTCACCGCTTTGACTCACAAAGGCACTAAGTACAATTGGGGTGACGCGCAAGAATCCGCTTTTCAATTGTTGAAAACAAAACTTTGTAGCGCCCCTATTCTAGCTCTCCCCGAGGGAACGGAAAATTTTGAGGTACACTGTGACGCATCTATACAAGGTCTCGGTTGTGTGCTGATGCAACTCGAGAAGGTTATAGCCTACGCCTCTCGACAACTACGGGTTCACGAGAAGAACTACACGACCCATGATTTGGAACTCGGAGCTGTGGTGTTTGCTCTTAAGATATGGAGGCATTACTTGTACGTTAACAAGTTTACCATTTACACCTACCACAAGAGTCTCCAACATATCTACGATCAGAAGGAGCTGAACATGCGACAGCGTCGTTGGGTTGAGCTGCTTAAAGATTATGATTGTGCCATCAAGTACCACCCTGGCAAGGCCAATGTGGTGGCCGACGCCCTCAGCAGAAAAGAAACAGATAAACCCAGACGGTTGAGAGCATTGCAACTCACGATTCATGCCAGCTTACCCGATCAGATTCGCGATGCGCAACTTGAAGCTTTGAAAGATGACAATCTTCCATCGGATTTCATGCGGGGCATGAACAAGCAACTTGAAACCAGATCGGACGGGGTCCGATATTTTGAGAACCGGATTTGAGTTCCACGGTTCGGAGAGTTGAGAACTCTAGTGATGGACGAAGCACATAAGTCCCGATATTCTATCCACCCTGGCTCAGATAAAATGTATCATGATTTAAAGGCACTTTACTGGTGGCCGAACATGAAAGCCGACATTGCCACCTACGTGAGCAAATTCTTGACTTGTGCCAGAGTCAAGATAGAATACCAGAAACCATCTGGTCTACTACAACAACCTGAACTCCCAATGTGGAAATGGGAACATATCTCAATGGATTTTATCACGGGTTTACCAAAGACACCGACGGGATGCGATACCATCTGGGTGATCGTTGACCGGTTGACTAAGTCTGCACACTTCCTAGAAATTAAAGAAACGGACAAAATGGAAAGACTGACTCGCGTCTACATGAAGGAAGTAGTGTCTAGACACGGAGTGCCTGTCTCAATCATTTCTGATCGAGATTCTCGTTTCACTTCGCACTTTTGGAAGTCGCTGCAAAGCGCACTAGGCACCCGCCTTGATATGAGCACAGCATACCATCCTCAAACGGATGGGCAAAGTGAACGAACTATTCAGACCCTGGAGGATATGTTGCGTGCCTGCGTATTGGATTTCGGAAAAAGTTGGGAACCCCACTTACCCTTGGTAGAGCTTTCGTATAATAACAGCTACCACGCAAGTATTAAAGCAGCGCCGTTTGAAGCGTTGTACGGACGGAAGTGTCGATCACCACTCTGTTGGGCGGAGGTGGGTGACAGCCAAATCACTGGTCCAGAACTGGTACTCGAAACTTCGGAAAAGATTGTTCAAATCCGAAATCGCATGGCAGCAGCACGAGATCGCCAAAAGAGTTACGCCGACAAGCGCCGAAAACCCCTCGAATTTCAAGTGAACGATCGAGTGTTACTCAAAGTCTCACCTTGGAAAGGTGTTGTTCGCTTTGGGAAGCGAAACAAACTCAACCCACGATATGTTGGTCCGTACCGGATAACTGAGCGCATTGGTCCGGTGGCGTACCGACTGGACCTGCCAACGGAACTCAGTGGCGTACACAATGTATTCCACGTGTCCAATTTGAAGAAATGCCTGTCTGATGAAACCCAAGTAGTCCCTTGGGAGGAACTGCAAGTTGATGAACAGCTACGCTTCATTGAAGAACCAGTCGAAGTTTTGGATTGGGAAACCAAAACACTAAAGCACAGCAAGATTCCAATCGTTAGGGTTCGATGGAACTCGAGACGTGGACCGGAGTTCACGTGGGAACGCGAGGATCAAATGATGAAAAAGTATCCTCACCTTTTTGAAGGGCTAACCAAACACAGAAAACCGCGAAACCCGGCAAACCGTCAGACATCACCGGAGGTATGAATTAAATTTCTGGACGAAATTTTTTTCTACTAGGGGATGATATGACAAACTGAAAATTTTTCTTACTTTTTCAGACACTCATCACGACTTGACTCAAATTTTCGGGACGAAAATTCTTTAACACGGGAATGATGTGACAATCGTCAATTTCAGGTTAACTCCGTTAACTCAACTTCGTCAATTCAAACTTAAGATCATTGAATCTATAACGCACACTTCATTACATTTAAAATAGGGTTTAAATGATGCTTAACACTTACTACATGTGTAGTCTTTCGGGATTTGCAACGAAACGCAAACGAGTTGACGCAAACGATTGATGAATAAACGAAAATCGTCAAAACAGTAATTATGTGATAATTATGTGTTAGACTTATGTGTTACGTGATAACATGGTTATGAACATTAACTCAAGATGTAAACTAGTTAGATAAGTTAGAAAAACAACAATTGAAAGTAGAGGGACTTGAGTGTAACTTGTGTGTTTATAAATAGATCATTAACAAGTAAACCCTAACTATTATTATTATAACCCCAACCCCGATCGTAACTCTCCCACCCCAAACCCTTGGCTGCCGTCGACTTTCACACACACATACATCAAGAAATCAAGCTTGTGATTGAAGAACTAGGTGCTAGGAAGGTATAATTGATCATCCTATACATCTTTACTACTTGATTTTGATGTTTGTTGGGTTAATAACAAACCCTAGCAGCCGATTTCATGTATACATGTAATCAGTATGATTGTTGTTGATTGAGTAATGATTTGATAAGTAGAATTGATATTGTAACATGTTGATTGTTGTGTCTTTGATTTGAGTTCAAACAAAAACCCTAATCTTGTATGAAATGTGTAATTGATGTTCATGGATGGTGTCTATGGAGTCTAGAGGGTTATATGAATGCATGATAGTTCATAGATTGTTAATATGTTGAGTTTGGATACAAACAGTTTCTGGACAGAATGTGTTATTGATGTTTAAGTGACTGTAACGTAGTGTAAAGATGAAAATTGGTTGAGGTTATTGGTACTACAGTAAACTAGGTTGAGTCTAGTTTCTATAGAGTATAAATTTGTAATTTTTGGACAAGTAAAGGTTAACTTTTATGATTTTACAAAAACATTGTGCAAAGCTGAGCTGTTAGACCTGCTGTTAGGTTGTGTTGTAAATGTTATATCTCATGAACTACGAGACCAATTGGGTTGGTTCCACTTCTGGAAGTTGACTTATTGAGTTAGGAACCTAACCCAAGTGGTCTTGCATTTATTGGATTTTTCGTTTAACAGGAATTGCAAATAACATTCTGTTGCGCATGAATTTGACTGTTATGAGTTTGCTGTAATGATTTGATGATTGTGAGAAAACTATGTGGAATAAAAATATAATAAAATATGTTCTGGAAACCTAAGACATATATGCTTCTGTGATGATTTTTGGTAAATTAATTGAGATGCTATGATCGGTGGAATAGTACAATCTTTTAAGTAGAATTTCTGTCTCGGTGAAACTAGCTGCTGAGTTGTGTAAAAATGCATGAAACATGATACTTGCTATATAATTGTTTTGTTTTGACCAAAATACCCTTGCGGGGAATAATTGCTAATTGATTGCCATGATTTGACCAAATTGCCCTCATGGGGAATAATAGCTAGTTAATTGTTATTTGTTGACCAAAATGCCCTTACGGGGAATAATTGATAGTGATGTACTTTATGAATACATGACACGTATATGATTGCTTACACATGTAATGTGTCACAAAAACACTTGTTAAAGTCACACATGATTCACAAACGAAACACGAAACATGTTATGTGCATAGGTATTATGTGCCGGGTCTAGAGACTCGATAATATTCCGACACTTAGAAAAATCTCTTTATTGTTTTAGAACGCTAGAGAGAGTTTTTCGGTGACGCGCATCTTGGTGATTTAATTTGGGAAATTCTTCGCAAACAGTGAGTTTCACTTTCCCCTCTTTAAACTGTTTTCAAACGCTTTTCACTTGGGGGAGATAACATACTCCATAACGCATTTAAGATTTTGTTATAAATTATATATCACTTGTAAAGGCTAAGTGGCAAACGAAACATTTGAAGTCCTACACATCGAACCGGTTAATATTTTGAATAGCGAGTCACTGTTGAGTAGTACTACTGGGTTTGACAAACCCCACCCAACGCTAAACTCGACTGGAGGTCGAGCGGGTGTAATTTTGGCTAACACGTACCATGGTCTGGAGGACCTGGTGACAAGGCACTTAATAAACGAGTCAGCTTCGGTGTCGAACACTTAGTAATACTTGTTGTATAGACTAGCTACCTATCGATATATAATTGACATAACACTATCTGGTAACGCAAAACGCTATAACGCAAAACGCTGTAACGCTGTAACGCAAAACGCTGAACGCAAACGCTAAACGATTTATTTTTATATAACTTGTGAACTCACCAACCTTGTGTTGACACTTTTAGTATGTTATTCTCAGGTAGCCGAGGCGGGCGCGCGGTTTAGGCACATGCATTGCTTGAAAAACTTTTAACTATGCAAACTTACTTTTAACTGTTATCATTGGTTTTAAATCGTCCTGCGTGACGTAACATTGTTTCTATGGTTTTACGCTTCCGCACTTATTTTCATTTAAACGTTTTTATGGTTTGATTATAACTAATGATTCCGATCCTGTTTGTTCACACCCTCTGACGGTAAAACTCCGTTAGTGGATTTTGAGGGTGTGACATATAGTGAGAATCTGACTGAAATTCTGACTTGGAGTGGTCTTTCCAGAATCATTTACGGACTGTCCAGACTTGGTGAAGAATACTGGAGATGAGTTGGGTGACTTGGATGACGTTGATTGAACAAGGGTAGATGAAAACATCTGAAAGTTTCCCTGTGGTGTTTGTTGAGTGGGCTTGAATAGTGAAAAGCTATCTTATGACATGAGAGCACTGTTAGACGCCACGTTATATCCAGCAGCACTATAAGAACTAGAATGATTTATTGCCCGTTGTTTATCATCCATATCACAGGCCTTGATAGTGGCAATCATTTCAGTCATGCTCATTCTGTTAAGATCTTTGGTCTTTTTGATAACTGCAACATTCATGTCCCAATTTTTTGGCAAAGAGTTTACCAACTTGTTGTTAATTTCTGAAGTTTGCAGAAAGATTCCTGCAGTTCGCATTTCAGTTACAAGAGAAATAAACCTTTGAAGTTGGGATTCCAATGTTTCTCCCAAGACATGATTGAACATATTGAACTTCTGTCACAGGAGATCTTGACGACTTCTCTTCATATCCTCATTTCCTTCATAAAATTCTATCAGTGCGGCCCACAACTCCTTTGCTGATTGGAGTTCTCTAAACTGAAAAGCAATCTCGGGTGAAAGTGCCATAGTTAGAGTCGAAAGAGCTTTCTCATCTTCCTCAACTTTTGCAAAGTCATCATCATCATATTGAGCAACTGGTTTAACAAGAACCTCGGCTGAACCATCTCTTTGATAAGTGATTATTTGAGGTCCCCTCACAATGCTTCTCCAAATTTTTGCATCTTTCATTTTGGCATAGTGTTCGAAGCGGAACTTCCATTCACTAAACCCCTCGTGGGATAACAAACGGGGTATACGAGTAGCAGTGCCCATGATGGAGTCAAGTTCTTGGTGAAGTGACGAATTGGTTGAATTGCTGCCATTTGTTAACTGAGCCATTGAGATTTGATTACGGATTGTTTTAGATCCAATTAAAGATTAAGTCCAATAAGACAAGCCCAAATCAACAGACTGGGCTGAGTACACTCAAACTCGTAGGCCGAGAACCAAAGTAAGAACCAAATTTGACCGAGAACCACAGATAGCCGAGAACAGTTATTGCCAGAGAACAAAAACTGACCGAGAACACTCTTTGGCCAAAAACAAGTGTTGACCAAAAGCACCAATGTTGACCAGCTCTTTGACCGAAAACTACCTTTGGCCGAGAACTCAAGTGTGGATAAGCTGTTTGACCGAAAGCTGGGTATGTTGACCAAAACGATTGACCGAAATCTCTGATTTTGAGCAGATTTCAGCCGAAAACTAATTTTAGCCGAAAACTAAGGTTTTAATGGAACAGATTTTGGCCGAAAACTCCAAACATTCCAGTTTTTGTTGTAACAAACTTTCGTAAATTAGGGAATGATGATATGTATCCAAGTCAACCCAATCTTTACCCAAAAATACCTCAGCCTTCTCTTCCGATCAACTGTTCGCCGGAAAAAAAACTTCTACACCACCAAAAACAATACGATCTTGAATCCGTTGATATCACAATAATGAGCCTGAATTCGTCAAAGGCTCTGATATCAATTGTAAGTCCCGAATCTGGATCACTACAATATGATATCAACCTGACGAGTATTGGTGCGGAATACCAACACTCGGTGATTCAAGAACACGAAAATAACAAATAAAGTAACACAAGATTGCTTCAAAACACACGTATATTATTGAATACGTCGGGTGCTTATGCACTTACAATACTTGATAATAATAAGAATGAACAACCTTAACCCTATACATCATACATCTATATATAGGGAACCAACTAGTAGTAGACGGCCCAAAACAAGCCTAAGCCCACCGAGAACCCAAGAGTAGTTCTCGGCTCACCTACAAACCCAACAAACAAGCCCAAATAACATAAGACAAATTTAAACAAAGCTTAAACCACAAAACTAGGCCCAACATAAACGAAACGCTATTAAATTAATTCCAGTATCCCTTATGGTAGCAACAATAAGATCATAACATCAACAAAGGCAAACAACAACACATCATTCTTTTTTTATCCAAGAAAAATTCCGTTTATAACTAGGAAGAACGAGGTCAAACTAAACAATAATTAAAACAAAAAAAGATGAATACCAAAGGTGAAGGGTCCATGATTGATAAATATCAAGTGATGATAACAAAGAGAATGAAGAAGATTTGATTGACTTAAGTGTTTGAAGGTAGGGCGGTGGATAAGGTAGAGAGAGAGTTTTTGGGAAATAATGAATTGAATAAATGAAAGATATTTTGGTTTCTCTTGTATATAGGGTCAGTTTATCTCGTGATAGGGTGATAGGGTCAAACATCTCGAGTTTTAAACGATTTTACACTCTCAATCCCGAAACTCTGAACATATTTACAGATTTAAACCCGAAAAATATTTATACACCGAATCTAAACACTAAAATATATACAAGATATATTTTTGTCAATCCACCATTAACAATGTTTGCACGAAAGACCTTATCATAAACCCATAATTAACATACTTAAAAATTAATTAAAAAATAAAACTAAAATAAAAATAATAACATAAAAAATAAGAAACTACAAAATAAAAACAAAAAATAAAATAAAGTGAAAATTTAAAACATACTCAAAACAAACTTTAAGTAAGAAAAAAAACAAAATAATACGAAAGATTAAAACAAATAGGAGTAATGAAATTAATATTATATTATATACCAATTATAATCATTAAAAGTTTACATATTAATGGTGAGAAAGATCACAACATGAATCACATTATTCATTAACGTACTAGATCATACTTCTATTTCAAAATTGTTATGCCAATAATTCAAAGTCGATTGTAGATATAATTTGTCCACTTAAAGCTTAACAAGTATTTAGATGTCAACGTGATACGTTAAGGTATATACTAAGCGCATTACTTACGTGGTCTCCATTTAACAGCGACATTTTATTGACTCCATCATACCTCGGGCATAGTTTGTGTTTACTAGATCACCCCGAATTGATTTTGACTCCCTAATGATTGATCAAAATATTTTAAGCTTACTTAAACTTTTTGCAAACTTTTACAAACAATAAAGGTTGAACCATGGACTTTACTTTCGAAGTTCGGACTTATATGCCTTCATATAAAGTGTTTAGGAATTACTTGTTCGCCCTACGTTACGTGGTTCTAATATGCCCCATTTTTGTTAATTATCAACATTTTATGTTCAGAATTGTCAACATTTTTGTGTTGAATATAAATTATATTAAGCACTTGCAGTTTTTCTGCTTTACCATTTTTCAATATTTGTATTTAAAGCAAGAATAATTTTTCTGGTAATCAATCATCAACGGGCTAGCTCATGTATGATTGACTAATAACTTTTTTTTCCTTCATCGATATGCCTTAACGTAGAGTCATGTCACCACTTCATAAAGGTTAAACCAATAGCATATGATGATAGTTTATATCACCCATAACCTTACTCAATTGGTAAGCCTATCTACACATTAAGCAATGATCGTGTTGCCTTTTGATCTAGGATCATTAAAGACAATTTCTTATCATTCTCCAAATGTCTATTCAATTTCTCAAAATTTTATATTTTTATATTATCTGACTCCGTCTAAGCAGGTGCTCCCTCTATATGGGAAAACATTTTTCAATTATTTTCTAATTTTTATAAATAGGATAGTTGAAATACGAAGTAAAATATATAGAGTAAAAGATCAAATATTTTTGGCAAGTCAAGTGACTTAGTTTTGTTTTCTCAAAAACAAACGGAAAATCTTTTTATGAGTTATACATAACTCATTTTCTCCCTCTAAAATTGTGAGATATTTTAAAAATTCACAATTATAAACATGCAAAAAGATAAAAGAAATTCAATCAAAACAAATCATACCCAATGACTTTACAAGATATGGAAATCTGGTACGATCACATGCTTTGGTGAAAAGGTCTGCGAAGTTGTGATTTGTGTGAACCCTTTCAATACTAACAAATTTTTGGTCATAACAATCACGAATGAAATGCATTCGGATGTTAATATGTTTTATCTTAGAATGTTAGACCGAGTTTTTGACAATATAAATCATTGCTTTGTTATCATACTTGATAGGGGTGTTAAAAAATTCAAACCGTAATCTAACATCTGGATCCATATCACTTGTGAACAATAGGCGGAGGCAACAATGTATTTTGCTTCAGCTTTGAAGGTGGATACGGTGACCTGCTTCTTGCATTGCTAAGAGATAACCGGTCTCCCAGTAACTGATACCAATTGTAGGTCCTAAGACGGATCAAACAACTAAATTCTTAAATCAGTCTCACCTATTACTAGCCGAAATCACTAGTAGGCAACCGAGATCTCGGATCTTGTTTGTGTTTGTTATTTACCCGGAGTAGAAAGAAAGAGAGAGTAATAGAGAGTTGGTGAGAGAATAAGGTTGGAATATTATAAAAAGGGTTTTAATATGTGCATGTTTCATTTTATTTTGGTGACGACATGCCATACTTACATGGCTTCGGACCCATACATACATAAATGAACCGACAATCTAACAAAATACATCATAAATAGATTAAACAAATACAAAAGACTAAGATATAAAACAGGGTCATACAACTAGATCTTGTTATAACATGCGTCTCACGGTAAAATCCCTTTAGTCAAAATTTTAGGGTGTGACAAAGGAAGTGGGGATCCTATTAAGTGCTCGTGAAACAAAATTGGACTTTGGAAAGTAGAGGGTATACAGCTACCAGCAACGTATGTAAGGAAAGGAAATGACCCATTAGGGTTTACAAACAAAATGGGCTTTGGCCCATCAAAGCTTTTTAAGAATGATTTAGACTTTTCCTGTGAGAGCATGTAACGATTAGGCTTCACTGACCAAGATATATGTAATATATGCAAACCCATGCCACCTGCTTATTGCATGTCATTTCAAATGATTTAAGGAAGTTTACGGGTACAAGTACTT
This sequence comes from Bidens hawaiensis, assembly GCF_021521415.1. Classification (NCBI taxonomy): domain Eukaryota; kingdom Viridiplantae; phylum Streptophyta; class Magnoliopsida; order Asterales; family Asteraceae; genus Bidens; species Bidens hawaiensis. Next base: position 134,120 of record NW_027493011.1, on the reverse strand, counting down.
GATGTTAGGTCACGTGATAACCTGAACTTTTATAGTTACATATTTGCATATGCAATGGCATGAATTGTCACTCCGTTTTAAGACTGTTACAAGAACATTAAACTTAGAACTTAGTGACTGGTATAGCATGTATATTGGTAATTGATTATTTCGTCTAGTAGCAAGAGAAGGAGCATTGGAAAATAAGGAATCAACTAGCTAGCTATTTGGCAAAGATTTTATTGCCCAATTCTGCGTTTGTCTCTCAGGTTAAGGGTTATTTGTTTGTGTCCTTGTAAGACTGTGTAATAGCTGAATGTACGTCAAAAGCATAACCAAGGGAATGTACTCCTAGATAGAAGATGTAACATGCAAGATGTTTGAGAATGAAGAAATGAGTAAACCCGATGAGGGTTTTATAAGTGAAACTAAAGGCAAGGGTGAAACAATCTAATGCAAAGTGCAAGTTCAAGAAGGCATGTATAATTCTCATATAATAAAAGGATTATTGTGTGTGTGTGGGGGGGGGGGGGGGTATTGATCTTGTATAATTCTTTAAATCATGTTTTCAAGTCACGGTCGATAATCAAACACGAACTAAATGAATAACTCTCGTTTATATTATTCTGAAAATATAACTCAAAAACCTTATTACAGTCTCAGGACCCACAACTCGGTTTTACTCTTGATTAACCCTAAGTCGGTCACGTCTCATCTATACAATAATGTCTAATTATAAGTTGGACTATTTAGACTAACCCTAACTTGCTAGACAAGACATTACTAATTATAATTACAAAACAAATTAGGAAACATATTGTAATTAGGAAATGTAATCATTTATAACCGACTGTCAGTATTGGTCCCTAAGTTCACCGACTTGTGACTTGAGGTCCGAAGTTACGTCCAACATGCTTTATTATAGTTTGTTTTATGTTAAATGATATAAATCTGGTCAAAATAATTTGTAATTTGGCTAATATTTATAATCTATGGTGGGATGTTGGTTTGCCCGTAGGCGAAAAAAAACATATATGTTGAAAAGTCAAAGTCCAACCCGTGTAGGTCATTGAAGGTAGGACTATTCAAAGGGTAAGACCCTACCCTTTTACCTAATACCCTACCCGGACCCTTTATCCTTTTAGGAAGAAACATGGACCAGAGACCCTACCCTCTAACCAATAAAAGGGTCGGGTATAAACAAGGGTTTCAAGGGTCCTACCATTTACCCTTTAAGACAGTAATCACATCTCATTTTTCTGCATTTACTAGTTGCATATCTCATAAATGACTTTAATATATGAATCCTAGAATAATTATACTTTCATTTAATAACATAGTAAAGTCTAACTTCGAAAGTTTATCAATCATTTGAACTTATGCAAACAATATCCACATTCACAAATTACTTGTAGAGAACAAGATAGTGATTTCCATATATATGTTTTCATTCAGTAGTATGACCCTTTATTTTTATTTTTCTTAGTAGTTGGAAATTTCGGATGAATCATATATGAAATACAAACCTCTCATAAATTTCATATTAACCGTGAATCTGATGTATATCTATCTAGTAAACGGGTCAAGGGTTTGAAAAAGGGTCGGACCCTTGAAACCCTTTTACCCTTTAAGATGAAATTTAAATACCCTTTACTCGACCCATATTATTTATTCGGGTCTAATTAAGAGTTTAAAGAGTCGGGTAACCGGGTTTCAAGGGTCCGACCCTTATCTTGCTCACCCCTAATTGATGGGATCATCAAATACGGCAAATAATCAGTTTCATAATTAATCAATGAACATTGTGACTGGTCAAATTGATGCGCCGAGCCCTAGCTTGAGCACGACCAAGTTTAAGGGGCTGTTTGTTTGGCATATAATGGGACTATTCAGATGTATACATCTGAATCGGTCAAATATGGGTGTGTTTTGTTCGTTAAAATAAAACCTGTTGATGGTTCAGTGTAGCTCTAACCATTCAGCTTCAAAAAAGGGTTTCACCATTCAACACACAAATATGTCCATTATACCCTAACATACACAACGCTCTTCATCTTCACCACAGATCTTCATAAGCTCTCTACACCTTCGTACCATCAACCACCACTATCGCCGAACCCGAACACCACCACTCTTTTTTCCCGTCAATGTTGTTAACCATGTCAATATCTATGTCTGATTCAATCGATTTTTGTAATTAGTTACATAATTATATAATAATAGTTATTTTACTTGATAAATGTGGTAAAATTTCTCAAACATCGAAATGGGTCGGGTTTCACTAAAAATAAGAATTTTAAAAAGTCCGAGTTGTTACATACTATCATGCAAAATTTAAATTTTAGATATCTATTATTCCAATTTAAATAGTACAACAGATTTAAATAATTATAGCACATAAAATATCATTAAAATAAGTAGAGACAAAATAAGATCTAAATTCTTGTTTTTTCTCTATAGCATGCAATCCTAAGTGTCTTCAAACAATCTTGATAGTCATATCATGCGATAACCTACATATGCGTTAAAAATACAAATAGGTTTTGTCAACACTAGGTTGAGTGAGTATAATACCAGATTTAAGACACTATAATAATGATATAAAAGAGCAAATTGTGTCAAGTGAGATAAGCAATTTAACCAATGAGCAAGTAAATAATGTTGTCGGTAAGCTCGATGTCAGATGAACTAAACGATGGCTAACACGACGGGCGTATGATCATACTAGTCTGAGAATATGTTAGACCTCTTCGACATGTATTCAAGTAAAGCATATAAGCATATAACACGTTCGGTAAAAATTTTTACACACCCAAGACTAACAGTTGCAAGTTTGAGTATTAAAGAATAATAAAATATCTACGAACGCATATGTCCCCAAAACTGTAAAAATGAGTGAAAAGAGGGGAATGAGATAATCACCTTTGCAATTAAGCAAGCGTAATAATATAATAAGAATGAAATTGGTAGATCAAGCTTTGACGATAACGCCTAATAAAGAATAAATGCAGGAACAAAACTTAAGGAATTGACGTATTAAGAGAAATAAAGTTGGGAATTTTTTGATTGGTTATTATTTTTTTGATAAATATATATATATATATATATATATATATATATTTACTAATTTATAGATCTTTACATCTATTTTAACTAATTAATATTATAATTACAATTAATATAAAACTATATGTTTATATAATATAATATATATAAGTATAAAAAGATTAATTAAATATATGTAATAAAATACATATCTATGATATAAAAGTTAATTTGAAATATATATGACTGTAACAAAATTTTATTTATAAATACCTTAAATATTTAGATTTATACAAGATTTATTATATATATACATACATATATATATACATATTTTTATAGGATTTGGTAGAAATGTGGAATACACATGGAACGTTGCTGGTTCTTAATAAAATATAATTTATTCATTGTTTATTAACGTTACTATATATTAAAATGATTAAAAAGAAATAAAATTTTCAAAAATAAACGAAAAGGGGTAGCTGCGGTTCAAACCCGCAACGAGCCACTCCACAACCTTAACACAAGCCAACTGGGTTGGCCTGACATTTGTTCATAACATACAAACGACATATGTAAGCAACCAGAAACATATCCCAGCATTAAACCCTAGAAATCACAATCGGGTTAATTAATGATTGTTAACCAATTCTTTGTTAGAGTTTTCATTAATTGACTCTCAACACACAACAACCATACTTTAAAAACCTCTTAAATCGGGGTATGGTGGATTAAGTGAGACGAAAAGGGGCCATCAATGGGTGTTGATGTACAAGCTAATAAACTGTGATAATAATTAAATTAAACTGAGGGTAAACGACGGCTAGGGTTAAGGGATTGTGACTGCGAGTTTAATTGAGTTTGTATGAACATTTATATGTATAACGAGTTCGTGTTATTGTCGGCTAGTATAATAGAGAGAACAGATCAGTTTTAATCGATTTAGCACAATTAGATTGTCGGTTAGACCGCATTAGCTATGTACAATATGATCCGCGATTCAATTCCATTATCAGGTCGATAATTGAGGTCCAACTCTCCACAATTAACGGGGTTTGTGTTTAGGATTTGGATCAATATTCGGGTCAGGGTACCATTTTTTGTAAATGGGTTATAATAACAAAGTTACAATCTAGACCCTGAAGTTTGAAAGTGGATACATAGTGTGATTATAGTTTAGTTAGGGGAATTCTAGCCAACTTATGAAAGTTATAAATATATAATATATAACTAATTAAATTATAATATAATAATAGTTAATTTTCTCGATAAATGCTTTAAAATTTCCCGAACATCGAAATGGGTCGGGTTTTAATGAAAATATAGGTTTCAAAAAGTCCGAGTTGTTACAGGATGAAAAATATGTGTTTTGGACAAATTGTTAGATTCTATCAAATCTACATTCTATTCGAATAGAATAGTTTAAACCATTATAATCGAATGGTATAAACCATTCTTATCGAATAGGTATTCGATTAGAATAGGTTGGGTTCTAAAATCTCACAAAGGACAAAGTAATCGAATTTATATTCAAAAGGGTTATAATCGAATAGGGATTCAATTAGAACAGACTTGGGTCTCAGTAATATCTCCAAGGACAAGCAATCGAATTGATGCTAAAAAAGAAATTCTAATCGAATTCAGATTCTAATCGAATCGAATTCTTAATCTTCTCTAATCGAATTGCTATTCGATTCGATTAGATTATGATTCAATTAGATTAGGATCATAAACTCTATTAGATTATATGACACTTAAGAATAAAAGATCTCTAAACCTTTTGAATCTAATCTAATCAACTTCAAACCAATCTAATCGAATAAATTGATTAAAATTCGATTAGATTAGTTTTTACATAAAACATTACTAAGGTTTCTAATCCTAGTCTAATCCACTTGTAAACCATTTTAATCGAATCATCATTCGATTAGATTAGTTTAAAGTTAGATTAGATTATTTTCATAATTTGATTAGAATACTTCACACTTGGACAGTTTTTGAACATAACTAGATTTCACTCATTCTAATTCTCCTCGATTAGAGTAGATTGGACTTGAACTTTTATAAACTTATCATATCAACTAAAATTGACTTTGATGATCATTCGATTAGATTACTTGGCTCTTGACAGATTCTTGCCATCTTCAAACAAATTTGTAAAAATATTTTCATGTAAAGTTTTAAGTTTTTTTTACTTTATTGTGTTAGTTTGTATATTATATAATCTTATGTTTTTAAACACAATGATCAATACTTATGTTTTTTCTTTGTTTCTTATTATAGGATCATAATATTTTTTTGTTCCTAGAACTTCCAAAGAAGAGGAAATACAAGGTGACCTCCATGATCAAGGGGTTGTAAATATGTCCTCTGATGTATGCTATATCTTCCAACCCGAAGATTAATGACCCAGGGCTAGAACAATTCTGGAAAAATGCCATGTCTAAGAAGAAAGGGACAGTTATCACTTCAAGGGTGGCAGACCAAAGGATATTAGTGAATAAGAAGGTGATTAGAAGGGATTTGAAGATCAAGGATAAAGCTCTTGATCCATCCACTAAATTTACAAAAAAGGAGATTGTTGGATATATTCGAGAAATTGGGTATGTCATAGAGTGGAGCACGTGTGAGAAGAGGCATCTACCTTCGTACTGGAAGCTCTTATTTCACGTGATTGCCCACTGCTTATCGTCATAAAAAGGAGGTTTTGATAAGCTGAGTGTTGATTGGGTGGGTGTAATGTTATGCTTGACTAACAAAAGGAAGTAAAACTACTCCAAGTTGATCTTTAAGCACATGCAATCCAACATGATCGCCAAGAATCCAAGGATGATGTATCCAAGATCTGAATATCCAGAAGAAGTTGATGAAGAAGGGAAAGTTGTCGAACCATATGAGACTCGTTATGTTAAGATGGTTAGAAAAACTGTATTCAAGGAAATGGTTGAGCCAACTGGGAGAAGTGTGTACAAGTACAAGGGTCAGGAGCCTGGGTCAAGTTCGGTCAGTTTGCTGAGACCGAACCTAAGAGTGACGAGACTGAGATTGATGAAGAAGGAGATAGTCAGGATGATGATACGATGATGGTCATGATATTGATGATGTTGATGAAAAGGAAGATCAAGACAAGCCTAAAGAAACTGAGGCTGAAGTTGATATTGACATTGAAGGTGAACACCAGACGAAGAAATTGCACGATAAAGAGAAACAGAAGACCAGTTAGTCATCAAAGGCACCCGCTAAGGAGCCTACTACTGAATAGGAGGAGCCCAAGCGCCCTCTGAAACGTTTGAAGCGGATGAATGATTCCAAGAAGTCTTCATCTGCAAAGGTGCCTACTTCACTTAAAGCAATCTTTCCTTCAATTTCCGCTATGTTATCTGAATCCTTAGCAGCCACACAACCACCACCTACCACACTACCCATCACATCACAAACCACCACTGTAGCTGACCCTCACATTGCATCACCCACCACACTAGCCCAAACCATAGAAAGACTTAAAGCCAAACATATTAAGTTCAGCAAAGCACAATCAAAGGTTCAATCCAAAACCCAACCAAAAACTCAACCTAAACCCAAATCAAATTTCAAATCAAAGTCCACTACATATAGAACCCTTAGAGGCAAACCAGTTACACCACCTGAAACCTCACATTCTAGACTAGAAGAGCCTATGCCTTCATTTATAGAAAACCTCCCCATAACCACCCAAACTGAAACCGAACCCACCCACCAAACTTTATCACCACCTAGGATCACCTCACCCGTAACCTCACCCACATACAAATTTACTTCACCCATTAGGGGTTCATCATTTTGGACCTCTACCTTTACATCATCCATCCACTCACAAGCGACCTCAAAACATTACCTGCTACCATCGAACCTATAAGCCTACCCTTAACCATTACCACATCCTTCCAACCCAAACCATAACCATACCCATTCAAACTCCTCCACAATCAACCTTCTCAACCACACCTCCCATCACTAGCAAAAGCCCAATTATAGAAGCCATGCCCCTGTCCAGTGGTAAATCGAAGAAGTCCCTGTGTTTCGAGATCCTATCCTCGATGGGATTAGAGCAATTGGGGAAGCAAATGAAAACGAGAACAACGAGAGCTTATTTCGATCAAGTTTGTCAAAGATCAACAAGCAATCAATGAGCAGGTGATGAGACAGCGGGATGCTCTTGCATCTCGGGTGGCTGAACTTGAACAAGACCGAGAGTTGGATAGAGCTTAGATTATGAGCCAACGATAATGGATTGATGACCTGCATAAAATAATCAGCAATCAGCAAGAGTTAATTAATCAAAACTCATTAAGAAATGCTAAACAACACGATGAGATTGAACAACTCCAATCAAGGGTTTCTGGTCTAGAAACCGATCATCCTTCCTCCTCCAACTTTGCAAACAATCTAAGGGGGGGTTAGATTCAACTATTGATAAGGCGATGATTGAGTTTGAAGGTCTTAGTTCAAGAGTTAACTTGTTGGAAGGTGCGTTCAGTTCTTCTAGGGACGTGGACAGATTAATGGGTGAGAGTGTGAGGATGCGTTCAATGATTGAGAAGCTAGAGGAAGAGATGGAGGTGCAGCAAGACTTTAAAATTGGTCAGAATTAGGTCAATGAGTCTCTCGTCAACCATTACCTTGCTATATTGGAGGTAATGAGGATGACTGATGAAGATGTTGAAGATCTAAGGACTCGTCTGACGAACACCTATAGGGGATTCCTACAAGGAAATGAGCAAATTACTGATCCTAACAACAGAAGAAGATCTGCTCTTGCAAGACTTGTTGCTGACGCCGAGAGGTAAAATCTCAAGGCAGATTTCATGGAATCGTCCCTAGTGTCCCGAGCAAGGAGGCTGGTGGAAGTGGTTTTGGTGTGAGTACTTGTGTGGAGGAGCCAGTGGTTGTTGGAACAATTACTAGCACATAAATTGGTTGTTGCTACTGCCACCACAACTGGGCAGGTCAGTGGAATGACTTCTGCACTTGTTACAACTACTTCAGTTGCACAAGTGAGTGCTCCTGCTGCTTCTGTTGTTCAATAGTTGTTGGTTCAAGGAGGTCATGGTGATAACGGAGATGATGAAGATGATGACGAGTCCGATGATGATTACTCAGATGGTGATGATGATGATGTGGTGTAAAAAGACGGCGATGATGATGAAGATCCTTTTGACAGTTTTGATGAACCGCATGATGGAAGCGATAAAGATGATGATGAAAGTGGCGGTGACGATGCCACTAGTGGTAATAAGACAAGACAACAAGGCTCGCCAGATGAAGCTCAATGAACAAGGGATGCTGACACTGTAGTTGAGGATGAAATAGCCTCCATCTTTAACGTTTGTTCTTTTGCAGATACCAACCCACTAGCTCAAGAAGTCGTGGAAGATGAAATAAAGAAGATAGTGACGATGGGATCAATTATTCTCCAAACCCGGATACTCTGGTTCGTGATGAACCTGTAGTGGCACCTTCTACTCAATCTCAAACTACTACTGCTGCTGTTGACAGTGATGAAGCTTCTCAGGCCCCAAAGAGAAAATGGAAAAAGTCTTATTCCATCATGAACAGAGCAAGCGTCAGAGATTGGCCCTATCCCTCCCTGGACGACTTCTTGAGCGTATACTGCAAATGGCATCCAAAAAGCGAGACATGGGCTATTCGTCGAGCTAATGAAGAGCTCACTTATATGCATATCACTGACATGCATACTCTCTCCCAACTCATCATGAATTACTTTAGAAGAATGGTGGGCCATTACGTGACTGAGAAGGAGATGAAGGGTTGGTTTAGCCGATTCATGAGCAAGGAGTGAAAGAATGACTACCCAAATTTCAAGCTTAACAAGGGTAAAGCCTTCCGTCACCCTACAGAGATTGATTCAGCCACCAGAAAGAAGAAAAAGATGTGATGATACAAGACTCACTGGGACGGGATCCCAATTTACCATGGTGAACCTTTTCTCCCTAACTTGTTTGAGAACTTTATTGGTTGAGAGTTTGACAGAGGCACTGGAGAAGTAGTGATCCACTGCAAGGAGATGCATCATCTCCAATTCTTTGAGCGTGAACTGGCGGCGCTCAGCAAAGAAGACCTGCTAATACCCTACAACTCACCGCTAGGAACTGTCGATGACGTCCGATACGACAAGAATGATGATATAGTTTATAAATTTAACAAGTTCATACGCTATCTTATTGATAATCAACTATACAACTATGAAGATGGCTTCGACTATGAAACCGACTGAAGACAAAGGCTATTGGATTAAATACTAAAGACTAGAAGAATATTGTAGGGTCCCGTTTTGTATATTAGTCTTTTGTATTTACTCCTACTGTAAACGTTTATATTAGTTAGCTTTTCGGTTTATTTCCTTTGTATGTTTGGGCCTAAGGCCATGTAAACAAAGCTTATTTGGGCCCAAGTAATGTAATATGCATGAGATAATTCCACCTATATAAGGTGAAGTATTCTCATGAAAACACAACCTTTTGCAAATAATATCCTATCCTTCTACCAACTCTCTCCTTCTCCTACTTTCTTTCTTTCCCTTTCAGGAAAATAAACAACCAAGCAAGATTCGAGATATCGGTTCCTCACTAGTGATTTGCGCTAGCTAGTGTTGAGATTGATCTAAGTAGACTAGTTTGTTATGTTGTTTGATCCGTCCATAGGACCTACAAAACCGCCCAAACAACTGTACCTTGTTCCGGATCATATACATAATCATATACGTATAAAATGATATGATAAGGATCGATTAATAGGCCTAACAATTACATAAATGAACAAACTTAAGCAAACGTAAGCTAACAAACATAAATGAATGTTAATGAGCAAATATAAACGAACGCAATGTTTTATATACTAAATAATATTGCGGAATTATATCATAAAGAAAATTGCTAACACAATCACTTATAAACATCATGTATTGATATAACATTCAAAGTACACTCTATGATCAGATTCTCAAAAACTGTTACAAAGATATGGCACTTAAGCATATATATACACAGCCCTATGAGCCGTATAAGTATGGTCAGCGTATAAGACTTATACGCTCCGTATAAGTCTTATACGTTCATAAGACTTATACGCTACGTAACAATATTCTAATAATGACAATTCAGCTAATTAACTATACAATTATGACATATTTAGCCCATAAGACCTAGCATTAGACACTAATGCACTAACAAACTCCCCCTTGGATATTGCTAGGTCTATGCATCTTCAATCAATGCAAAATCCCTCTTTCGATACTCCTTTCTTGCTTCATCAAATGACGGCTTTGTTGATCTTTGTTGTGATGTTGGACGAGATACTCTTGTCAGCATATATTGAAACCGATTCCGCGATACTTGAGTAACTCTATCCTGATGTTCAGCATCCAACTCAGCCTCAATCCTGATTTGTTCATCACTAATAGCTCTCCAATTTGTTTCCCAAGCCCGTCCAGAATGTATCTTCTTGTCAAAACATAAATCTACCACTCTCTGGAATAGGTTAGCTTGCGTCTTGACTTTATCATCAGTTCATTGGATCCTGTTCAAATGTAACACCTCTATGTCTTCCGACGAACACTTTACCAACCACATTGGATCATACACACGAATCACATCATACTTCTCATTCCCACGGTCCAAGTAAATGCTCGCTTCACCAATCAACGCTAAGTAGGACCAACAAAGGAAATAAGGATGAAAATCCTGTTCCATTGGGTACAACGGTATCATGCGTAGCGAATCTGGTCTTGTATATCTCAATGTTCATATTAGTTCACCTTCCGAATTAATATGATTTCTTGACTTAAACACCTTAGGTAACTGAGGTGTCTATTTCTTGAAACCACGTTTAGCCTCATTCACCATATACTCTCAGATATCTTTCACAATACCACATTTCAGCTTGTAGAGTAAGTCATAATGCATACAAATATCATAAACATCAAACCACGACAATGACTTCATCTCCATCAAACTATTGAAGTATTGAACACCAAATAGTCTTTGAATCCCAATCTTTCGAATTTTACTCAGATAAGCAATACTGAGACACTTCCCCAATGCAACATATTTTGGTGTATAAGACTTATACGCTCCGTGTAAGTCTTATGCATTCCTAAGACTTATACGCCACTTAACAATATTCTAATAATGACAATTCAGCCCATTAACTATACAATTATGACATATTTAACCCATAAGACCCTAGCATTAGACACTAATGCACTAACATTTATTTTCCATTTGAAAAACATTTGTTAAGAAAAGCTTTCGAGAAGCTCAAAAACTGACCATGACCAAAGTCCCTTAACTTGACATTAATAACAATAATTAACAATCTACAACTTTTTTATTTTTTTATTTTTTGTACACTCAAGCTACTCCAAGAAAATAAAAATTTTATATTTTTCTCCATCCTTACGCTTGAGGTTAACATTGTCCTCAACTTTGGTTTACGTGTATTACATTCACATTTTCTCACTTAGTACATATATTATTGTATTTGAAACCCATTATAACAAATGATCATGAAATTAATATGCATGGAACCAGTTAACAAAATAAAGTGACCAACATTTATTATTTTTTTGAACGACCGACTAAGTAACACCGGGTACTCCGTACGCGACCTCCATTGGCTAAAGGTGCCCGAGCCGGCCACTAGTCCGGATGGACGAAGCCCCTAGCGGTCCACCTATTGAGGGATTCACCGGATAAAACCCGACCTCCATGCCCGTCAAATGGCACGACAATGAGGAACCGGTAAAACCGGGTGAGATCAGGACTCGAACCCTGGCTCTCCCATATAAATTGGTGATAGTGAGTTTTGAATCCCCTATCTCTCACTAATAAAGTGAGTGCTCTACCATTGAGCTACAACCAATTTATACCAACATTTATAATTGAGTTTATTTAATTATTTTTTTCATTGTCTTTTGAAATCATTAAAACTAAATATGAGCCAATTGAAATAATATTTAATAAAAATAGCTCAAAACTACTTAAAAGTATAGTAAATATTTATATAAGAATATGTATAATTAAGACCACATCATCAGTTAATTAAAGTTGGAAAATCGATTTCAAGCAGTACGAAGATTGATTTGATTATGAAGTACATTGAAAAACAGTTAACTTCGGTTTGTAAGCAATTATGAAAAAGGTGACTACACTTCAGGTTCAGGTTCAGGTTATGCAATCAACTGAACAACTATATCTCTTATCAATTGGATGATCGCATAGACATGTTTCATTAATTAAGATTAATAAGTAATTAATAGATATGGTAGTTTGATTATGTTGATTGTAACAACTCGGACTCTTAATCCCAACCCACTCTTACGTTCGGTCTATTTATATCGCGTTTATCAAAAAGATTTAATTATTATTATATTACCTTTTTTGAACGACCAACTAAGTAACATCGGATACTCCGTACGCGGCCCCCATTGGCTAAAGGAAGCCCGAGCCGGCCACTAGTCCGGACAGACGGAGCCCCTAGCGGTTCACCTATTGAGGGATTCACCGGATAAAACCTGATCCACACGCCCGCCAAATGGCACGACAGCGAGTAGCCGGTAAAACCGGGTGAGATCAGGACTCGAACCCTGGCAAGCCAGTGTCATCCCTCATATCTCCCATATAAATTGGTGATAAATTAATTAATTATATAAAACATATTTATAACTTTCATAATTTGGCTAAAATTAACCTAAACTTATACTTTTACCCAAATATGTTTCCACCTTAAATCCTTAGGGTCCAAAATGCAAATATTATATATATTATTATTTTAACTTAATAACCCATGACTCATATTCGTTTACCCAGTGCAACCCATTAACCCAATTCGTAAACCCGTTTATAAATCAATAGCTTGGACTTTAATTGTCGTAATCGATTTTGGAAATCACTTATTATCATTGAAATCGGCCAAACCGACCTCACCAATATGTTAATCGAATCAAATCAAATCTACAATTCGTATTAAGGCTAGCCGACCCTAACCCTAACCTAATATGCATATAAATGATTGTCTAAATTCAATTAAACATGCAGAAACTATCATTCAACCCTAACCATCATTTACCCTCTACTTAATTGAACTATAGTGGTCGTTTGGTAGCCCGTTCGTCATCAACTCAGCCGCCCCTGTCTTGCACAATTAACCTTTCGTATATCATCGTTTGAGATAATTAATACTATATTTCTGTTCGTCATTTATTCCTCGTTAATAACCCTACCGTAAATCGAATCCTCGATTGACGAACTGATCGATTGATATTTTTAGGGTTCTTGATTATTGGGTTTTTCTAGTTCATTTGTATGTATGGTTATATATTTTTGTTTCTGAGTTGTTAACAAGTGAACACACAGAGCAGTTGGTTGTTTGGTGTGGGTTATGGCTTGTTGGGCTGGAGGGCGTGGGTTCGAGCCCCCTCCAAACCCGTTTTGTTTTTATTTTTTTTAAATTCCTTAAGAATTATATAATAATTTAAACATTTGAATCTTATTATTAATATTATATATATAATAATAGATCACTATTTTTACAAAACCGACACATCTACTAATTGTTTTTCCAACCTTAGTTAAAACCATATATATATATATACATATATATATATATATATGTGTGTGTGTGTGTGTGTGTGTGTGTACATAAAAAAATATTAAGATATAGCTACAAGTATTTTATAAAATTGTTAAAGGGTTTTAATATAAAAAAATATATCTAAATTTAATCTTGTTAACAAATATATTAAGATATAGCTACAAGTATTTTATAAAAATTATATTTTATATAAGTCATATTATTTATTATTTATTATCTATGATTTGCAATAAGTATTTAACAGAAATCTTTATTAATACTAATAATATATATATATATATATATATATATATAAATGCCTTAAACGTGTTTTTAGATTGAGATAAACAAATCTCGTTATATAAACTATCCAAAATTTTATAATAATTACTTAAGAATTTTGTTGATTAAAATATACCATTTAAACTAATAAAATAATAATAAATCTTTGTAATATTAAACTTTCGTTAGAACACACTCGACAATCAATTTCCGAACCTCTATCTAATTTTAGCTTCGTATCCAATCTATATTCATTTTCCCGCAATTATTGTTACTTATGACTTCTTGTCGGTATCATTCCCGAAGAGTTTCGTTTATCGCTTTCTACCTAACTTGCTTAATCGCTAACGTGAGTACCACATTCCCCTCTTTTTACTCGTTTTCCACGTTTTGGGGACATATGCGTAAATATATTTCTCATATATACTTATTACTCAAAACTGCAACTATTGTCTTATGTGGTTAACAACTTATACCTTATTTGTTTATGTGCTTAATTGCTTTATATGCTTCCGCATTCGGAGAGGTCCAACAGAATCTCATAATAGTATGATCATACGCCAGTCGTTATAGCCTTGTGCTTCTCGACATCTCAGTTATACTTGCTCATTTGGTTAACTTGTTATTCTCATATGACTTGTTACAACTACTTATTTTTATACTATAATATATGTACATTTAAACTAGATTTAAACTAGTGTGTTGCTCACGCAACCTTGTGTTGACAAAACTACTTTATTTTCAACGCATATGCAGGTTATCGTTTGATATGAAGTAATTGAAGTTAGAAGATCACTTAAGGATTTATGCTAGAAGAAATTAACTGAGACAATACTAAATAAGATTTTATAATTGTTTGATGTCTTATTTGTTTTTGGGATATTGTAATAAATATTTATTTCATTTGAAATTTATTAAATAGATATTGAAACTTATATTGTGCATAATAATAACCTTGATAGTTGTGACAATTAGTTCGCGCCCCGGCATTTCCACCGTAGGTTGGGGTGTGACAGATTGGTATCAGAACAAAAGGTTTAAGATAGGTCGTTAGAAATTTTTTTAGACACATGTTTAGGAGCCCTATACGTGCCTATCTGTTTACCTTTATGTGTTCAAATTAAATTGTTTACGACTTTCTAAGATAATTAATTATTATTGTATTGTTATGCACACACACACAAACTCCGAGGATATGCCTCAACATTCAAAGAAAACTTTTCAAAAATTATATTGCTTTTATTTTTTGGGAAATTCCTTAAGAATCCCCACCTGTTGTTTTTACTCGTACACCTTGGGGCTAGGTTATGTGGCATGTCCCTATGATAAATGAAAGGGGAAGAGAAACTTTGAGTTGGGCACTGGCAAAACGGTTCCAAGAACCAAAGGTAAGACGCTATTCCTTACCTGGGTTATAACCTGACCACAATACTCAACCCTATGGACCCGAGCGATACCCATAAATACCATATGACCGACAACCTAAGTTGTCAACCGTAACCACGTTAGTGGTTGCATCCCTAAACCGAATTCACGGTGATACGTGGCCAAACTCGGTTTTCCAGATTATTGTGTTTCGTTATTTAAATGGTTAGTTGGGTGAAAAATCCATGGAACCATGGGCACTCCTACTATCCATTTATTAACTTGTTTTCGTATTTTTGTTGGAGTAATCAAACGTGGTGATTCACAAGATACTCCGACTACCCATATTTATTTCGATAGTTCGTTATTTAGTTTGGTCGGTTAAAACGCCGTGTAACGCTCATTGGGCCAACAAACTTCATTGCATTGTTAATTCGTTAATTATTTGGGACAATCAAATTGCCATGTAACGCTCATGGGTTGTCCAACTCAGTTGTTTTTTCGTTAGTTCGTTGGGCCATTCAAATTGCCATTGAAAGCTCATGGGAGGCCAACATCCACAATTTATATTTCATTAGTTTATTGTAACGTAAACAAATCTAAATTTTAAACTTACTTAACTCCTCATGTAGTCATCACACATTAATCTTATTGACTACATCATTTAATAACTATTTACGCTATGTACTCCTATCATCTTATAATCTTTTACCTTTAACCTTTATGACGCAAATCCCTCTACTTCTCAAGGCAACATAATCTATATACTTAATCATTTTATTATTCTTGTGTTTTACTCAACTTATCCTTCAACTTATAAATCTTTATTTTTGGTCCTCGTAGAATGTCCCGTCTAGGAAATTACCATCATCCTCAACATCAATCGCCTAGTTCTCGTGACCACCGTATGGCTTCCTGTATTGCCAAAGAGATAGCTGCTGCTATCCCTAGGATAGTGACACAAATCAAAACATCAATGCAACTGATTCAAATTTTCCCACTAATTCCCCTACTGGTGACTACAAATCACCTACCTCCACTCATCCCCACAACAAGAAACGTAAGAACCTTGCTGCAACAAATTCTACCCACCCGTAAGTCTCCTCAAACAAGAAAATTTACCTCGGTCCTTTTCCGTCATGCTCCATTTGTAACTATCATCACTCAGTTAAATCCCTATGTCGTCGTTGCACCCAATGTAACCGTTATGGCCATCTTGCTAACACTTGTCATGTCACGCCTAATGCACAAGCCATCCCGCAACAACCTACCCCTCATGCTCAACCCAATGTTCCCAATACATGTGCTTTCTACCATTGTATGGACCCAAATCATCTTCGTAATGCGTGCCCTCGACTTACCCAAGCTCATCAAGCCTAATCTACGACTATACCATAATACTTTACCCATGCTCACCAGGCTCAAACCCATCAACCTCATGTTCCTCAAGCTCCTCCCATCAATCAAGGTCAACCTTACTTAACCAACACTACCAAACCTCGCAACCACAAGCTCAAGTTTACCATACATATTTCCACCAAACAACTCTCTTGCAAACCGTACAAGCTCCGGTTTTCCAATCAATTCCGAATCAATCTACCTTAACTGGTCCTAATCCTGCAACTCCTCATGATGCCTCAAGTCACGCCAATTAAGCTACTCAACGATCATGAAGACCTTTGATGTTCCCTTTATCTATCTTACCTTATTTTGTCTTTTTCTTAATTATGTATTGTAATGCCTTTTTGTGGCCTTGAATTATTTCAGTTTAAAGTATTATTCCTCCATGTATCGTACCTTATGAATAAAGTTTCTTTTCGTTAAATAGATTGTTTATTGAAGCCTACTTCTATCTTATTTCTTTACCATCGTTAACCTTAACTATTTATAAGTTGCCCCCTTCTTCAACTTTAAACACTTATATCTTTACGTTTAAAAGTCGTCTTAAAAATTTCTTTGCTTTATTAAAATTCACTGCAACTTTTGAAATTATTTTATACATTGGTGACTTTCTAGTGTTTAAATTAAAATTTGTTAAAACTTTTGTTTCCTCAAAGTCATGTGTTACTCAAATGTTTTGTAAACCCACACGATGAGACGAATCATGTGGACCATCCGACAATAACAATAATTATGGTCCGAAACATAATTATCAAAGTCCTCGCTTGGAAATCATGATGCGTAAGATTGTGTGTCGTAATATAGAATCGAAGGTAGTTGGGATAACGGTACAAATGTAAAGATGGTAAGAAAATGGTGGATACGCCGCTGGTACATACTATATGTAAGTGCCCTTATCAGATTTGCATTTGAAGCGTTGTTTTGACTATCCAAAGTTCTGTGTTACGATAAATTTTTAAATTTATTTAATATTTAAGATTTTCTTTTCCTCAAAATTTATTGGTGTTGTTATAGTATCCTTTAATTTCGGGACGAAATTTCCTAAAGTAGAAGAGACTATAACAACACGGACTCTTAAACCCGACCCACTCTTACGTTCGGGCTATTTATATCGCGTTTATCAAAAAGATTTAATTATTATTATTTAATTAATTATATCAGACATATTTATAACTTTCATAATTTGGCAAAAATTAACCTAAACTTATACTTTTACCAAATTATGTTTCCACCTTAAATCCTCATGGTCCAAAATGCAAATATTATACATATTATTATTTTAACTTAATAACCCATGACCCATATTCGTTTACCCAGTGCAAACCATTAACCCAATTCGTAAACCCGTTTATAAATCAATAACTTGGACATTAATTGTCGTAATCGATTTTGGAAATCACTTATTATCATTGAAATCGGCCTAACGACCTCACCAATATGTTAATCGAATCCAATCAAATCTCCAATACGTATTAAGGCTTGCCGACCCTAACCCTAACCTAATATGCATATAAACGATTGTCTAAATTCAATTAAACTTGCACAAACTATCACTCAACCCTAACCATCATTTACCCTCTACTTAATTGAACTATAGTGGCCGTTTGGTAGCCCGTTCGTCATCAACTCAACCGCCCCTGTCTTGCACAATTAGCCTTTCATATATCATCGTTTGAGGTAATTAATACTATGGTTCTGGTCTTCGTTTATTCCTCGTTAATAACCCTAGCGTAAATCGAATCCTCGATTGACGAACTGATCGATTGATATTTTTAGGGTTCTTGATTATTAGGTTTTTCTAGTTCATTTGTATGTATGGTTATATATTTTCGTTTCTGAGTTGTTAACAACTGAACACACAGAGCAGTTGGTTTTTTGGTGTGGGTTATGGCTTGTTGGGCTGGAGGGCGCAGGTTTTTCCTTTTTTTAAAAGAAAAAAAAAACGAGTCTGGAGACCCGTTTTGTTTTTCTTTTTTTAAAATTCCTTAAGTAATATATAATAATTTAAACATTTGAATCTTATTATTAATATTATATATATATATAATAATATATCACTATTTTTACAAAACCGATACATTTAATAGTTGTTTTCCAAACCTTTGTTAAAACCATATATATATATATACACACACGCACATGTGTATGTGTATCTATCTATCTATCTATATATATATATATATATATGTGTGTGTGTGTACATATATATGTATATGTATTTTAGTGTTAAAATTGTTAAAGGGTTTTAATATAAAAAATATATTTAAATTTAATCTTATTAACTAATATATTAAGATATCGCTATAAGTATTTTATAAAAATTATATTTTATATATGTCTTATTATTTATTATTTATTATCTATGATTTGCAATAAGTATTTAAAAGAAATCTTTACTAATAATATATATCTATATATATGTATATATATAGGTTTAAGTCCATGAGAGAAATCAAGTTATTACGATAAATGCGGGAAGTCATTCTAACAAATCAGATTTTTTTCTTTCTATTTTTTATTTATTTAAATATAAAGTAAATTAGTATACTATTCATGTTTATAGTTTTGGAAACTGATAATTATAATGGAAATTAATGTGGAAAGCTACATATCAATATTCTTTTTGTTCTTTTTTAAGCGTAACACACATACAATACTTGATAGTGACTTATTTTGCGATGAACAATCAGAGGCCTAGCCTACATCTTTATTTTATTTTTTTATTGGTGAAAATGACAAAAGATGATGACAAATTAATTCTAGTGCTTAAAAATTAAGTTCTCCTAAAAATAAGAAAAAAGAGTTTAAAAAGCATAATAATAACAATTAATCAACATCAAAACATTCACCTATATTTAAAAGAAAACATCCTAAACGTAAAATCATTTATACACAACCATTAAATAACATATCACTATACAACCAAAATATACCTACATAATTTTTTAACAACCTACATAATTTATAGTACGAGATTAACTTGTACCTACACAAACTTTTTACAGCCTACATATTCAATATGTATTTAGATAACTCTATTAAGATCAATCTTTTTAGTAGGCTACACAACTAAAATTTTTTCTACATAGTTTAACTAAATACAAATGTAGTTATTAATTTTTTGCCTTTTTAATCAATAACTATAGAATATTTTAAAATATGTGTATGATTGGAAGTTGTGTAGGAAATTATGTTTATGCTTGTAAACTATAATAGCGGGATGGTTGGGAACGAGTTTTTAAAATAAATTTGTACTGCGTCGGACATCCCTTTGATATTTTTGTTAACACTCACTTAACTTGTCTTCAATCCTACATAGGTGTTTATAAGTTTACCCGCACACATATTTACCTACCAAGTGTAGGAATATATATGATATGTGTAGGATAACATACATATACAATTGGACACTACACATTTTTATTCATGTGTATAGGATTATATCAAATTATGTAGGTAGAGTAAATATAAATTGTATGAATATCATCCACAACAAAAACTCAACAATTCAATGTCTACTAAATAATGCAACTTTATGCTAACAAAAAAAATTTTCTAATGTAAACCGATAACTCAAAACTACACATAAAAAATTTAGTCTTACACAAAAAGATAAAAATTTATTCCTATACAAGAACACATAAAATTAATGATTATTAAACAAACAGAGTTTTTTTTATATTTTATTACAACACAACTTTTCCTAGGTTATCCTACATTATAACATTGGTTTTCTTAAATTTAAAAGCTTCAAATTGTAAGTTTTATCCACCAGTTTAGATTAAAAAAAAAAGAAAGAAAGAAAATCCGAAACAAAACATCATAACTCAATTATCCTACACCAAAACAATGTTAGTTCTACGTTAACGGCATCGATAAATATCAATTTATTTACCTTACCAAGTACTAAACTTTATCCCAAATAATTCAACACGATAACACAAACCAAAACAATATTTGATACAACAAAAAAATTATGGGTTTTGCTTTATATGGCTCCAACACAACTTAACATACATTATCCAACACAATTGTAATCTTGTTCCTACATTTAACTACATTGGTTGATGCAAAATAAAAAAAAAACCAAAATTTTATTTCCTACATTTAACTACATTGGTTGATGCAAAATAAAAAAAAAACCAAAATTTTATATTACAAAATTTATCATTTGTTTAAAACTTCAACAAACTAAAAAAAAACAATTGAGATGACAATAAAAAAATGTTGTCGTAAAACAAGGGATTAGTCATCTTAAAGTCAATAACTACATTTATGATACATTTAATTTAAGGAATGTTAGAGTGTTTCCTAAAAAGATTATTTATAACGAAATACAAAAATACCCTTTCATGTTAAATGCAATTAATATAAAGACATGAAATTTACAGCTTTTGCCATTTCTATAAATGACCATTGATCAAACACAATCAAGGGCCAAGATTCATTTCCCACACTTCTCGCATTAAAGTCATTTCTCTCCTGAACCATCCCATATATATATATATATATATAAATGCCTTAAACGTGTTTTTAGATTGAGATAAACAAATCTTGTTATATAAACTATCCAAAATTTTATAAATAATTACTTAAGAATTTTGTTGATTAAAATATACCATTTAAACTAATAAAATAATAATAAATCTTTGTAATATTAAACTTTCGTTAGAACACACTCGACAATCAATTTCCGAACCTCTATCTAATTTTAGCTTCGTATCCAATCTATAGTTATTTTCCCGCAATTATTGTTACTTAGAACTTCTTGTCGGTATCATTCCCGAAGAGTTTCGTTTATCGCTTTCTACCTAACTTGCTTAATCGCTAAAGTGAGTACCACATTCCCCTCTTTTTACTCGTTTTCTACGTTTTGGGGGCATATGCGTAAATATATTTCTCATATATACTTATTACTCAAAACTGCAATTATTGTCTTATGTGGTTAACAACTTATACCTTACTTGTTTATGGTTGCATATTTTCTTTATATGCTTCCGCATTCGGAGAGGTCCAACAAAATCTTTGAATAGTATGATCATACGTCAGTCGTTATAGCTTTGTGCTTCTCGACATCTCAGTTATACTTGCTCATTTGGTTAATTTGTTATTGTAACATCACGAAATTTCTAAAAATAATATTAACTATATTATTTAATTATGGTGGGAAAGTTTACCTGATTTAGTAGAGACTTAATAAAATAAAGTATGAGTAATTATGAGTTGCGCTTGTGTTGGGTTAAGTAATATGGGTAATGGACTTGGATTGAAAAGGAAGGAAGATAGATCATGGGCTCAAAGCCCATGACCCATAATATATAAATCATAATCACCCATTAATCCTTTCATTTTCACATATACCATACACCACCCAAAACACACACTTAAGCTCTCTCTCATAATTCTTTCTCTCTCTCTCTAGCCGAAACCAAGAAGAAGAATCGATTTTCGACCCGAGGTAATGATAGTATGATATTGTATGAACCCAAAACCGCTAGATCTAGTCGCGAAACGACGAGCCGATACCTTAAACCGTTAAAGTCATGAGATCCGGGTGGAATCAGTTATAAATCGGTCAAAAGATGAGCTTATGGGTCACCCTAGCTCAGATATAGATCGAACGGGACGAAAAACGGTGGGAAACAAGCGAGATCTCGCTTTTCCGGCAAGATCTCGGTTTTCCGGCGATGACGGCGACGGAAAGGCGGCGCCGGAAAAGCGTGTACGAGGTTGAAAATAATGTCAGAACCCAAACCCTAATTCGTTATGGAAAACTAATGAATTAACAGTAATTCCTCAACCGTAGGATAACGAATAAGCCTTAATTCGTTATGCCAATTCGTTAAGGGAAGATAACGAATAAACCTTAATTCGTTAAGCCAATATGTTAAAGAAAGAATGACGAACTAGCCCCATTCATTAAGGTCCAATTCGTTATGATGACCAGTTCATTATAAGGTCCAATTCGTTATGAGGACTGGTTCATTATAAGGTCCAATTTGTTAAAGGACAGGTTCGTTATAAGATCCAATTCGTTATAATAATCAGTTCATTATAAAGTAACGAATGGGTTCATTCGTTATGAACCCCATTCGTTAAGGGACTGGGACGAATTGGATGTTTGAAAGAATGATAGAAAGTTCACTGGACTTAGAATTAAATAGATTAATTACAAAGAAGCCTTCTAACATTTTAAGTTAGAAAATAAAATAATAATTTAGAATTCTAATGAAAAATGTGTTAAGACAGTTAATGAGAATAAATTTTTTCAAGCTGACCTGGCAGCTTAACCCCAGCCAGGGGCTCTGTCCCTTGGACCCTGCTAAGGGTTACCCCCCTGTTAGGACATGAATTTTATGCTGAGGATCCTTAATACTTAACTATCTTATTGATAGAATATCCTTGAGATATGTAACAGGTTAAAAAGGATCAATGATCCTTGGTATTATTTGTTTACTAATGATTGCGTTTAGTATGGTGATGTGTTAGACAGGTATAACAATTTTAAGGCGTGCTTGAATCAATTATCCTCATTGAGTATTCTCTAGCTGGAGTATGGATTCAGAATCTTCATTGAACTTAGCTAGTAAAGGACGACTTCGTGTGAAGATTGATGTTTAATTGTCAACAACGGCTCTTAGACTTGTTCTTCCACTTATTTCGCTACTGGACTCTTATGGCACGTGGTCAAAGTAATGGGAGCGGCTAGTGGAGGACTTGCGGATTATTAGGAATTGTTGTTAATGATATTTTCTATATAATTATCGAGTTATGATTGATTGGAGAACACTTGTACACACACGCACCCTAGAGCAGAAGCAATCACTCTCTCTACTCACTAGCTTATTTTGTAACATCGATCATAAACTCCACAACACTTGTAACCACCTTTTACCATTATAAACTTGACGGTGATAATTTCACCATCCGAGGGTTTTTTGTGCCGGAGGTTATAATAATCACGTACCATCCGACCAAAGATTACATTGTTAATATTTGACCGAAGAAATTTGACCAAAGATTACCTTGCTAGTTTTTGACCGAAGTAAGATTATCATAATCAAGAGTTTTTTCCCTCATGATCAAATCATTGTGTTCATCAAGATTACGATTATATACTCGCTATTGTCGTGTTAGCACTATACCTCACTAAACAGATTTAGATATATTATCCTTAGTCAATTTTTATCCAAAACAATTTGGCGCCCACCGTGGGGCAATTGGTGCTATAATCTATATTATTCCTATCGTTTTCAACCTTTTTATACCCATATCACTATCAATGGCCTCTCAATCAAACTATGCTTCATCAACTATGCCGTCTACGGTTCCTCTCTCATCAAGGACTTTGCCACCGATGCCTCCGCCAATAGCGGGAGCACCACGGCCCGCTGCTGCTGGAAGCAAGACACAGCTGCCAGTCTTCCAGAGCTCGAGAACCACTGCTGCCACCCCGGTGGTTAGTACTAACAATGATGTTTCATCTATGTTTTCGCAGGTTAAAGCGTATATGGAGCAGCAGAACAAGACCAATCAAAGGATCCTTCGTGAGATAGAAGATCTCAGGAAGAATAAGAAACCAACGGAGGATCACTCCCTTGATACCCAGGATGCTGGATTTCACTAGTCCGGGATCCATGGCTCTGTTTACTCAAAGATCATCTATCCTTCAACAAGGATCCATGGGTCAACAAACTCAAGGATCCTCATACTTGCAGCAAGGATCATCTATCCTTCAACCGGGGTCCATGGGTCAACTAGCTCAAGGATCCTCAACTATCCCACAAGGATCATCCATCATTCAACCAGGATCTTCTGGTTATATCACCAGGGATCCTATAATTCACTACCTCAAGGATCCTTCTTTTAGAATCAAGGATCCTCCGGAGTTCAGCATCAACGATCCTCTAAAGTTCATGAAGGAGATATAATCCCCATGCAAACCATAGCTTCTGGAGGACCAACTCCTATTGCAGACTCCTCTTTTCCCAACTACTTATCCGGGATGTCTACCTTCACCCAGCAAAGAGGTAACTCGTATGATCCTATATTCTTTAACGCTAACCATGGTCCCGTGGAAGATGCAGGTATCAACCAAGCTACGGCCAAGGAGCTACAGAAGCTCAAGGATATTATATCTAGTGTTCCCAGGGTGATACGGCCTATTCTTGAGATACCTGAGGGAAGTCACAAGTTATCCAGATTTGTTCCACCTATCTGTGATGCTGAAATCCCGAAGCGATTCCAAACCCCCAACATGAAGACTTACGGCGGAACCACTGATCCCGAGGAAGAGAGAGGACAGAAATCAACCCTATCCCGGAGAGACTCAAGGAAGCCTGCTTGTGCAAAGGCTTCGGATCCACACTCACAGGATCAGCATTAAAATGTCTGCTAAGTCTTCCCCCTTTCCCAGTTACTTCTTTTTCACATTTAGTTAACTTGTTCAACAGCCAATTTTCCTGTAGTAGGAAATTTGAGAAGTTAACTAGTGTTTTATACCGAGTTATCCAACCCAGTGATGAATCCTAAGGGATTTTATTATGAGGTTCGGCAGGGAAGCTCTAGAAATCCCTAATCTTGACATGGCTACCGCTGTTGAAGCATTAAAGATGGGACTTCAGAAGGGCTCCCCCTTTTATAATGATCTTGTGATGACTCCGTGCAGGAACCTAGATGAAGTAAGAAACAGGGCACTCAGATTCTTACGTTTGGAAGATGACAGGTGGATCTAGGATCATTTGGGGAGTCAAACAAAGCAAGAATCCTCTGACAAGAAGCAAGGATTCTCATTCAAGAACAACAACTCGAAGCCCTATTCCAAATTCAACAACCAAAACGTCAGAGCTATTGAAGAGGGGGATGAGGATGAGGACTACCCCAGCCTTTCAGAGTACTGTTTCTCCGTAGATACCCATGGTTTAATTTGTGCCATGAAGGATTTAGGGGAGAAATCAAGGTGGCCACGAAAGAACGAGAATTCAACCACCTTCAAAGACAAGTCTAAGTGGTGCGCTTTCCACGAAGATTTTGGCCACACGACGGATGAGTGCATTGGCTTAAGGAGGGAGATCGGATACCTCCTGAGCAAGGGTCACTTCAAAGAGCTTTTGGTAAGAAAGAAATCCAAGATCCAGGATCCTGAAAATCTTCCACAAAAAGCAACGCCACCACCACCAGACGCTCATGTAATCAACTTCGTCTGTAGAGATTATGACATACTTCAAACTTCCTGTCCTGAAGAAGAGTTCAAGCTAGACGATGAAAGAAGGCCACTCATCCCCACTACTCGAGTAACTGATGAAAGGATATTCTTCGATTCGAGCATCCAGGATCCTCACCCCGATGAACTTGATATACAAATGGTCAATTTCATCTCTGGAGGATCCGACATATGTAGAACATCCTTTTCTGTAGCAAAAAGGCTTGCCAAAGAGATCAAGTTGGATAACGGAGACCGACCAATAGTATCCACCACTTTAACGACAGATAAAAGGATCTTCTTCGATGAAGAAGAAAAACTGAACATCCAGGATCAGCATGACGGTTTAATTATTACTTTATTTATCGTTAACCACTATGTACGCAGGATCCTAGTGGACGGTGGAAGCTCAGTCAACATTATCCAGCACGATGTCCTCAAGAAAATGAACATTCCAGACTCCGAGATCGTCCCAAGAACATCAGTGCTAGTCGGATTCAGCGGAGAAACTAAGAAGACATTGGGGGACATAAACCTGCCAATTTATATAGCAAGGTTAAATTCATATCATAAATTCTGCGTTATTGATAACCTTTCTTGTTGTAATGTCATTTTAGGTAGGCCCTGGCTGCATGGAATGAAGGCGGTGGCCTCAACTTAACATCAATGCATCAAACTACCTACCCAATGGGGAGTTGTGAAGATAGTTGGTGATCAAGCAGAGGCCATGAACTATTATTCCTCATCAATGAAACCAACGGCCAAGCAGACTATAGCATAGCAACCACAGCAACATCCTAGTGACGTGCTGGAAGCCCGGGAGAAATAATTAAAGGAAGTATCCTTGGACCCCGAGGATCCAGATATAAAGGTGTTCCTAGGATCCAGTATCCCCAGTAAAATCGAGGAGGATTTGGTATCCTTCTTAGCACGAAGAAAATCTACCTTTGCCTTCAAACATTCAGATATGACAGGTATTTCAAAGGAGGTAATCACTCATAAACTCGGCTTTGATCTATCTATTAAACCCGTCCATAAGAAGCGAAGGAAATTCGCTCCTGAGAGGAACAAGATCATACAAGAAGAAGTTGAAAAACTTCTTAAGGCTGGTATGATCAGAGAGGTTCAGTATCCTCGATGATTAGCTAACGTGGTTGTAGTTTCAAAAAAGAATGGAAAGTGGAGGGTATGCGTTGATTTAACAAATTTAAACAAGGCATGTCCAAAGGATCCTTTCCCGTTACCACATATAGACTCCATGGTGGATGCAACGGCAGGACATGAAATGCTTACCTTCATGGATGCTTCCTCTGGATTTCAACAAATTCAGATGGAACCATTTGATCAGGAGGATACTGCATTCATGACTCCTACCGGCATATATTGTTATATTGCTATGCCATTTGGACTAAGGAATGCAGGGGTAACATACCAAAGACTGGTCAACATGATGTTCAAGGATCAGCTAGGCAAAACCATGGAAGTCTACATAGACGACATGGTGGTGAAATCAAAGAAGGCTGAGGATCACCTCAGAGATCTTGAAGAAGCTTTCAATATCCTTGACCAATATAACATGAAACTGAATCCGTCAAAATGCCACTTTGGTGTTAAGGCTGGAAAGTTTCTGGGGTATATGGTGACTAAAAGAGGAATTGAAGCAAGCCCAGAGCAGATTGAAGCCATCATCAACCTAAAGTCGCCTCAAACGCCAAGGATGTCCAAAGACTAACGGGAAGAATAGCTGCACTCAACCGATTCATCTCAAGATCCTCCGAGAAATGCAATGACTTCTATGATATTCATAGAAAGAATAAGAAGTTTGAATGGACAGAAAAGCATGAGACTGCGCTTAAATCCTTGAATGATTACTTATCCTCATCTCCATCCCTGATGAAGCCTTTGGATGGAGAATCTTTATATTTATACCTAGCAGTTGCACGGGCTTGTCCCCAGTTGCACGGGCTTGTCCCCAGTTAACTTATGGGCTTGTCCCCAGCTTGATGGGTTTAATCCCAATTAATATTATAAATTGTTTGCAACAGATTTACTAAGTTTTTCATGAAGACAAAGTTCTAAGGATCCAAAGTCCTAAAAGGGTCACTAAAGGTTCAGTTCTTATGGTAACACAGGTCTGCCTAGACCTTCTGGTATGATTTCTATTAATAAATTTGTATTGTCACAATTACAATAATTTTAAACATTTTTAGGGTCACTTATTTAAAGATAAACTGTTATAAAAGCTTTTACCGATTTTTAAGGATATCTTATCCTAAAGTTTGTTCTCTAAGAATACTTCATCTTAATTATTTTCCTAAGGATCATTTATCTTAAAGTTTCTTAGTTAAATTCATTTTTCAAAATTACCAATAATGCTAAAGTTATTTCAAACAAACTTTTAAAATAAATGACAGATAAATAGCTAAAAGATTTATATTAATCAAAATAAGCCACGAGGACTTATCCAAAATTCTTAACCCGGACTTCACCATGCAAAAGATGGACCATCCATCCGGGTTAAGGGAGTACTACTAACTGTTCATGAGTGCAGGAAAATCAAAAACAGGGGCAACAAAGGCTTCATCCCCACAAACAGAGGATCCCTCCACCTTTGTCACCCCTGCAAATTATCTTAAGGACCATTTACCCTAGTTACTACTGTTTATTACAGACCAAGATAATTGTTCAAGAAAACATCAACACAAAATAAAAAAAAATGGGCTCAGGCCTTGTCTTCTTTATCCTTAATCGCCCACCTACGCTGCATCTTCACCCTCTGCGGCACCTTCTCCCTCACCAGCTTCAGCCACCTCCTTGACGCCACTAGTCTCAGCCTCGTTTTCCTCAGCCATCTCCTCATCTTCTTCGCCACCAAGAGCTTCCAGAGCAGACTTCCATTTGTTCACATCCCAGGTCGCCTTATCAAAAGCAGAGTCGCTGGCCTCCTTTGCCATCTTGATCCGTGCTTGGAAGACCGACCTAGCGGCCCACATCTTGGCCTCCTTAGTAGCCTGCTTCACAGCTTCTTGGTGCTGTGTCTCCGCTAAGGATAGCTGATCCTCCAACAGCTTTTTGTCCTTGGAAAGTTGGATCATGGCCTTATCCTTGGCAACCACGGCCTTCCCTAGTCCTGACAGCTTCTCACTCATCTGACTGATAATCTTTTCATAATGCTCTTTGAAAGCATTCTTATCCTATCATCAACAAAGAAGTATAAGTTACAAGGATATAGGATCCTTAAAAGCGATATTACAGGATAAGGGATACTTACATTCAGGACCGTGTCGTAGTGAGTTTCGGGATCGGAGGACCTTTTTCTCTTAGATGCGACAGACTTGGCTCTGGTCGTAGCAGTCTTAGGCTCGGAACTTGTTGCTGCTTTCAAGGCTTCTTTCTTGATGTCCGGAGAGGTGACCATGCAATCAATATCTTCCAAGGAAAACCTGCTAGCTGACTTCTGAGATTTCTTGGCGCCTAAAAAGGAAAAATTTAACAGATAAGTTTTCTTATTCTAGTTTTATTTATCTTAAAATTATTGACTTACTTGACATGTTGGAACTTGAAGAGATATCACAAAAAGCTTCCACAAAACGTGCTTGAAAAGTTCTAACCTCGGTATCCAGTGCTAGGAACCGCTTTGTTTTTTCTTCTGTGCCAAGTAACTTGCCCAAAGAAGTAAAGTTGTCAACTGCAAACAAAAAGGAAAATCAGAATTAAAGTTAAAGCATCAAGGATCCTGCTATTTCTTAAGGACCCAGGATCCTACCCTTTCTAACCCATTTTGAAGGAAGTTCAACCCCTCCTGGTATTGAGTCACATTTTACAAAGAAAAACTGAATCCTCCATAAGGAATCATTTAAAGTGGCTTTTAGTATTGGGTGAGGTTGTCGAGGCTTGGATTTAAAGATAAATCGGGCAGGACTGTGGGTAGTAAGGGTGTACAGGTGTGATAACTCTAGAAGACCAAAATCAATCTCTTGCTCTTCGATGATTCTCTCGATAGTGAGAAGTACCCTCCAAACCATAGGCATAGCCTGTATATAAGATATGCCGGTGGAATTGAAGAAACTCTGAGTGAAAGGAGGAAAATGATACTTGTAGACGATCAGGAATGGAGTCGCCGGAAAACACACCCGGACTTTGGAATACACATCGCAGCGGACGCTGGATTCATAAAGTCGGAATAGGGTTTTCGGAGGGAACAACGAGCGGAACTCATCTATCTCGGGATCTGCGAGTTTACAAATCTCGGTAGACGGGTTGGCTATGTGGCACTGTGATTCCATTTCCGACAACTTGGAGTCATCGGAAAATTGTTCAGAAGGATTAGAGGGAGACAGAGAAGAAGAAGTTGAAGCAATAGACATCGTTAAAGAAAATAAAAAATGAATAGGAAGGATACCTGATGCGTCGGCTGAAGATATGATTATAACCAAGATATAGGGCGGCATATATAGACGGTTATTATTAACTCGGGGGCTAAATGGTAAATATTTTTGGCAAAACCATCCCATCTATCCGTTTTTGCTGAGATTTTGAAATTCAAAATGACAGCTGTTTTACACAATCACCCTCCATTTTGGGGGCAATTGTTAGGGCATGAATTTTATGCTGAGGATCCTTAATCCTTAACTATCTTATAGATAGAATATCCTTGAGATATGTAACAGGTTATAAAGGATCAATGATCCTTGGTATTATTTGTTTACTAATGATTGCGTTTAGTATGGTGATGTGTTAGACAGGTATAACAATTTTAAGGCGTGCTTGCATCAATTATCCTCATTGAGTATTCTCTAGCTGGAGTATGGATTCAGGATCGTCATTGAACTTAGCTAGTAAAGGACGACTTCGTGTGAAGATTGATGTTTAATTGTCAACAACGGCTCTTAGACTTGTTCTTCCACTTACTTCGCTACTGGACTCTTATGGCACGTGGTCAAAGTAATGGGAGCGGCTAGTGGAGGACTTGCGGATTATTAGGAATTGTTGTTAATGATATTTTCTATATAATTATCGAGTTATGATTGATTGGAGAACACTTGTACACACACGCACCCTAGAGCAGAAGCAATCACTCTCTCTACTCACTAGCTTATTTTGTAACATCGATCATAAACTCCACAACACTTGTAACCACCTTTTACCATTAATAAACTTAACAGTGATAATTTCACCGTCCGAGGGTTTTTTGTGCCGGATGTTATAATAATCACGTACCATCCGACCAAAGATTACATTGTTAATCTTTGACCGAAGCAATTCGACCAAAGATTACCTTGCTAGTTTTTTACCGAAGTAAGATTATCATAATCAAGGGTTTTTTCCCTCGTGATCAAATCATTGTGTTCATCAATATTATGATTATATACTCGCTATTGTCGTGTTAGCACTATACCTCGCTAAACATATTTGGATATATTATCCTTAGTTAATTTTTATCCAAAACACGCCCGTAGAACCCCGCTGCCAAGGGCACTGCCCCCGGACCCCTGTTCGTCGAGGGTTATAATAAGACTAAAAACACGATATGGGTAGTGATAGTAATTGATACGTGTAATTGTTATACAGTTAGTCGCGCACAGCTAAAGAATGGAATAACTATTAATGGTGAACGTAACCGCATTGAGGTGAGTTTCTAGCCCCACTTCATTGTTATGTTTTCGGGGATGTGTGCATACTCGATGTGAAGTGTGAATACACTTACCTTAAGTGGTAAGTGTATGCTATAATGTTTGATATATATATATATAGATGTCGTGAATGGACGTCTGTCGGTGCGTGAACGATCTTCGGATATTTCATGTATAGACAGGGAAGGTAACGTTAGTCGGTGCGTGAACGATCTTTGGATATTGCACGTGCCGCCAAAGGGTAATGATCTCTAAGTAGTTATTAGTGTGTGTGAATGTTATGATGTAACTTGGTTATTATGTAAATGATGTAATGATACAAAGTGTGTTGTAGACAAGTAGAGGTATAGTGTGATAGAAGTGGCAAGGGTCTAGTAAGGGTGTTAGTGGCATGACGATAGTACGTGGTAGGGTAAGCCTATACATGCCTTCGTTATTAAAGTGGCATAACGTGAGTGCATGGTAGGGTATGCCTATACGTGCCTTCGTTATTAAAGTGGCATAACGTGTGTGCGTGTGAGGGCAAGCCTCTATGTGCTTTCGTAAACAAGTGGCTAAGACGTAAGGGGCAATTAAGTGGTTAAGCGGTAAGGTGAATATGTGACAGTGGACTACGTGTCTTCAGATACGTATATAATGCATGTAATAGTTGTATGGTAAGTTGCTTGATTAACTAGAACTCACTCAGCGTAGCTGACTTTTAGTATGCACGCAGGTGAGCAGATTAAAGAGCTAGCATGAGGATGGCACATGGCATGGATTGAGCGGCTGGCATCTAAAGATGGAAGAAATGATGTTTTAAATGTGATGTACTATGTTACGTTTTTAAAGACAAGTTGTATATTTTGTAACGAATGATTGAAGTTAACGTTTTCGCGAAAGGTTTTAATTAACTCTGATTTGTAGAACTGTGTTTATGAGTAATTCCGATGTTAAAGTAGGGCTACCGGGTTCGGGCCTTACAGTTATTCTCATATGACTTGTTGCAACTACTTATTTTTATACTATACTATATGTATATTTAAACTGGTGTGTTGCTCACTCAACCTTGTGTTAACAAAACTACTTTGTTTTCAACGCATATGCAGGTTATCGTTTGATGTGAAGTAATTGATGTTAGAAGATCACTTAAGGATTTATGCTAGAAGAAATTAACTGAGACAATATTAAATAAGATTTTATAATTGTTTGATGTTTTATTTGTTTTTGAGACATTGTAATAAATATTTGTTTCATTTTAAATTTATTAAATAGATATTGAAACTTATATTGTGCATAATAGTAACCTTGAGAGCTGTGATAATCAGTTCGCGCTCCGGCATTTCCGTCGTAGGTTGGGGTGTGACAATGATTCGCATAACCTAATCCGATTATTTGCACAACTGAACGTGGTCTACCTAATTACCAATTTGTTAATATATAATTTCAAGCAAATCAATCATCAAAGGTAACAGTTCTTTGACGATAAAAACTAAATCCTAAAAATTGATGAACACAACCACTTGAAGATAATAAACCCTAATCCTAGATAAACAATTGTTTAACTAATCAAAACACACATAAAGATATATTAATTATAAACTAATCACACTTAAATCCAATTCTAGACAGACATCATAGATACGTCAGTTTCATATGAAAACCCTACACCTAAAGTGGTAATAAGTGATTTAGCATTGCATCTGCATGATGATCAGCTTGATTATGTGTTGAACGGATAAAAACATGGAAAGATTAACGATCCGGGAGCTCTGAGATGGTGTAGAATCTCCCTGTAGTTCGGTTGTGGTCTCTAGAACAAAAGACATGCACAATGGTGGCTTAAAACAGATTATATCGACGATTAGGTTTTTCTCTGTTTTTATGTCCTTCACATAGCGCGAAGGATTTATCACCTTCTGTTCACGTAGCGCAGACTAAGATAACCTCATATTCAGATTTGTCTTGTCGAGAAACCCAAAGCTCATATATTATGGGTCTCATAACTCATATTCTAGCCTGTGATATGCGCGTTATTTCTAAACGCGGGCAAATCACTTCTAAACTCCCCCAAACTTCTAAGCATGCATGTAAAAACCTCCTATTTGTATCTTTAATGCTAACATACCTTAAAAAAACACACTTAAAGTACCATAGTTCACACTAAAAACTTAATGAAGCTAAACAATTAACACAATAAAATACACGACTTAGACCCGACCATCACTTTGACAGCAAGATGCTAGAAATGTTGCATGGGTAGGATCTTTTGTGAGGGTTATATGAAGCATTTTTCTTCATCAGAAGTGTTATTCTTTTTCCTTGTTATATCTTTGCTGCCCCACTATGTATATTGGTGTTTGAGGGCCAGACATGAACTTCGTAGAAACGTCTCAAGGTTATCCCATATTCTACCATTTATTGTTTATTATATCTAAAGGGCCAACTAAAAAATCGCTTATATATAAGTATGTAGTGTGTGTGTGTGTGTGTAAGCGGACCAAACCGAAACCTTAAAAGGTCGAAACTCATACCCATAAACCAGGCCGTTAATAAAGAGCCAGTTTCGGGTCTATACAAGATCGGAACATTATATCAAGAGTTCACGGGTTTTTGAAGGATTTCTCCAAGTATACCCGGTACCAAACCAGAACTGTTTGGTAGGAACAATAGGAGCCCTAACCCGTTTAAGTTAAAATACATGGTCAGGGTTCATGGGTTTCGCGGGATGGTTTCACAAGTCAAACCTATGTCATGCACACACTTACATAGTTACATTTGTATATGTTATTTAAGCCTCATTTTATTAATTTATCTGTGTTTTGTTAGGCAATTCTGTGGTTTCGTTGAAGATGTTGGTTTAGGTTGCAAGTATGAAGACAACGTTTAGGCTGCAAGAATGAAGATGCTGGTTTAATAAATGTATATAATTTTCATATTTTAAATATTTATATTTGTGGTACTTTGAATTTTTGTATCTTTGAAACATATTTGTACATTGTCTCCATTTTTACGTATATATGTTTATATATATATATTGGGTTTCAATGAAAAAAATGAGAAAAAGTATTCTCGTAGTTCATTCTGCACGAAATTGTTTAGAAGGGTAGAATAGTTATTTAGCTCAGTTATTCAGAGGTTCAACCAAACAACACAATTGCTTCAGCACTTATTTGCTCAAAGCCTTTTAATCAACTAATTTACATATGTTTTTAATTATTTGTAATATACTTTGAGAAAAACCTTAAGCAAACCTAGCTTGGATCGAGCTCGTGTAGTAGCTTAAACGAGCAAAACTCGGCTCGAGCTTGGCTGTGTACTGTGTAACTATCACATCAAAGACCAAAAAAGGTAACATTTAAAAATATGCAAGGCTCGGCAAGCCTAAACGAACTTCTTAGATATACAGAGCTCGAGCTCAGACTTGATAACTTAACAAACTTTATTTCAGGCCCGGTCTCGGCTTGGATCGAGCTCGAAAAAGCTCCATTCATTTTGAGTTTTTGTTGATCCAAACTTTTTATCGATAAACAGTTATGTTATCATTTCGTGTAAACAGTTGGTATTACTTTGTTTGGGAAATCAATTCAGTGCTTCAATCAAGCGTTTGTGCTCCATTGTATTTGCAATTCATTCATCTTTCTTAAATTTAATTACAAATTCGGAATGACAAGTTGTACTTCGAATAGTGATTCGATGGATCTTGGGTTAGAAAATAGCAAGTAGTACTTCGAATTTAAGGTTTGGAGATAAAGGGGGGAAATGAAAATGTTCTTCCCAGCAAGACTGATTCAATCAATCAATCATACCCAGTGAAGTCCCACAAACAGCGAAGCTATAAGTAGGGTCTGGGGAGGGTGGGATGTAGGCACACCGTACCTCTATCCAAAGGAATAAAGAGGTGGCTTTCAGAGAGACCCCAGCTCTAAAGTACATATGTTTTTGAAGCAATACAAAGGAAATTAAAGTGCAACAATAATATATAAATATTAATAATACTAATAAAATAATAATAGTGATAATAATAATTCAAATACTATATATATGTAAAGAGAATACTATTCTGGCGTGTGACCAGCAAGACTGATTCAATTCTATATATTGTGGTAATATCTTTCATCAAGCACACTAAAATATTATGCCATTTTCTATACTCAGTCTAATTTTTATTCACAGTACTTAGTACTAGAACTGAAAGCCAAAATGAAATAATTAAAACACAAATTGGAACCTAAAAAATGTTGGGTACGTATGTATTTAACTACTTCCTTTGAAAAACTACACCTTCAAAACATATTTTAAAAATCATGTAGAAAGATAACAAAAGGTAAAAACACAAACTGGGAAGGTCTGTTGCTTTCTTGGTGAGTTTTATATATAAATAGCACATTGACATAGTCATGATCTTTTACGCACGCAATCATGGCGGCGCCCTTGATCTCAACGAAGTTTATATTTTAAGTGATTTAAACTAATACAATCTGTAGATGGTTGAGTCTGTCAATGAGGTTAAAGCTAGTATTAATAAAACTGAAACATTTTAATAGATGCTCCCTATATATATATATATATATATATATATATATATATATATATATATATATATATATATATATATATATATAATTATTATACATCAATATATGTTAAGGAGTCAGGAAAGATGACAAACATAATGCATCTTCAAAAATACCTTTTCTTCTTCCTTATATTTATTTAACTATAGTTTTTTATATATATTAAAATGGGACTGCTTCTGCATTTAAAACCCCTCCACTCCATGCTATCATGCACTCTCACTTCATCCTTCAAACAAACTCTCACTTTAAAATGGTTAATTCATTCAAGTATGTTTTAATAAGCTTACTATTTATTTGTGCACATAACATGGTTAAAGTCATGGCACATGAATGGCCTAAGGGTGGTTCAACAAGGTTCTACGATTTTAAGGTCCAAATGTTAAAAGTCAACAAGCTTTGTGAAACCAGAAACATTGTGACCATCAACCAGATGTATCCTGGACCCGTCGTGTATGCACAAGAAGGTGACCGAGTTATAATTAAACTCATGAACGAGACGCCCTATAATGCCTCAATTCACTGGTATAGACATATAGTAACACTTCTTTTGTGTTTATTGTCACATCAAAATTCTTTTTAATTCATATATTTTATATATATATTAGGCATGGTGTTAGACAGATACTATCTTGCTGGTCAGACGGTCCGTCTTACATTACTCAGTGTCCGGTTCAATCTGGTGAAACGTTCAAGTACGAGTTTACTTTAGTCAAACAAAAAGGGACACTTTTTTGGCATGCTCATTTTTCATGGCATAGAGCGACTGTTTATGGCGCGCTTATCATCTACCCCAAAACAGGAGTTCCCTACCCATTTAAATACCCTTATGAAGAGCATACAATAATCTTAGGTCAGTTAGTTTTGTATTTCATGCAAAATTTAGAAGATTTAAAGAAGTTCAAAGTTTTATACACTTTCTTTTATTCTTGTAGGGGAATATTGGAAGCGAGATCTTGTGGAGCTTGAAAGAGCTACATTGGCTAGCGGTGGACCTTCTCCGGTCTCACATGCTTATACCATCAATGGTCATCCCGGTCCCAACTACAACTGCTCTGAAAATGGTAAAACATCAACATATCAAATGGAAAATTTGCGAGGAAAATTACTTAAATAGGCATTTTTAAACTCTCATTTTTACAAAAAAAAAATAAATATATATATATAGTCATGCTAAGACCAACCAATCAGAAAACGTCAACTAAACAAAGCCTGCTAAGGATGATAGCTTTTAGCTAGCACCAAAAAGTAAAAATATTAAAAAGTACAATGGGTTCACAAAACAGTCAATCTAATACTTACATGTGTGCAAAGTGCCGGCTAAAGTTTAGCCACAAGTTTAGCCGCTGACTTTTGCACGTGTATTCATTTTATTGATTTTTTTAGTGCCGGTTGAAATCCGGCCTCCTTATCGTTCCGAAATGACAAGTGCCAATCTAATATCACATTTTTTTATGCCTAAGCAAATCCAAAATTCAAAATATTCAGATGTGTATAAGATTGATGTTGTACCCGGAAAAACCTACATGTTAAGGCTCATTGGCGCGCTTTTACACATGGAATGCTTCTTTTCAATCGCTAACCACAAACTAACAATAGTTGAAGCTGATGGCGAGTACACAAAACCATTAACCACCGACCATGTCATGCTTGGACCAGGTCAAACCCTTAATGTCCTAGTCACAGCCGATCAGAAGATAGGAAGATACTCAATGGCCATGGGCCCCTATATGTCAGGCCAAAATGTCACAATTAAAAATAACACATCAATTGCATATTTTCAATATTTAGGTGCAGCCCACATAGTGTGGCTTTACCAGCTTTGCAACTACCTAAGTTTGATGATAATCTAGCCGTTAAAACCGTTATGGATGGGTTAAAAAGTCTTAAAACTGCTAATGTCCCGAAAGAAATCGACACGAATCTTTTTTTCACTATTGGGTTCAATGTCAACAAGTGTAATTCAAAAACACCAGAACAAAACTGTCAAGGTTCTAATGGTGGTGTGATGGCGGCTTCGATGAATAATAATAGTTTCATTAAACCTACTATTTCACTTCTACAAGCTTATTATGAACATATTAATGGACATTTCACCGAGGATTTCCCGGGATCTCCACTTAAGTTTTATGATTTTGTTAACGGTGCACCAAATTCAGCTCCTAATGACACGGGATCAACAAATGGGACTAGGACCAAGGTTATCGAATATGGGAGTCGGGTTCAGCTCATATTGCAGGATACTGGAACTGTGACAGCTGAAAACCACCCGATCCATTTTCACGGGTATAGTTTCTATGTGGTTGGATTTGGTAGTGGGAACTACAACCCGCAAAATGCAAGGTTTAATCTGGTGGACCCGCCTTACATGAACACAATCGGTGTACCTGTTGGTGGATGGGCTGCAATCAGATTTGTTGCTGATAATCCAGGTATGCTAATCGTTAAAAACATCTTTAGACTACGGATATTAACTTTAATGTTAATATTCATTTTGAAATGTTTTAGGGGTTTGGTTTATGCATTGTCACTTGGAGGTACACATGACTTGGGGATTAGGAGTTGTGTTGATAGTGAAGAATGGACAGGGACCTATGGAGACACTTCCGCACCCGCCGGTTGATATGCCTCGCTGTTAATTAAGTTCTTTGGATCGCATGGACGATAATGTAAACTCGTGGTTGTGATTGTTTCTGAAGTGAAAGATTCTTTCAAACAAGAGTGCATTAAGTGTGATTTCGTGTTCTTAGAATTAGTTTGTAAAGAAACACTGGCTTCAGTGCATTGAGTATATTTCTTGATCTATAAGCATTGAATATAGAATGAGAGGGTGTTGAAGTTCAAGCTTGAAACCAAAAAAACAAAAACTGACAGTTTGGTTTCATGTTTTCTAAAAACCAACGGTTTCGGTTCAGTTTTGTATGTTATTAAAACTGAAAAACCGAACCAAACCATTATAACTGAAATTTTTCATTGTGTTTTTGCATAACAATACAGATCTGCATAATTTTCAGTTTTTCTTTTTTTCTATTATAGCCTCAAAATAGGTTCTAAACAATGTAAGATAACCATAGAACACTATTTATTCAAATATATCCTGTTTCATTTTGCAATAAATGTATGTGGGTTCAGATTTAGCAATACTGTTATCATCAATTTAGAAAATATTCAGAGTAGGATTAGAATGAAGAATGCATATCAGTTCCATTTAAAAACAAACTAATTACAGGATGACAAGATAGGTTATTGATGAGAAAATGGACTTTCAGGAATTATAAGAAAATACTTTGATGTTGGTTTATGTGTAGGTTTTCATTCTTTGTTTATTTAGCCCAATGAAAGAAAGACCTTAAAGCCCAAGTAAATACTTCTAGCCCAAAAATTTGGTGTTTAACTAAGAACCGAGTCTTAAAAACAACAAACTAGGGGTGCAAACGAGCCGAGCTGATCGCGAGCTACTCAGGATCGGCTCGTTAAAAAGCTCGAACGAGCCGAGCTTAATCGAGCCCGAGCCCGAGCCCGAGCTCAAGCCTAAAAGTAAGCTCGTTTAATAAACGAGCCCGAGCCCAAGCTTCACCTATCGAGCTCGAGCCGGCTCGTGAGCCTAAACGAGCCTGCCATTTATATAATTTTTTAAAATATATATTTAATAATTATTAATTAATATATATATTGTTATAAAAAATAAATAAAAATAACTAAATAATATATATATATATTATTTTATGCAGAAAATTATAATAGAAAATAATATATAAAAATAATTATATTATTTAAAAAATAACTAATAAATTGTAAACGAGCCGAGCCCGAGCCGAGCTCGAGCTTGACAATCTACTCACGAGCCAAGCTCGAGCTTTGAAAATAGAGCTCGAAATGAGCCGAGCTCGAGCTATGTGTAAATTAAACGAGCCGAGCTCGAGCCTGGTCGAGCTCGGGTTCGGCTCGGCTCGTTTGCACCCCTACCACAAACCGAGCCATTAGATAACTGACTTAAAACTGAAAATTTTAGTAGGGACGTTTGGCTTAAAACTGATCCAAATTATCCCTAACTTAAAATATCATACACACTAGAGGTGCACAAACCGGTTCGGTTTATTCAACAAAAGTCAAAACCGGTTTATGATCGATTTCGGTTCGTGTTGAAATGGGTTTCTTGACTGGTTTACAATCGGTTTCGGTTCGGGTTACGATCGGTTTTAGCCGGTTTTTGACCAATTTTAATCGGTTTCTGTTCAGTTAACTGGTTTGAAACTTGTTTCGGTAGAGAGAATTACAAACCGGTTCGAACCTATGGTTTCAATTGGTTCCAAACCGGTTTCTACATAATCAGTTTTAAACCGGTTTGTTTCGATTTGATTTTCGAGTCGAAATTCGGTTAACCTGTTTTTTCCCACCTCTAATACACACACAATTCACAAAACTAATTAAAATACCATATTTACCCACTAAATTAAAATAAATTAAAAAAATAACCGTTCTAACCTTGTTTTTCTTAAAACTTCAATATTCAATATTTATTAATTTTTAAGTTTAATAAAGTTTTAAA
The DNA here is from genome assembly GCF_021521415.1 of Bidens hawaiensis. Taxonomy (NCBI): domain Eukaryota; kingdom Viridiplantae; phylum Streptophyta; class Magnoliopsida; order Asterales; family Asteraceae; genus Bidens; species Bidens hawaiensis. Next base: position 93,479 of record NW_027493011.1, on the reverse strand, counting down.
TTTATCAATCAATAATTTGACCCTTAAAGTTTAAAAAACATAATTTCATATAAACGTAGGTTATAGACACGTGTGTTACACAAGTTGATAATAAAAATAATGTAATTCATACATATGTAAATACTCGTTAATAAATTATAATTCATATTACAAAGGTAAAATAATGAAAGAAGTGTTAAATTTATAAAAGTGCCTAAGAACAAACTTAACTGTTTTTTTTAATAAAAATATTATATAAAAGGAATTATAGAAATCATTATTATATAATAGGAGAGAAGAGTGATACGTGATAAAAAAGAAAAAAAAAGTTAATCTTTCACTATTTTGCATATTTGCATATTGATTTGTAAGAGGTGTAACATCCATAAATGGTAATGTTATTTGTTTCCCAAAAGTATAAGAAACAAACATTATTCTTCTTTTAAGTTTTCAACAACTAAAAAAAGTGAATGTGAAAAAAATATATATATTGCAAAGATTAAACATAAAAAAAATATATAGGAAATTCAAATAACAATAAAAGAAGCAGCAAAAAATTGTGTGCAGTTAGTTGACATTCAGATTTTAACTTGTGAAAACATGAAGGATGATGGCAGCAAAGATGAGTCAGTTTAATTTTTAATTATATTTCACCAAACCCACCAAAGATTCCAAATTTTATTCATAATACTAGAGCTGGAAACCAAGATGAAATAAATAAAACAAAATTTGGAACCTTATAAATCTTGGGTACGTATGCATGCAACTGCTTCTTTTGAAAAACTACACCTTCAAAACATATATTATAACACTTGTAGAAAGATAATACAAATTAGAACATAAACAGTGAAGGTCTGTTGCTGAGTTTTATATATAAATAACATATTGACGTACATAATCATCATCTTCTACGCATGCATTCATGGCCATGCCCTTGATCTCTAATGTAATCATGTTTTTAAACATATAAAACTAATTAATACAATCCACAAATGATTAAGTTTGCCCGTACGGTTAACGCTATTATTTTTTTAATTCCAAGTAAAGAAACATATGTAGCATGTATACCATTCAGTGAAAAGTTTGTTTATTTATTTAACGCATAAACAAGATTTTATGTTTGTTTAGTTAAATGAATCTATACGAACAAGCTTATTGTACGTGAGTGTTTGGTAAAGTGCTTGCTCGTTTATGTGTGCATATTATATATAAAACAATTTTAATAATCTCTTTTTTTTATAATTAAGAACAACATGAACAATTATACAAGATGATTTCTATTTTATATTTAACTATATTTTACCATGTATGACGATCGACTAACACGGTGAACAAACATAAAAAAGAAAATATGTTCGATTGGTTCATTTACAGTCCTAAAGATATGTTTCGCTCAAATCTTTTAAAGTCATTACACTTATAAAATGAGAACCTGATATTGTTTGGAGAACGAGAAGGTTTAGATAAACCACATGATTGTGAAACAGACCCTACATGAACATGCATCAATGTCTTATATCATACTAGAAGAAGAATGTCCAATAAAAGCCAACCAAAATCACCTTTAATTACTCCCCCATCACTGCAAAGTAAAAGAAAAACATCTTCATAGATGCTCTCTTTGTAACTTCTATGTATCTATATCTTTGTATATATAATATATTATTTGTATTTGAAGCAGGTATGTGCAGGTATTGAATCTAATAGATTTGATCATGATAGAACAAACAGCTTCCAACAACTTATTATTATATATACATGCACCCCCAATCACTAAGGCTGACAAACATAATACATCTTCACAAATCACTTTTCTTCTTCCTAACCTTTATTTAAATACATCATTTTTTTTAATAGAAAAGGGGTTGATTACTCTATTTTAAATAGCTGCCATCCATGCTATTATGCTCTCACTCTCACCTTCACACAAACCATCAGCTAAAATGGGTAATCCATTCAAGTATGTCTTGATAACCTTAATATTTATTTATGCATATGATCAAACCATGGCACATGAATGGCCTAAGGGTGGCTCAACAAGGTTCTATGAGTTTAAAGTCCAAATGCTAAAAGTCAACAAGCTATGTAACACTTCAAACATTGTGACCATCAACCAGATGTATCCGGGACCAGTCGTGTATGCCCAAGAAGACGATCGAGTTATAGTCAAACTTACGAATGAGACACCCCACAATGCCACAATTCACTGGTATAATAAGTTAAAATTTATGGTGCACTTACTATCTACCCGAAAACAGGAGTTCCTTACCCGTTTAAATTCCCTTATGAAGAGCATATCGTAATCTTATGTAAGTAATTTTTCCATTTAATATAGAAAGTATTTTAGGAAAGTGTAAAAATCCATACTTTTGTGTTATTATTTGTAGGGGAGTATTTTCATCAAGATCTTGAACAGCTTGAAAGAAGTGTTATGGCTAGCGGTGGAAATGCTCCGATTGCTGATGCTTTTACCATCAACGGTCATCCGGGCCCCAATTACAACTGCTCGGCTAATGGTATCTATCAGTCTATCAAATTCAAGCAATATCATTTGTCACAATCCAATTATGCCTTTTTAAAACAGGCTGTTTTAAAAAAGGTGATTGTCATTCAAATCAGAACACTTTGTTTTAAAAAATGCTCATTTTTGTTCGAGTCATATAGTTGTTTTGGTTCAGGTTAGAACGAGTCCTAGTCAAAACGGGCCATTTAAAAAAAGGCCATTTTGGTTCGAGCCATACCATGTCCAGGTCAAAATGGGCTGTTTATAAAAAGGTCAATTTAATTCGGGTCAAAAAGGGTCGTTCTAAAAATGGCCATTTTGGTTCGGATCAGAATGGAACCGGGTCAAAATGGGCTGTTTTAAAAAAAGTTCATTCTGGTTTGGGTCATACCAGGTTTTGGTCAAAATGAGCTGTTTTTAAACGTTCATTTTGGTTAAATTAAAAACAGGACATCCTAAAAATTGGTTATTTTGGTTCGGGTTATACTGGTTCCTGGCCAAAACGAGCTGTTTTTAGAAATATCATTTTGGTTTGGGTAAAACAGGCCGTTCTAAAAGTGGCATTTTAGTTCGGGTCATAACCAGTTCTGCTTAAAACAGGCCATGTTAAAAAAAGATCATTTTGGTTCGGGTCTGAACGGGGTCTAATCTGAAATATTAATCATTTAACTTATTCTCCAGATGTATACAAGATTAATGTTGTACCCGGAAAAACATACTTGCTAAGGCTAATTGGCGCTCTTTTGAACATGGAAAGCTTCTTTTCAATAGCTAACCACAAACTAACAATAGTCGAAGCAGACGGCGAGTACACAAAACCATTCACCACGGACCGGGTCATGCTTGGACCCTGTCAAACCCTTAACGTCCTAGTCACCGCCGACCAACCAATAGGTAGATACTCCATGGCCATGGGCCCCTACATGTCAGCCCAAAACGCATCGTTCCAGAACATAACATCCATTGCATATTTTCAATATCTTGGTTCTAGCCCAAATAGTTTACCTTTACCAGCTTCTCTATTACCTAAGTTTAACGATAATCTAGCGGTTAAAACCGTTATGGACGGGTTAAAAAGCCTAGAAATCGGTCAAGTCCCGAAAGAAATAGACACAAATCTTTTTATAACTATTGGGCTCAATGTCAATAAATGTGGTTCAAAAAATCCAAGACAAAATTGTCAAGGTGTTAATGGCGGTGTGATGGCGGCTTCGATGAATAATAATAGTTTCGTTAGACCGAATATCTCGCTCTTACAAGCTTATTATGATCATATTAACGGTCATTTCACCGAGGATTTCCCGGGCTCTCCACTTAAGTTTTATGACTTTGTTAATGGGGCACCTAACTCGGCCCCTAATAACACGGGGTCCACAAACGGGACGAGGACTAAAGTTATTGAATATGGGAGTCGGGTTCAACTCATATTGCAGGATACTGGAACTGTGTCAACTGAAAACCACCCGATTCATCTTCATGGGTATAGTTTCTATGTGGTCGGGTATGGTAGTGGGAATTACAACCCGCAAACTGCCAGTTTTAATCTGGTGGACCCCCCTTATATGAACACAATTGGTGTACCCGTTGGCGGATGGGCTGCGATAAGATTTGTTGCTGATAATCCAGGTAAACTATAACATGTTATTAACATTAAACAAATTAAACACATTATTAATTAACACTTTTTAATATATTAAGTTTAAAGTTGAATTTGAAATGTTTTAGGGGTTTGGTTTATGCATTGTCACTTGGAGATACACTTGACTTGGGGATTGAGTGTCGCGTTGATAGTGAAGAACGGGGTAGGACCGTTGGAGACACTTCCTCACTCGCCAGCCGATCTACCTCGATGTTATGAAAACGAACGGTTGTGATCGTTTATGAAGTAAAGATTCTTTCAAGAAAGTGTGTATCAAGTGTGATTTCTTCGGTTTCTTAGAAGTTAGGAGTGTGTAAAGAAACATGTGTTTCGGGTGGAATAAAATAGAAAAGTTGCTATCTTTTTTTTTTGTGTGTGTTATTTGACGGTTACGGGTATGGAATCAGATTTAATAATGTGTTAGGGGAAAGCTAGTGTACCTAAACTATATGTTACATAGAAAAGATGTTAATCAAGGTAACAAATACCTATCTGGCATCATTATAAGGACAGTTGACCAAGTTTATGTTGACAAGCATATTGTTTTGCAACCTAATGCATCTCTATAATATTAACTAAGCAATGACATTAACCAAATAAATTATCTAATTGGGGTTACCTGAAGTTTCATGGGATCAGGGTTTATCTGAATCATGATCAAATGATAACAAATGTGAGAAAGAAGTCTAAAGAAACTAAAGAATAAAAACTTGATAAGGGGACATATATTTCAAACAGGGGCGGCCGTAAGGTAGTGTGGGCCGGACGGTAGGCTGAGGCCGATAATTTTCGGGGACCATAGTTTATATCAATAAATCAATCATACCCAGTGGAATCCCGCCAATAGCAAAGCTATAAGTAGGGTCTGGGGAGGGTGGGATGTAGGCACACCGTACCTCTATCCAAAGGAATAAAGAGATAACTACCAGAGAGACCCTCAGCTCTAAAAGAACATATGTCTGTGAGAATATAAGAAGAGATCAACGTTCACAATAATAATTAATAATAGCACGTAGTAAAATTAATACTACTAATACATAAAAATATATAATATATGACAGGAAAATATCATAATGGTGTGTGACTAAAATAAGGTAAATAGTAGCCCTTAAGGTATTCATTTTTCCCTAAAAATTCTTAACTTTAATTCTAAGTCTTCAATAATTCATATCCTCAACTATGTCCTCGGATAGGTGTAGGTCTAACAAATCATGCATAATCCTCTCATCCCAAGTCAATCTAGGTCGGCCTCTACCCCGCATTCCCTCTATGGTAATGTATTCTATTATTCTAACATGATGTCCAAACCATCTCAATCTCCACTCTCTTATCTTGTCGACTATGTTAGTTACCCCTAATCTCTCCTGAAACACATCGTTTCTTATTCGGTCTAACCTTGTGTGTCCACACATCCAGCGTAGCATTCTCATCTCTGCTACCTCCGTCTTCCGCACCTGTGCCTTCTTGATGGCCCAGCAATCTGTTCCGTATAACATTACAGGTCTAACTGCGACCCTATAAAATTTTCTCTTTACTTTAGTTGGGAATCTCTTGTCCCACAATATGCATGTGGCTGCTCTTCATCTACAGCATCCTACCTGAACTCGATGGGCCACATCAATGACTAATTCCCCATCGCTCTGAACAAATGATCCTAGATACTTGAACTTCGTAACCTGCGGAACCACTTTCCCTTCAATGGTGATCCGGACGTCCTCATTGTCAATTACCCCCACCAAAGTCACAGTGTAAGTACTCCGTCTTAGAGCGACTAATCCTTAAACCTTTTGTCACTAAGGTTGTTCGCCACTCCTCTAGCCTCATGTTTAGATCTTGTTTTCTCTCAGCAACTAACACAATATCGTCTGCGAACATCATGCACCACGGGAGTGTCTCCTGAATCGAATTTGACAACTTATCCAAGACAACTGCAAAAAGAAACGGACCCAGCGCTGAACCTTGGTGAAGGCCTACCTCCACAGGGAAGAAATTAGTATCCCCCACGGGCGCACGGACACTTTTTGCACTCCTGGTATACATATCCATAATTATCTCTATATATTTCCTCGGGACCACTCTACCCTCCAGGCACTTAGCATGACACACTGTCGTACGCCTTTTTTAGGTCAATAAACACCATATGAAGGTCACGCTTCTTCTCCCTATAATTTTCCATCAATTTCCTTATAATGTGTATTGCCTCTGTGGTGGAACGCCCCTGCATGAATTCAAATTGGTTCACCGTAACCTGAGTTTCCCGTCTAAGTTTAACCTCAATCACTATTTCCCATAACTTCATAGTATGGCTTAGTAGTTTGATTCCTTGGTAGTTACCACAACATTGGGCGTCTCCTTTGTTCTTATATATCGGGACTACGACATTGCTCTTACACAGGTCTGGAATCTTACCAAATTTGATGATCATAATTTGAACAAAGTAGTTAACCACATGATTCCTTCTTCTCCCAGACACTTCCACACATCTATGGGTATCTTGTCTGGCTTTAGCCCTTTCCATCCTTCTAAGTGTGGTCTGCACCTCTTCCCGTGTGATCCATCTGCAGTAGCAGTTATTCGGTTGTTGTCATTGAAAGGTTGTGTATTCATATTCTTCTTAGTAAGCTCTCCCATTGTTAAAAAAGATGTGGAAGTAGATTTGCCATCTTAGCTTGATGTCCTGATCCTTAACCAGTACATGCCCATCTGTATCCTCTATAAACTTCGTAGGACCTAGATCTTGCCTTCTACGCTCCCTGGCTTTTTCAATCTTAAACATGGCATGTTCCCCCTCTTTTGTTTCTAAACGTTCATACATCCGTTTATCAGTCGTGTTCTTTGCTTCCGACACCGCCTTCTTCGCCTCTCTCTTGGTTGTTTTGTAAGTCTCCCTCAATTCCACTCGCTCCTCCTCATTCGTGCACCTTATAAGCTCCCTAAAACTACTGTGTTTGTACCTTATCTTGTTTTGTACGACTTCATTCCACCACCAAGAATCCATATGCCCACCTGCCTTTCCTGTTGTGATCCCGAGAGTCTCCTATGCTACTTGATTGATCTTTGTCGCCATAGCTTCCCATATCTGAGTTGCGTACCCAATTACTCGAGCCAATGTCTGCAACATGAGTTTATCCTTAAACAATGGAAGATTATCGTCCTTTAAATTTCCCCATCAAATTCTAGGTTTACATTTCCCCTCTCGAACAGTCAGCTTATATATGAAGCCTATATCTGTCACCAGTTGTCCATGTTGAGACACAACCGTCTCCCCAGGTATGACTTTACAGCTTCCACCACCGTCGATCTCCTTACCTTATCAAAAGGTTGTCAATTTGTGTGTTGCGTCCTCCACTGCTAAAAGTGATAAAATGTGAATCTGCTTTCTTAAAGTATGAATTTATAATACCTAGGTCGTGGGCCACCGCAAACTCTAAAAGATCTGTGTCGGTCTCATTTCATACACCAAAACCGAAACCCCTATGTAGTTTTTGGAAACCATCATTAACCTTACCAATGTGTCCATTAAAATCACCTCTTTTACAAATCCTATCTCCCCTAGGTATTCCCCCTACCACTGCGTCTAGGCAATCCCAAAACTCTCTCTTTTCCTGATCCCCTAATCCTACATGAGGCGCATAGGCGCAAACTATTGCCACTACTTCCTCTCCTAGTACTAATCTCAACACCATAATCCTATCATTATGTCTTAGCACCTCTACCATACTAGTTTGTAGTTCCTTGTCCACTAGAAACCCCACTCCATTCCTAGCTCCATCAGACCCCGAGTATCATAACTTATACCCATTACACTCAGCCCCTCTATGCTTTTTCCACTTAGTCTCCTGGAGGCATGCTATTTGAACCTTACGGCTTTTAAGCACGTCTACCAATTCTAGCAACTTACTATTTAGTGTTCCTACATTCCAAGAATCCAAACGCAATATATGCTCCCTATCTTTACCCTTATCTACACCCCTCGTATCAGGACATGGTCTCAAGTAATAGTCATGGCTCCTACGCTCTATGATTGCAACTAATCACACAAACCCAAGCAATATAACCCCCAATTTAAATAAGTAAGACCACGTATTGCAAGTCACAGAAGACCCAAACACAAAACGCACCACAACTACGAACCCAAAAGTACTTACAAAATCCCAAGGTGCGTTAATAAATTATGTTTTTTTGAACTAGTATTGAATAATAATAATAATAATTGTAACGAGAAGAACAAAAGCCCTTATCTTTATTCCCGTGGACGGGAAGAGTTGCCGAGATGGGCGGCGGAAATCAACGAACGGATGACAACGGCGGAAAATGGAGATCTGGAGGTTCAAATGTGTAATGAGATGGATAGAGTGAGAGGGGTAGGGGGAATAAACAAGAAGTTGCAAATTTCAGCCGGAAATGGTAGTGGTTGCCGGAAATGGTGTTGGTCGGCGGAAATGTCTAAAGAAATGGTGGTCGCTGGAAAACGATGAATGCTACCTCAAACCGTTAACAACTCTATTGGTCGTAGATGAATCTCTTCCCTACCCTACGAAAACAGAGACGGTGTTGGTCGCCGTTAACGGCTCTATTGGCTCAGTAACTTCCTCACGAGCTTCACATTTCCCTTGTTACTCATTTAATGTTTAATAAAAACAAGAAAACAAAAACACATGTGGATCTGGGATCCGTTCACATATTTGTTCTTGTTGGTAGAGAGAGAGGAGATTAATCACATATATATATATATGGGGACCATAGTTTATACACACACACACACATATATATAGGTATTGGATCATTTCAGAAGTTTTTTTACAGCGAGAAGTGAAAGTGTAACTCCATTAATCCCTAATTTCACTCCCTTTCTTATTGTGTAGGTGCGTATGTACGTGTGTTGGTACGTATTTTTGTATATGTGTATGCATGTTTGTATGTGTGTAGGTATGTAGGTTTGAATGTGGCTCGGTATGTTTGTATGTGTGTAGGTAGATTTGAATGTGTGTAAGTACGCATGTATATGTGTGTAGGTAGGTTTGAATGTGTGTAGCTAAGACATAAATACAACTAACCTACATGCATATTGATAACATCATAAGAAAGGGAGTGAAATTAGGGATTAATGGAGTTACACATTCACTTCTCGTACTTCTCGCTTTAATATCACTTCTCGCAAGATATATATATATATATATACACACACACACACACTATCATTTACCTTAAATTGTACATATGTGTATAAAAAACATGTATGTACATATATGCACATATTATACATATATGCATAATTTAGCTAAACCGAGAATTGTTTTTATGAAACCAGGATGATAAATAAGAATTTTGGGTTTTTTTTACTTTTTTTTTATTTTTTTTTTGTTTTATGATATGGGTGTCGCAACACCGCCCAGGAGAATAGTGGCAGATCAAGCTCGTCTGGCCAATGCTGCCCAAGATTCAAAATCACTCCAACAACCGTCGCAGTAAACACTAGTTGTAAAATTCCATCTCACATTCGAAACACAATTTCACACTCTGCGAAATTTCACAGGTTGGATCATGAAGACCCACACTCTCATCTCACTCGAATTGCTCGTATTGGCAACACATTTAGCATCACTGCATTTCTGAAGACGCTATCAAGTTGCGTGTTTTTCCGTTCTCACTCGTTGACTAAGCAAAGATTTGGAGGGAATCCCTCCCACAGGGTCCATCGCTTCGTGGGCCGCCATGCAAGCTCACTTCCTCAAAAAATGTGATCCTCCGACTAAGATCATTTGTTTACGTAATCAGATCCATTCTTTACAAATGGAGGAGAACGAGACTTTTTATGAGACTTGGGAGCGGTTATAGAATTTGCTAGCCTTATGACCGAACCACAGCTTGTAGGATTGGGTGATTTTAGAAAAATTATATAACAGAGTGACATACGTGACATAGCATATGCTTGACACTGACGCGGGAGGTATTTTGGAGCTGCTTGAAGGTACGGTAGCATATTAGAGGCTTGAAGATCGAAGATTTAGAGCTTAACTAGTTAGTATAATTTTTCAGATTCGTTTTTCTTGCATGTTTTTGAGTTGTTTACATATTTTAAACGAGATGAATATTCTTTTTAAGACTTTGTTTTCTATCTCTATGATTATGATTGATTAAACTTGTTAGAACCGCCTATGTTATGGTTAAATTATGATTGTTTAATGAGTTTCTGGTTATTTAAAGAACATGTGTTGAGTTTTTAAAGAACATTTTTTGTAATATATTGTTGTACAATGATAATATGTTGGTCATATTGAACCATATGTGATATCGTCTTGCAAGAATTAGTTTTGTCGATTTAGGGTTGCATGTTTTACCATTTACTATGTGTTTCTGTTGGTTTATGCTCTAGCTGGCCATAGAGTTTAATTAATCAAGATTGTCTAACCTGGTAGTCCACATATTTTTAGTCCTACCTAGATAATTAGAGTCGATTTGTCCTTTTGTTCAGTTGTTTCAGTTTAACCATTGATAGGTTCATAGTTATTAGGTTTGGTTGGATTGTAAACCGAGATACTAAGTGGCTTAAATTGAACTACCCATTTTTTCCTAGATTTGTTATGAGTGTGGCTCTTAGAAGAAATTGCAACACTAAGACCTAATCAGAGATGCGTCATTAGGGTTCGTTAAGTTCTCATCGGTAGAGGCAGATTCGAAAATTTTCGTTACGGGGGGGGGGGGGCACAAAATAAACTGGTTAAATAAATAGGTCGGGTCAAAGAGAAAAGGACCGGCCAACCATTCAGAAGACCAAAAACAAAATGAACTTTCGAGTATTTAATGCACCTTGGTTTTGTATTTGAGCAACTTTTGAAACTACCCCAATACCTTAGTGGGTCTTTTTGAGACGGTATATTAACCACCCATACTGATTTTGATGTTTCATAATTTACTCATCCGAAAACACCATCAAAGATGAAACTCATCATTAAAGAAAACTCTCTTGGTCTTGAGTTAGGTTTCAAATTTGAGATCATAAAATCCCAACTCTTAACCACCACCTTCATGTTATTGGACCAGAAGACCTACTGCATTTTACCGCACCTAATAATTTAAATTTTATTGTAATGATTATAGAGTATTACTTTTACTAGTGTTTAGTATTTACTGTTTTAATGAAAGTTAAATCTGATAAATAAATTACTATATTCTGTAATAATATAACCGGTAAAAAAACCTTACAAAATAAAGATAAGTTTACTACAAATTTTAAATAAGAAATAACAAACAAAACCAAATAAATCGTCAATTAAATTAAATAATAGACATTTAGTAAAAGACAATAATTAAATAATAATAATAATAATAATAAATAGTAAAATAATATAACTTTGGCCTCTGACTTAACCAAGCTGTCCATCAGAAAACAAAAAAGAAAAAGAAGATATAATATAATAATTGTCTTCTTCCTCTAACATACAATATTTGCAGTTCATTGGAAAAAAAAACAATTGCTTTGCTCTCTTCTAGTCTTCTCTATTCACTTATACTCTCTTCTTTTCTCTTATGGTAATCGACGGTGGCACTAACTTATCATTGACTCATAATACACTAGTGCATAACTATAAACACGGTACTACGGCAGGCGGATGGTGGGCACCGGCCCACCCTTCCCAAACCATAGATCCGCCCCTGCTCACCAGTATGTATTAAGTGTTCTCTAGAGTTGCTTAGGTGTTCATTAGTGAGACCTACCTGACCTTAGTCTCTTTAGTTTGCATATATATATATCAGAACCTGGTTACACATGTTTATTAATATACAAGGCTTGTTAATCATCATTAGGATACCCGACCTAGGTGGTTTCCCTTGCCATATCTGTCAGTTTTCCGCTAATTTCTGTTTTCTTTGTCGTAAGTTCGTTTTAGTTTCGTTTTTCAGTTAGTTAGTTGATTAGTAAAATAATTTCTAAAATCAATTAAAAACAATTACAGTCAGATCTGAGTTTAGGTTCGATTTTTAGAGTTGTAAAACGTTTTTTGCGTTCGATATCCAGACTTCCTACCTCTATGCTTTACACAGTGGGTACACTTGTCATAGGTGTGAAGCTTAGGTGCTGTTTGTTTTTTCAGAGGTAAAATGTCTGCAGTCTGCGGACACATCTGCCGACATCTGTAGCAGGAGAGGTGGACCAAACCACTACAGTCAGTAACAAGAAGACTGTTTGTTTTTTAACATCTGCAGAATGTTAAAATAAACTGAAATTTAAATAAATTGAAATTTAAATAAAAAAGTTCAACATCCAAATTTAAATAATAGATATTTAGGCTGGAAGCAGTTAGTTAAAAGTCAATTACAGGTACTTAAGCTTTTGCTATCATGTTTTTTTTTATATTTAAACTGTTCATTTGTAGCTCATGTAATCTTATCCAAACATATACTAATTCTTATAAATATCTAGCTAGCTTCTGAAGCTTGAAGACCTAAATTCTAAACAACAATAAGTGAACCCTAGGACAGCAATTAAAGGTAAAATGATCACATAAAACAGCCAATTCAATCCAAAAGGCGGATAATAATTAGTATACGCACCTAAAAACAACTCGGACTATGCAGAATGCAGATCAAATTCAACACCAGAGCTGGTGGAGGAGTGGAGGCGGCGGCGGTGGAGTGGAGGCCACCGTCGGCGGCGATGGAGGAGTGGAGGAGGAGGAGAAGTTAGGGTTGGAGAGGTTAGGGTTGAAGTATATGATGAAGGAAAAAATAAGAAAAACGAGAAGAGGTGAGAAGTGGGTTTGACAAGACTTCTAGGAGAAGAGGACACGCGGACGTTTTTAAATGAATTGTCTTCTAAAAAACAAACATATTGCAGAGCATAACGTCTGCGCGGCGCAGACAAAAGAGGTAGGGGAAGTGCTTTTAATGAAAAACGAACACCCCCTTAGTTTGGTTTGCCCATCCACTAAGAGGTAAACAAGATGGGTCGTTTATAAAGATTAAGATTGGAAATCGAAAAAGAAAGGGCTCTCTTAGGCGAAGGTTAATTTGTCTAGCGAATGACTAGGTCACACCATAATTAGGCGGGCCATTAACTTACAAGTCCATTAAGGACTAGTCAGGTTATTCGAAATGTCTTTTCACGTTCTAGCTAAGGGTTCTTTTGATCCTTTACCTCTTGTCTTTTGGCCGTAACTTTCTTCAACCACACGTATGGTATGTCATGATTTCTTTTAATGAGTCATTTTATCCGAGAATTGAATCAACATGCAGTTGGGCTCGGTTAAACAAGGTTGGCTCGAAGGGTGGTTGTGTGGGCCAATGGAAGAGTCGAGACGAGGATACGAAGCCGAAAGAATAAAAGATATTTAATTTCTCTTGTTCCTTTTGATATATATTAATTTATTTTCTATTGATATATCATTTATTTTCTTTTAAAATATCATTTATTGTTTTATAAAAGTAGGGTTTTGGTTATTTATACACTACTAGAAAATTGAGCAATTGCTACCAAAAGTTGCTACCAAAAAAACGATAGCAGTTTTAGCGACCGATATAGCAAATTTGCTACCGAAAAGCGTAGTTACTTGACACGGTAGCTAAGTGGTCGAAGTTTTTACAACCGTTTTTTTTTTCGGTGGGGTGTTTTTTGCAACCGGTGGCTAGGCGGTCGGACTTTTTTCCAACCGGTGGCTAGGCGGTCGGAGTTTTTGCAACCGGAGGCTAGGCGGTCGGAATTTTTGCAACGGTGACTAGGCGGTCGGAGTTTTTGCAACCGGTCAGGAGTTTCTTGCAACCGGTGGCTAGGCGGTTGGAGTTTTTGCAACCGAAGGCTAGACGATCGGAACTTTTGTAACGGTGACTAGGCGGTCGCAGCCTTTACAACCTTATTTTAAGCGGTCGGAGTTTTTACAAATAGCTTACACTATATGTTCAGATGATTAAACTTGGTTCACATAACCTATCAATCAGAATCTATATATGCACGGATCACTTAACCACACTTTGAACAATCGCCGGATCCCTCGCCATCTATCCATGCTCTCGATTCAGCATTAGAGCCTCTTCATCTTCATCTGTAATTATTCAAACCCTAATTTTCATCTCTACTCTTATTTCTTCCTACTTCTCATCATCGTTGTTCTATAAACCCTAATTTCGTTAATTATTTGATTCTGTACTTTATTTTGGTGAAATTGAAGCTTCATGTGAGTAATTCGTGTCTAGAACGTTCTTCGATTCAATTGATGAAGTGTTTACTGATTCTGTTAATAGTTCGAGTTAGTGCTTTAATTGTATGAATATGAAGATTCGTGTGAGTAATTTGTGTCTAGAATCACATTTCGTTAAGCTTTTGATACTGTAAACCCTAATTTTGTTAATCGTTCGATTCAGTTGTTTAACTTGATGAAATTGAAGCTTTGTGTGAGTAATTCGTGTCTAGAACCTTTGTCAATTGAATTCATGAATTTTTTAGTAGGTTTTGAATCAGTTTTAGTAATTAAGTTTTGAATAATTATTTTTAGGATGCACAGGTCACTGAATGCAAATAACTATAATAACTTATGTAATCTTAACTATTTTTTTATGGTATCGTCATGGTATATCATCCCAAGTTCTGAGTTGGTTTATTATGTTATGCAGGTGGCAGGCTGATTGCTAGAGAAGAGTTTATGGCTTGCAAGATTGGTGTTGAGGTGTTATTTTTATTATTATCATTTCATCATATTATTATATGCCACTTTTGTAGAATGAGATTTATATGAATGTGATCTACAACATGCAAATCTCTATTTCAGGTGACGATAGTGGTTGGTGGGCGCGATTTGTGGAGACACATGGGTTTCAGCTATGGATAGAGGCACTGCTTATCAAGGTGGGTAATATTATTATTAATATCTCCTGATGAACAAATTGTGACTTTTTTATAATAAACACGTTTGGATTAAGCTGATAATTAAGTTAAATTATAAGCGGTTTTATTTACATACCCAAACGTATGAATTAGTTTCATATATATCTTTTTAAAGGCTCCGAATTTCATATTAGTAAGTTACATAGTAACTAAAATAAACCAATTACTTATAACTGTGAATCATCTCATCACATAACGTATCTAGGCCTGCAAACGAACCGAACCAACACGAACATAGCATGTTCATGTACGTTCATTTAACTTTAACGAAACAAACGATCGAACATGAACAGCTAAACGAACGGTTTTTTTTCCCGTGTAAGTGTGTTTGTGTTCGTTGGTTTAAACGACCGAAGAGATGAATGGCTAGTCAACTGAAATACTTGTCAGATGTTTTCTAGGCGAAATCAACTAAAGGAATTCAACTCTAACTTTACTCACATATGGTGTGGTATCTTCTAAAAAGGTAAGGTACTACTGGGTTATGATCACTAGTATAGTTTATTTCCTTGAGTATATGTATGCTGACCCTTACTAGTGTGTGTCTACATAAAGATGTGTATTCTTCTTTCACAGGTTTATCTAAATATATTAGAGAAAGATGATGATTGAGAAACTATATCTTTTAAGCGGTGAACAGAGCATTGGATATCAGGTTAAATTCCTTTAGTTGAAGCAGAATACCCGTTTACTTTTCTTGATACATGAAAGACGTTTACTTTATATTCTTTGAAAATATAAATTATTTAATTTTTGTTTTTTATGGAAAAAACAGAAAGAATTCTATGTATTATGGGATGCGCTAACGATTATGGCAGTCTTCTGTTACTGATCACCATTGGACTACAAACTTTAGGGAGCCGCCATGTATATGGAGGGTATGTTTATATAGTTGTTTACTGTGTAGCGTGTGTTTGGCAGGTATTGCTTTCCATCTTAACATACACAAACCCGGATGACCAGTTGGTGCCAAGAGTTGCTCATATGTATGAGATTGATAAGTCTAAATAAAGCTACCGCTTGTAACTGGACATAGAAGTTATGTAATTGGCTGACATTCAAAAGTATGGTAGTTTTTGGTTTTGATTTGTGTTTATCCAGTGTAACATTTTTATATTTGTTTATAGAACTCGAATAACATTTTCTTAATATTGAACGTCTTTAATACAAATTTATAGTTTGATCTGTGTTTGCGTGTTTGCATCTATATTAATGTATATTTTGAACAATAATTATTTTTAGCTGCCTTGAAACCAAAAAAGTGGTAGCAAGATTGGCAAATTTGCGACCAGAGGTAGCAAGCACCGGCAGCAAGACTTGCGACCCTAGCAGCGGTCGCAACCTGCTTGCGACCGGTTGCAGGACTTGCGACCGCAGCACCGGTTGCAGGACTTGCGACCGCAACACCGGTTGCAAGATTTGCGACGGTTGTAACAAAATGGTCGCAACAGAGCATTTGCGACCTGCGTTTTTTCGACGGCACTTTCGGTGGAAAAACAGTCGCAACAGGGAAATTGTGACCGTTTTGCGACAGGAAAGGTCGTCGCAATTTCCTAATTTTCTTGTAGAGTTTGATAAACAATTGAAAAACTTTAAGCTTGTTGACTAAATTATTAGATTCCAACGTTTGATTGAAATCATTCTCTTGATTAAGCCATTTAAATATGCTCTTGTGTGTGTATCACATTAGTTAGGTTTTGGTCTGATGATTAAAAATTGCTATTAACCGTTTAGCTCACTATTTGACCTAAAAACCATCAAAACCGCACCGTAAACATAATACAAACCAAAAATGGAGCAAGTGAGGGTGTAATAATTGAAATTAAGTGTTAAGGGAAAGTTGTGCCATTTTTATATGGTTGAAGAGTCTGACATGAAGTTGATGTATTTAATTTTAGTAGCGATGTGTAATGGGTTGTTTTTATGGTCAACCAATAAAATCGGACATGAACTCAGAAAATTTTAGAAGAACCTGAAGATATGATATGAACAAGAAAATCATGTCAAACACATGAAACCTAACCCAAACCTGCTTAGACTAAATCAAAACCCTTTCATGTTAGGTTTGTATCGTAATAAAAAAAATCCTACCTCAAATTTTTAGCACGGATGAACCGAAACGATCTCCTCGCTGAACATTTAGCTTGCTGCGAAAGGATGAAGGTGACACTGTGATATTTCAAGACGGCAAATTTGATAGTTTGAAAATGTTGGGAGGCTTTGCAAAGAGTTCATGGTCTTGTATTACTAGGTTTGTACTATTAGTTTTGACTTTTATTTTCGTACTAATTGTAGTACTAGTTTAGTTGTTTGCAGATATATAAATTTAATATTTTCGTTAATTAATAAATTATAAGTTATGATTAAATTATATTCAAACTAGCTTTTATCTTTATACGGTGTTGTTTTATATTATTCGTTTATAATATTTATATATTTTTTAGATTTTAATTTTATTTATTGTAAGAAAGTTAATAATATATTTAAGATTTGATAATAAATAGTTTCATAAAAAAAAAGATGTTAAAAACTATTTAGGTTTGGTGAGACATATTACCCAGTTATTTGTTTAATATAAAATTGTTTCATAATTATAAATAATTTCTTTTTTTAATCCGATATTAATTTTTAGTATATCCCTATTTTATAGAATTTTCTTATCAAATATTTGGTGATATTAATTTTTAATTTAATGAGATGTTATAACTTGTTTATGGGGCATCTGTGTTTGGTGAGACCCCATACCCGTGCATTTGGGTCAAATGCTTGAGAAGCCTCCATTTATAAATAAAACAATCTAGTGGCTCGAGAGAATGTACAAAACAACCAGAAAGCTTTTAAATATTTTGTTTATATATATTTAAGATTATGATTAAGATTAAGAATAAGAAGTATTTAACTAGTTTCATGTTATTCGAGTAAATTTCAATGTATTGAATTTTAGGGAGTTAAAAAGGGTAATTTTTTGTTAACTCTTAATTACTCTTGTGTAATTCTTAAGCTTTCAAAGTAAAACGTACATCTCTTTATTCTTATAAAGTAAAATAACTGTGGCCACTTGTCATCTTTTGGTTAACTCTCACAATTTTTTCCCTCCAAAACTAAGATTTTAATGATGTAATATATTAATAATTATTCACTTTACTTTTACACTTTATTTATATTATTATATCTATACATTTTTATAAAAATAAATATTAACGTATTAGTTTACTATATATTCCAAAATACTTGGTGAAATCCAATAATCAACAACAAACCATGTTTGTCAAAGATTGAAAAGAATATAATTTCAAATGTTATCATTAATTTGTATATTAATGTAGAAGATTGTAAAGAAAAACAAAACTCGAATATGCTTTCATTTTACAAAGTAATTTTTTTAATCATTAAATTATAAATATATGTTTAAAATTCGATCCATTTTGTAAGAACAATTCATTTATCTATTATTTATAACCATTGAATTATAAATATATGCTAGCTTAAAAGTCGATCCATTATTTAAAAATCAGTTCATTTATCTATTATTATTATTATTATTGTTGTTGTTGTTGTTGTACATTATCATATAAATTTATAAATTATAAATATATGATTTAAATCTATCCATTTATTTTTCGGTTAATTTAGTAAACTATATATATGTTAAAATATAATAATAGTAAATACCAATCACTTTCTGATATAATAAAGTTTATTATATTTGATTTCTTAGTTTTTATTATCAAAGATTGTTTCTGGTCATCTGTGGAACTTAAATTTGATTTTTATTGGTCAAAAGTTGGTAAATATATTGTTTGGTACAAATTAAATATATTTTGATAATACAAATAGGTTTATCTTCAAATATGTTACAGGTTCAAAGTGTTGACTTGAAAATGGCAAACAAATGAAAGTTAGAATTTTAAACATGATTCGGGTTTCAAATTTATTTTAAGGGCATTTTTTGAAAATAATCAAAAGTTTATGGATTTGACAAACTGACTATATTTCCCTCAACTTAAAATTAAAGAAAAGATTGCGAACACTTCAACATGCCACCTAGGCCTATCAATGCTTCTAACTTTTATCAACTTTGAAATGTTTAATTGTGTCAGTATTAACTTTTCCTTCAATTGTGATCAAAACTTGTATGAGAAGCATGTCATACAAAACTATGCTCAAAAAGCAAAATATTCACAAATTGAATGGGTTAACATGTTATATTTTATGTTGTAATTATGACAAAATCGAGAAGCCCCAGAAACTTATTAAATCTTTTTCATGGTATAGTTTAGAAAAACATAGTTCTTGAAGGCCATCCGTCGTTACAATTTAATATTCTTTTTTCCTTCGATGAGTGGTATATTGATAAATATATCAATAAAGGTAATGCTCATTCTATATATATATGTTGAGTGGTTATGTGACAACTGCCAAATTTCAGCTTAACTCCGCTAACTAAGCCCTGTTACTTATGTTACACTTACACAAGTCTGTCCGAGTAAGTTGGTGGTCTAATAAGAATGAAAAACTACAAAAAGTAATATTTGATGACATTTAAATAATTATGTATGACATGTAATATGTTGTGTGATATAAATACTTATGCTAAAGTTTATATTATTACATGTTACGTATGTTACTTGCTACATGTTATATGAAATACATACTTATGTTATATACATATGCCTAGAAAGAGTATGATATATATATGTTACATGTCACATGTGATTAATAAAATGTTATCATAATTTATTTTGATGGAAAATTGAAAGAAACTAAGAAGACAATATATACAATACATGAAGGTAATATTACTTTTATGAATTACTTGTTCCTATATATTTAGAAAAGAGACTTTATTTGTTGGTTATTTTGATTGTTTCTATTTAAAAATATTGCATTAGTTTTTATTATATACATCATTGAGTTTGATTTTGAGAGACGAGACGAGAAACACCTATAGTTTCAAAGTCTATCGACTCTCACAGTTCACTATCATTGGACATTCATGAGTCAAGGTTTTAAAAGTTTTTTTTTCCTTATATTTTTCAATTTTCATTTTCACGATTTAAGGTTTCATTTCATTTGTTTCTATTGTTGCTAAAGTTATGCTTGATTTTTGTCCGAATATGCTCGATTTTACTTAGATGATTTTTCGCTTACCTTTTCCTTAGTTGAATCCACTAAGTTCATTAGTTGGCTTATGCGCGAAGTGGTGGAATTTGAGTTGGAGTAACTAATACAATGTCCCATATAAAATCTTATTGGTTGAAATCATCAAATTTCAACATGTTAGGTTTGTAAAGGAAAAAAGTATTAATTTTTTTTTGGGAAAAATGCCTCATATATTATAATCCGCTTTAGACCTCAAAAAAATGCAGGGCCGCCACTGTATATGAAGTACTATATGTACGTGTGAATGAATGCAGTATCTATATGTATATACGCATATATGTGAATGTGATATCTATATGTATGTATGCATGTATGTTATTGTACCTATTTGTTAATTCCTCATGTATATGTATATGTACATCGATCACCCTAGTCCCGTGAGCCCAACGAATATTCAGGACCTTTTTATAAAGTCAAACAGCCATTGCGATGTGTGTGAATAAGAGACTTAAGTAATAACCAAATGATACCCAAGAAATTCGCAAGATAGTTGAAAGTCTTGATCAATTTCTATAGGCCCAACATCATAAAATCCTAATAATCTAAGTAATTGGTTACATAAAATCATTGATGAATTGTGAAAGCCCCCAACAAAACAGAAAGCGAGAACATAAATCTTGCAAAGGAGGAACGAGTTAATCAATATGCCTAGCAGAATTAGAGTTTTTTATATAAGAGTACAAACTTAACTCTTCTTATTCTCATATAATTGTATTATTGAGATTTCATTCATAGTTAAACTACAAAATAAGATTCCACTTGATTCCATGATTAGAATAAACTTTGGACAGTTGATGCACGAACTTCATATCACCTTTGTAAATAATACTTTTTCAATGTGACAGTCTATAGTTTCAGGACCAAAATAAGCCTTGTAGTAGGACGTTTTGGCTACGGTTAAAAAGGTTTGCTTCAACTCATGATCGAGATCATCGTCTTGCGAATTAGAAAGCACGAGCTGCACAAGGTTTTGCATTTTGGACTCAATCTCCAAGCCTAGTGTATCGTCATTCCCCTAAACACATGTATATAATACTTATACTCCCTTCAATAAAATGATTTATCAATTAAGAGCTAGGTTAATTTAAAAAAATGTTTTCATAACGAGCAGTCGAACTGCAGGGAACCTTTACATAACCAGTTTGTTTGAACCGGTCCAATTTTGTTCTTGAACGACTAAATGTTACACTCTACATGATTAATTCATGTCGGAAATTTCAGTTATCTTTTATTTTATTTTTTCTTTCCAAAATCACATTATATGATTCATTTACTGTTCTCCGTATTCTGATTATCTTAGACTTCGTACTTATTAATTTCAAATCAATAATTTCATATGTTACTTTTGAATTTGTATGACATTACCGGTTTTGAAACCGCAATGACAAATCCCTTCAATGGACCGATAATGCATCGGTCTGATATTCCTTTGGGGTAATGAAAATAATATTGAGATCACACCATTCATTATGTTGTATACCTTTTGAGAAATTTGGTGGCAGAGGTCATTTGTGACAGAGGAGATTCGTTGATATTGAGGATGAGATTCTGCAGCCTCATCCAGTAACCATCGTCCACTGCTCATATTTATCGTTCGAACTATAAGCTCGGCTTCTCCTTTTGTAGCCGCACCCACATTTCCTTGCCAGCTTAACAGCCACGATGTCCACTATTTTGTAAATTTAAGAAAAGTTAGAGAAATAATAATTAATGAGCACTCGGTATATATGATTCACATATATATATGATGTAGAGCTTACAGTATAATGGAGATGTGAATAGATGTCTACACCGTGATCTACCTGGGCTTTCGATGAGATTTGGTTGATGGTTTCACGCAGTGCGTTCATTATCGTATACCATGGTTGTCCATCATCGCAATGGCGCTTAGGGTTTGTGAACTCTTCAATAAACGCTTGCGTGTTTGATAATTGCGATGTAGCGAAGAAGGAGGTAATGGTTGCAAGTAGCATGTAGGTTTTGGCCCAAGCAATTCGCTCACTTTGTCTCTCGGGCTCAAATATGCTCGCTGCTGCCATGTAATAAGACCATAAAAGTCTTGTGTTCAGGTTTTGTCCAATGTTTAGATGTGCATACCATCTGTTTTGGATCAATCTGGTTAGTTAGGAAACTCTTTTTGTATCACTCATGTTTTATATAATGTGAGAGTCATCATGATCCTTACTTTTTGATATTGGTCCATTCCGACTGATGAATTGCTCGGCAATGGTTGTAGTCCAATTTGGCCATCTCAAGATACTTGTTATTATTAACGTTAAGCAGTCTATATTTTCAAATAAAATCATTAATATACTGGTTTTAAAATATTAAATAAAATTGATAGACGTTTAACCGGTTGTGTATAGAACATACCGATACAGGGTTTTAGCCATCCAGACACCATCTTTGCCTCCATATTGTTCCAAGTAAAATCTTGCTTCAAGTTGAGGTAAACTTGTATACCATGGCACGTCGAGCGAGTACCTAACCTGTTCACCAATTTTAAAATGTGACTGAATGAGTTACACTATGCAATGCGGACCCATAAAATTTACTCAAGTATCAACATGTTTCTGTA
Source organism: Bidens hawaiensis (assembly GCF_021521415.1). Lineage (NCBI taxonomy): Eukaryota > Viridiplantae > Streptophyta > Magnoliopsida > Asterales > Asteraceae > Bidens > Bidens hawaiensis. Next base: position 70,738 of record NW_027493011.1, on the reverse strand, counting down.
TACATATGATTGAGAATTTTTACCAGGTTGTATTGGACCCGTTACGAAAATTCTAATAATGAATAGTTAAGGACTAAGAAATATATATAGTGAAATTGTTGAACTAAATTTCGTTCCTCGAGCCAATGAGGCGAGTTGGGCCGGTCTTAGAGTAATGGAGTGGTTCATGTTCAGCCGATTTCGAGTTATGGAATTGTCTTCATTAATTAAATATATTATGGATAAATTAAGGGTTGCGCTAGGGGCAACCGGAAAAATTGGGAGACACCCTCTCAATGCGCGGCGTATAGACCTATACATCGCGTATTGAGGTGTTTGTCTTTTATGTTGTACCCTATACTGTATAACCATATATGGGGCACATAATGTACACGGCAACCTGCGACAATCAAATCAGGCTGTAACCGCATACACTATACGTCCCGTATAGGGCTGGCTATACATGGCGTAGTGGGCAATGTTGAACTATTGAGCTTTCCGGCTCCCCCTTCTTTTTCTCTCTATTTCACAAACACAACACACACACACACACATCACACACGTACATGACACGTATATTTCAACGTAGAACAACCCGAGTAGAAACCCTATTTTTACGTGGCACTTTCATCATCGAACCAAAAAAATGTCGTGGTTTGATAATTTATTTCCAAACTTGAACGAGGAGCAGTCGGGCTATGCATATAACAATCAGCCAGAGCAGTCAGGCTTACCAAATTCGAATGTACTTCCAGGCCTGAACGACAAGCCGGGCTATGCAAATAACGAGCGGTCGAGTTTACCAAATTCAAACTAGGTTTCGTTGTATATTTATATCATATAATAGTAGTCATAAGTTATTTTTTAAATAAGATATGTTGACATTGTGATTGTCAGGTATATATCATATACGGTGGTAGTTACCCTTTGTGGCCGGAGGATAACAACATGTCGAATACATACGAAGTCCAACAGCCAGAACAGCCTTACGATCATCCGTCGTACCAGTTACCAGTAGAAGGGTCGTATTAAAGACATAGATTTCGTACGAGCTACCGGTAGAGGGTCCATATTACAGAACCCAATCTGCGTACCAATTACTGGTAGAATGTTCGTATTACGAAACCTAGTCTTCGTACCAGTTACCAGTAGAAGAGCCACTATATCGGTCACAACCAGTACCGAATTATGTTCAGGATACCATTCAAGTGGCTAACGGCTATGACGAAGAAGAATTATACTCAACTTTTTTTAAAAAAAATATTTTGTATATTTTTGTTTTCTTTCTATCTTCTTATATGCTGATATTGTTAAAAGTACCCATCTTTAGTGTAGTGCATAGAATACAACATTATTGCACATATTTGATACAGACTATTGTACATATGCAATATAAGACTATTGCACGCATCGAATAGCACTAGTGCGTATGTGTAATACAACACAAATTGTAAGGCCCCGAACCCGGTAGCCCTACTTTAGCGTTGGATTTACTCATAAACACAGTTCTGCAAATCAGAGTTTATTAAAACTTTCGAGGAAACGTTAACTTAAGTCATTCATAACAAAACATTAAATCTTTTCTTTAAAACCATGATAATAAACATCATATCTAAAACACCATTTCTTTCATCTTCAGATGCCAGCCGCTCAATCCGTGCCATGTGCCAACCTCATGCTAGCTCTTTAATCATATTCACCTGCGTGCATACTAAAAGTCAGCTACGCTGAGTGAGTTCTAGTTAATCACGTAACATACAATTCATTCTCATGCATTCTTCCCGTATCCGAAGACACGTATTACTACCTTAACCTTGTATAAATATCCATAGGAGGATCGTCACATAATATCTATTAAAAGAACCATTACTATTACCCATACTATATATAATTTCCATAGGAGGAACACTCTGTATACTTTCCATAGAAGGAACACCCTATATACTTTCCATAGAAGGAACACTTTACTATCCATAGAAGGAACACTACACTATCCATAGAAGGAACACTATGCTTTTCATAGAATGAACATCCTATATACTTTCCATAGAAGGAACACTTTACTATCCATAGAAGGAACACTATTCTTTCCATAGAAGGAACATTATACATTATCCATAGAAGGAACTCTAATCCATAAAAGGAACTCTGTTTGTAAGTTATTATTTAATATCCATGCAAGGAGCTAATCACTTCCCTTGGCAACACGTGCAATATCTGAAAATCGTTCACGTACCGACAAGCTATCATTCATAACGTTCATACATCATCCTTACATTACATACAATATTCATATCTTTATCTATATCCTGACAGTACGTGCAATATCCGAAGATCGTTCACGTACCTACAAGATTTCTTTCATAACGTTCATACATCATCCTTACATTACATAAAATATTCATATCTTTATTTATAACCTGACAGTATGTGCAATATCTGAAGATCGTTCACGTACCGACAAGCAATCATACGTATCTATCACATATATCATACATGGCATACACTTACCATTTAAGGTAAGTGTGTTAACTATCACATCGAGTATGCACACAGCCCCGAAAACATAACAAGGAATGTCACACCCCCTTCTAGGGCCTATGAGTGCGACCCATAACTTGGTATCGTGTTTGTAAATAAATCAGAGTTGCGTTAGTTTGCGGAAATCTTATAAAACTAAAAGGATCAAAAGTGTAACATTTAAATATATTCAAAGACGGGATAATAAATGCCCGTTTTAAATTAACAAAAGGTTATTTGTTTATGTTTACAAAACCACCACATTAAAAAATTAAGTTCACAAAAAGAATCTGAGCCATCGGATATTAGTACTTCGTCATGACAAGCTCTAGCTTTGTTCACCTGCAAAATGTAAGAAAATACTTCAGCAACGAATGCTGGTGAACACGCTGACGCAAAAATAACTCTTTTACTTTATTACCCCTCGAGACTACCCCTGCCTCGGCCCATCGTGGCTTAGGAATAATAAAGTCAAATAACATATTATAAATATGAGCCTCTACGCTAGGTCACCTCAGCAAACACCGCAGCGTCCGACTTAGTTAAGTACCCGTAAATATACACATAAGGTCGTACTCCCTGCAGGAGAGCGTCCTACGACCAAGGCTGGTGTGATCATGCCCATACATCGCATAGTACCACCTATGTAAGGATCCAGACATACGTATACCACAGCCTGAGGGCTAGGTTTATACCATTTATTTATAACGGTTTTAGGAACACATAGTTCCTTGTAAACAATTTCAAATAACACGTTTGACTCATTTTTAAATAAGTAAAAGTTTGGGGCGTATTCACCTTGTCTCTTTAGGATCGGCTTCACTCACCGTCCAATGGTCTTTCCCTTTCTTTATCTCGCACCTATAGTACGAGTATAAATATTTGTTAGTCGGATACACGATCCGGCTTAAGACCTTTAGTCTTATATCTCGATCCTCGATTGAACCTTTAGTTCAATTCTTTGTTTACTTAAAAACCTTTAGTTTAAAAGTAAGTTTATAAACCTTTAGTGTATATTTAGAAACCCGACGTTTCTTCTTCTCAAAGAAACGTAATTATTTTCTTTATTATTTAAGAATACTCTTTATTCATTAAATAATATTTCATAACAAAAAATATTTACACATATACTTACACACATATATATGTATCCAATAATATTCATAATCATAGTTTCATTCGTTTCTTTGTTATGTTTATTTTTCTTTTATCGAGGTATCGAGTATAACCTCGACTTAAGGCTTAAGCCTTGAATATAATATTAAATTATATTGAATTCGATATTACGCTTAACCTTAAGTGGCGTATAGAAACCCTAGAGAATTGGGCAGCACTCCGACGCCGCTTTAGTTTTCTCGATCAACTTTGATATGCCAACTTCAACACACGTCAGCACGTCTTTCGGGAGTCATTGCCATAACAACACCTTCTTGATGATTGAGGGTGGAGGGTGGCACAAACTTCGAGGAAACGGTGTACACAAACAAAGGATCGGGGCACGCTTATCGAGGCAAATCGTTTATATGATTGTCGGGACTTAGAGAGATGTTAGAGAGAGGTAAGAGAGCTGTGTTTTGTGTGCAGAATGCAATGCCCATGGTCGCTATTTATAGACTTGAAATTGGTTCCTATCGCGATACGCGATAGGTTCCTCAGCAGACCTATCGCGTATCGCGATATAGGTCTGCTGACTCACAGCGTAGACCTGCCACGTGTTGACACGTGGCAGGCACCGCTACACGTGGCAACACGTGGCAGCAGTGTTGCCACGTGGTAACACGTGGCGATAACCAGTGCCACCGGGTGCCACGTGGCACACGTGTCACGTTGTGTCAGGTACCCCATCGCGATACGCGATGGGGCTGTCCTCTGACTCATCGTGTAGCGCGATGGGTCAGGAAATCAGAGTTTTCAAATTAAACCCTCAACTTTGGAATTTGGCAATTTTAGTCCCTAGACTTTGAAAAGTTGATACTTTGAACTCGAAATTTTCACGTTGTAACATCCTCCCCACCTTGAAACAAATTTCGTCCTCGAGATTGCTTTACTCGAACAAGTGGGGGTATTTCTTTCTCATTTCCGATTCGAGTTCCTAAGTATATTCGGGCCCTCTACGCGAGTCCCATTTTACTTTCACAATTTTCAATGTTCTTTTCTTTAACTTCTTTGTTTTCGAATTTTCAATTTGTATTGGACGTTCATGAATTTTAAGTTCTCATTTATTTCAACGTCTTTTAATGGCATAGCCAACGATTCATCGGTCAAACACTTATGCAGATTCGAAACATGGAATACATCATGTATCCCTTGCATTTCCTCAGGCAGTCGCAATCGGTATGCAACAGTGCCGATTCGTTCGAGTACCTCAAAAGGTCCAACAAATCGAGGACTTAATTTTCCTTTCTTACATAAGCGAACAACGCCTTTCCAAGGCGAGACTTTCAATAACACTTTGTCGCCGACATTGAAGTCTAACGGCTTACGACGGACATCAGCGTAACTCTTTTGGCGATCACGTGCCGTCTTAAGTCGTTCTCGGATTTAATGACTTTGTCGGTTGTTTCTTGGACTATCTCGGGTCCAGACAATTGATTATCTCCGGTTTCAGACCAACACACGGGCGTTCTACATTTTCTTCCATACAACACCTCGAATAGTGCGGTTTGAATACTTGCGTGATAACTATTATTATACGAGAATTCCATTAGGGGTAAGTGGTCATCACAACTTCCACCTAAATCGATCACACAAGCGCGGAGCATGTCTTCCAACGTTTGAATCGTCCTTTCGCTTTGCCCATCGGTTTGTGGATGGATAAGCAGTGCTAAGTTTCAACTTTGTACCGAGAGCTTGTTGGAAGCTTTTTCAGAAATGAGACGTAAAATGACTGTCTCAATCAGATATTATAGACAGCGGTAATCCATGCAAAGCGACAATGGTGTTTACATAGATTCGCGCTAATTTATCCATAGAGTACGACTCATTGATGGGTATGAAGTGTGTGGATTTTGTTAAGCGATCCACAATCACCCAAATAGCATTATGTTGTCGAGTCGTCTTCGGGAGTTTTGTAATACAGTCCATGGTAATTAACTCCCACTTCCATACGGGAAGCTCGGGTTGTTGAAGCAATCCCGAGGGCCTTTGATGCTCAGCCTTAACTTTTAAACAAGTCAAACATTTCGCAACATGCGAAGCGACATCCCTTTTCATTCCATTCCACCAATAGTTCGCCTTTAGGTTGTGGTACATCTTATCACTTCCGGGATGCATCATATGTTTAGACTTGTGAGCTTCGTTCAAGACTTTCTTACGCAAACCTCCAATGATTGGTACCCAAATCCTATTACCGAGTCTTAGGATACCGTCGTCACCCTTGACTAGCTAGTCAATGGTGCCATTGCGTTTTTCATCAGAGATTTGATTTTCATTGATTGCTTGCGTTTGCGCGGATTTGATTTGTTCAAAAAGATCAATTTGAAATTCTAAGCGTAAAGCTCGAACCCTTTTAGGTTTTTCATGCTCTTTACAACTTAAGGCATCGGCCACGACGTTGGCCTTGCCTTCATGATACACAATCTCACAATCATAATCGTTAAGAGTCTCCATCCATCGCCGTTGGCGCATGTTGAGCTCTTTTTGATCAAAGACGTGTTTCAAGCTTTTGTGATCAGTGTACACGGTAAATCGTAATCCATAGAGATAGTGCCTCCAAATCTTAAGTGCAAAGATTATGGCGCCTAACTCTAAATCATGAGTCGTGTAATTCTTTTCGTGTACTTTCAATTGACGAGAGGCGTAAGCAATTACCTTCTTGCGTTGCATTAGTACGCATCCCAAACCGGAGTGGGACACATCACTAAAGACTACAAAATCTTCAGTACCTTCTGACAGAGCCAGTATCGTTGCTTGGGTAAGTTTTTGCTTGAGTATGTCGAACTCCTCTTGTTGCTTCGTTCCCCATTCATACTTGATATTTTTACGAGTTAACGAGGTTAAGGGAACGACAATTCTTGAGAAATTTTCGATGACCTACGGTAGTAGCCGGCCAAACCTAAGAAACTTCGGATCTCAGTTAGCATCTTTGGGACCTCCCACTTAGAGATTCTAATAGCTTCAATCTTAGCGGGGTCCACTTGAATACCATTAACATTGATAATGTGACCAAGAAATTGCACCTCGTGCAACCAGAACTCGCATTTCGAGAACTTGGCGTACAACTTCTTGGTTCTAAGAATTTCAAGCAAAGTACGAAGGTGGATTTCATGATCGGCCTTTGACTTAGAATAAATAAGTATGTCGTTGATGAATATGATAACGAATTTATCCAAGTAAGGCTTGCAAATACGGTTCATTATATCCATGAATGCGGCCGAAGCATTAGTAAGTCCAAACGGCATAACCGTGAACTCATAATGTCCATACCTTGTTCAGAAAGCAGTCTTTGGAATGTCTTCGGATTGAACTTTAAGTTGGTGATAGCCGGAACGAAGATCGATTTTAGAAAAGTAGCTAGCACCTTAAAGTTGGTCGAAAAGATCGTCAATACGAGGGAGTGGATATCGATTTTTGATTGTAACTTTGTTTAACGCACGATAGTTGATACACATCCTCATGGAACCATCCTTCTTCTTGACGAATATAATTGGTGCTCCCCAAGGTGACGAACTCGGTCGGATGAAACCTTTCTCCAAAAGCTCATCGAGTTGTTTCTTTAACTCCTTCATTTCAGTCGGCGCTAAGCGATATGGAGCTTTGGCGATTGGAGCAGTACCGGGAATCAGATCGATTATAAATTCCACCTCGCGGTAGGGAGGAATACCGCGGAATTCATTAGGAAAGACATCAGAAAATTCGGAAACGATTGGGACGTCTTTGATTTCTTTTGGCTTAGACTCTTCAGTGACGTAGGCCATGAATGCGAGGCAACCTTGATTTAAACATTTGTTAGCCCTAATCATGGAGATTATGCTAACTTGGCCAGCGTCTTTGTCCCCTTCAATTCGAATCGTTCGTTTATCGGGGGCTTGAAGTTCAACAGTTTTGCTATTGTAGATGATACGGGCATGGTTATCAGATAACCAATCCATACTAAGTACAATATCAAAACCAGCCAGACTCATGGGTAACAAACAAATAGGTAACGAATAACCAGCTAGAAAGATTTTTCCGTTTTCAAGAGCTTCGGAGATCTTAACGACTTCACCGCTAGCAGTCTCGACGCTTAGAGTTTTATCTAATTTAGTTAATGGTTTGTTTAATAGACTACAGAATCTATAATCTATAAAACTCAAATTCTCACCCGAATCAAACAAAACTCTAGCATAGGTGTCGTTGACTAGAAACGTACCGGTTATGGTTTCTGGCACGTCAGCAGCCCTTTTTGTGTCGAGTACGAAGACTCGAGCGTTTCCTTTTTTGTCCTTGCCACTACCACCCACACCACCAGCAGCAGCCTTGTTCTTTGGGCACTCGAAACTTAAATGGCCCATTTCCTTGTAGTTAAAGCAAGTCATCCTCTTCTTCCAGCAATCCGCGGCATCATGACCAGTGCGATTGCAAGATTCACAAACTTTAGGAGGCGGGGCGAAGTTGCAACGGCCCTTGTGATACCTCCTACAAGTCTTGCATTGTGGCGTGTTTGAATTAAATCGGCTTTGGTTTATGCCCTTACCTTTGAAGCAATTATTTCCTCCACTCGTCCTTCCTTGAGTTGTTGTCGTAACCTTCTTGTCTTCTTCTTTGTTACGAATCATGCCGCCCATTAGATAACCGGCTAACTCCATTGCAGAGTCGGTGGTTTGTGGTAGGTGAGACCTTACCACGTCGCGGATTTCCCGCGGAAGTCACCAAATATATCTCGTGACTTTGCTGAATTCAGGGTGAACCAGCTGGGGAACAAGGCGATAATACTCATGGAATTTAGTATTGTATTCGCGAAGGTTTGTCCCAACGACCTTGAGATTCAAAAATTTTGTTTGAATCTGATCGGTCTCATGCATAGGACAGAACTTAGCCATCAACAAGGCTTTAAAATCCTCCCAACTCATACCATACATTACATCTCTTCCTTTGCTCATCAACAGAGCATTCCACCATTCCAACACTTCACCCTTAAACATAAGGGCTGAATACTGAATCTTCTCCGCCTCAGAACACTTACTTGTGATCACGATTGTTTCCATCTCCTCGAGCCATCTCACGGTTGAAATGGCTCCTTTATCACCATGGAACTCTTTTGGTCCATAGTACTTGAAATCTTTAAACGAACAACCGCTTATCTTGAGTTTCTTGAACTCATGTCTGACTCGGCCGTCGGCGTTAGACTCATGCACACTTTCCTCAACACGAGAGGGATTAGGACGTGATTTAACGGGGTTAGAAGGATTAACAGATTGCGAATTTCGAGATTGCCTAGAATGAGATCTATTCATAGATTCTTCCCTCATGGCATCTTTTATCATCTTTTGGATTTTGTTCATGTATTTCTTGGGAATTTCTTCCTCTCGCTCGTTCTCAGGGCCTTTCCCCTTATCTCTCATTTCTTTTTCTTTACCAGCATTTTCATTATTATTGCTTTGTTCAGACATTTTCCTTATCTTTTTCAATTCAGTCTGAAATTTTAACAATATTTCTCTTTAAAACACACTTTTATTTATTATACATATAGTTATATGTCATAAAAGATATATATATTTTCTATTACACATACGTATATATATTGTTTCAACGATATATATATAGCTTGTCTTATCCTTACAAGAGAATGTTTCATACGTTCTTTATTCATACACATAACATATAAAAACTATTTTACACATAGCTTCACATCGTATTCTCCCATCTTCAGTCCTTCAAGAACTTCTTCACAGCCTTTGTTAGTTTGTTGCATTTACGAAGGAGTGTTTTTCCAATTTTCTTCTTTTCCTTCTCTTTCTCATCTACCTTCTTCCTCCAGTCGTCAGTCACATGCAATGTACGATCCAGATGTTCTTCGTACGACTGCGGGACTATGTTGGGATATCCGTACTGCGGAGGTGGGTCGCGATAACCCAGTGTTACCATCTCATAATGGTTTCTTGGCTCTGGATATGGAACATAGTCCATGTCTGATGAAAGATAAAGGTAGGTCTTGGCAGCTAGGTTTTGTTCGCGGATCTCGTCGGCTTGTTCTTGAATCGAAGGAATTTCTCCTTGAAACGGTGGGAAGCTTGACGAAGTTTGGATCCTTAGTTTCTCCAAATACTGGACATACGCGTCCATGGAACCATAGCTTGCATTATTGGAAGTGAGTGATCCATTCATCGGGCTTGATATTTCGTTCGGGTTCTCTGGATGCTCTTTTTCCATCTCTTCCTCGGACTCTTCCACCGGGTCCTCATCATCTTGCTCTTCCTCGGGATCGGAATTCTCCTCTTCTATTGGTTCTTCCTCCTCCATGGGTTCCTCTTCCTCTTCAGGTTCGTCTTCCTCCATAGGTTTTGGAGTTTCTATGTTCATGGAGGGCATCTTGAAACTTTCAAAAGGCATCATGATCCTCATCTTGGGCTTTCGGGATGGCCCTTCTCCATTGTTGGGTTTTGAACTGATTTCATTAAAGGTACAACTTCCGGTAAACCATCGGCATGGGTCGGAATGACACTGCATCCAGTAAGAGGACGGGCTTCGTGGTTCTTCCTTTATGGGTCGGTTCGAAAGGAAGGCGTAGGATGGATGTGGATTTGGCGGTACATAACCAGTTGGGAAATGTTGTGGTACCTCCGTGGGCTGATAAGTTGGAACCTCCGTTGGGTGGTATATTGGTACTTCTGACGGTTGATACATTGGCATAGTCGGTGGATGATAGCTTGAATGCCTAGGTGCCTCAACACTTGGCTTCGGTGGACTATCGGGGATATTGATCGGGTAGTGCCTACTTCCGGGATAGTATAGGGGTTTGGACAAGTCTCGTTCCACGTCTTGATCAAAGAACGCTTCGTAATATCCATCACTCATGTTATCTTCAGGGTAGGGTTCGGCTATACCAGCTTCCTTGGCCTTGCGTATGTAGTTCTCAATGTGAGCTTTAAACGACATCTAATATTTATAGGTGGTTTAGAATGTAGAGAGGGATAGAAAGGTTACCAGCCTATCTTATCTTTAAAACAAATAATCAAATAATTTTCCTATACTTGGATCGAAGCTTGGGTATTGTTTTATGATACCCAATTCGCTAAGATCGATGGCTCTGATACCAAGCCTGTCACACCCCCTTCCAGGGCCTAGGAGTGCGACCCATAACTTGGTATCGTGTTTGTAAATAAATCAGAGTTGCGTTAGTTTGCGGAATTTTTTTAAAACTATAAGGATCAAAAGTGTAACATTTAAATATATTCAAAGACGGGATTGTAAATACCCGTTTTAAATTAACAAAAGGTTATTTGTTTATGTTTACAAAACCACCACATTAAAACATTAAGTTCACAAAAAGAATCTGAGCCATCGGATATTAGTACTTCGTTATGCCAAGCTCTAGCTTTGTTCACCTGCAAAATGTAAGAAAATACGTCAGCAACGAATGCTGGTGAACACGCTGACACAAAAATAACTCTTTTAATTTATTACCCCTCGAGACTACCCCTGCCTCGGCCCAACGTGGATTAGGAATAACAAAGTCAAATAACATATTATAAATATGAGCCTCTACGCTAGGTCAGCTCAGTAAACACCGCAGCGTTCGACTTAGTTAAGTACCCGTAAATACACACATAAGGTCGTACTCCCTGCAGGTGAGCGTCCTACGACCAAGGGTGGTGCGATCATGCCCATACATCGCATAGTACCACCTATGTAAGGATCCAGACATACGTATACCACAGCCTGAGGGCTAGGTTTATACCCTTTATTTATAACGGTTTTAGGAACACATAGTTCCTTGTAAACAATTTCAAATAACACGTTTGACTCATTTTTAAATAAGTAAAAGTTTGGGGGCGTATTCACCTTGTCTCTTTAGGATCGGCTTCACTCACCGTCCAAGGGTCTTTCCCTTTCTTTATCTCGCACCTATAGTACGAGTATAAATATTTGTTAGTCGGATACACGATCCGGCTTAAGACCTTTAGTCTTATATCTCGATCCTCGATTGAACCTTTAGTTCAATTCTTTGTTTACTTAAAAACCTTTAGTTTAAAAGTAAGTTTATAAACCTTTAGTTTATATTTAGAAACCCGACGTTTCTTCTTCTCAAAGAAACGTAATTATTTTCTTTATTATTTAAGAATACTCTTTATTCATTAAATAATATTTCATAACAAAGAATATTTACACATATACTTACACACATATATATGTATCCAATAATATTCATAATCATAGTTTCATTCGTTTCTTTGTTATGTTTATTTTTCTTTTATCGAGGTATCGAGTATAATCTCGACTTAAGGCTTAAGCCTTGAATATAATATTAAATTATATTGAATTCGACTTAAGACTTAAGGCACGTCTTTCGGGAGTCATTGCCATAACAACGCCTTCTTGATGATTGAGGGTGGAGGGTGGCACAAACTTCGAGGAAACGGTGTACACAAACAAAGGATCGGGGCACGCTTATCGAGGCAAATCGTTTATATGATTGTCGGGACTTAGATAGATGTTAGAGAGAGGTAAAAGGGCTGTGTTTTGTGTGCAGAATGCAATGCCCATGGTCGCTATTTATAGACTTGAAATTGGTTCCTATCGCGATACGCGATAGGTTCCTCAGCAGACCTATCGTGTATCGCAATATAGGTCTGCTGACTCACAGCGTAGACCTGCCACGTGTTAACACGTGGCAGGCACCGCTACACGTGGCAACACGTGGCAGCAGTGTTGCCACGTGGTAACACGTGGCGATAACCAGTGCCACGTGTCACGTTGTGTCAGGTACCCCATCGCGATACGCGATGGGGCTCTCCTCTGACTCATAGCGTAGCGCGATGGGTCAGGAAATCAGAGTTTTCAAATTAAACCCTCAACTTTGGAATTTGGCAATTTTAGTCAATAGACTTTGGAAAGTTGATACTTTGAACTCGAAATTTTCACGTTGTTACAAGGAAAGGGGCTAGAAACTCACCTGGATCCTTTTTGCGTTCTGTATTAACTGTATTCCCCTTCTTTAATGGAGCCCGGCTAACTGTTAACATATATATGTGTTAATTTATCATAATACTGACTAACATAGTTAACCAAGTTATTGAATTAAGTTTGATAAGTTAACGAGGTTAACTAAGCTTGCTCGATAAGCTAGTTCATTACTTAAGTCTTAATGATCTAGCGGGGTCTTCTTATTTAACGAAGATTGTTAAATTAACCTAACCGAGCTAACGGGGTTAACCACGTTAAGTAGATAACGAATCATGTTAATCAGATCCATCCGACTTTCTATCCAAGTTAACCGTATTTAACTAGATTTAACGAGATGATTATTAAACCTCTATTATTTATTTATATTTTGTTTTATAAACTTTTAACGGGTTTAACTATGTCTTTTTAATTTACAAAACTATAGCGGGTTTAGGGTATTCGGTGTTCGGGTATGGGATTCGGATCCAACTGTTCGCTAATGGGCTGCTCCTGATCACTTTATTTGGGCTCATTTGGGTTTATAATTGGGCTTGGGCTAGTATTTGGGTTTGTAATTGGGCTTGGCTAGGAGCTTTGGGCCGATGTTTAATAAACAAACCCAATCCCTCCTTTATCCATCAGGTCTCCTTCTTCATCTTCTGTCTACTCTTTTGTTCCTACCACAACCGCTCCAAGTAAATGAATCCCCTGAATCGATTACAAGTAATTGATGATGATGATAGACTGATTATAAAGTCAACTCCCTTGTAATAGATCTAATGTTATTGATCCACGGACATTGTAATCGAGCTTATGGGACCCGATTACAATGTAATCGATTTGATTAAGTAACCGATTATATATATTGTAATCGATTCCCTTTGTAAGCGGATCCTTGATAGCTGCTCCAAGGATAATTGGGTTTATTGTAATCGATTAGGACCTATGCTCGGACGCGATGTAATCGACCAATTTGTTAGGTTTTAGTGTGGCTGTATGCGAGTGTGTATATGTATAAGTATTGTATGCGACTAATATTGATATACATATATTGTAATAGACGAGATTGTGAGCGATGTTCACTTATTGCAAACGAAAAACCCTCTTGTACTCGATCTTAATTTGTAATCGAACATACCAGTTGTATGCGATTAACTACTGTAATCGATTCTCCGTTGTACGCGAACCGTGTATGCTCGTCTGTAACGTAGGTGATGACCTGATGTTGTTCATACCTTGGCTGGGCAGATGGGTTTTGGACCATATGTGGGTCACGGGTTGGGTCTCCACCCTCAGCTCGTTCATTATTATTATTATTATTATTATTATTATTATTGCTACAAACCTTTAACATGAAGCCACCTTTCCCTTTAAGCGCTCTCGTGGTCATTTCCGGGTAAGACTTGACTCGGGAAATCATAAAGTTTGGATCTTTAAGCTTAAAATGTTCAAGACTAGATCTAGGGTTCATTTTAAACGAGCCATTCATAGTCCCGTTTTATCAACAAGTTTCCAACTTTAATGTTCGTTTATACCCGATCTACTCTCGTTTCAAGTTTCAAGGCCCAACGTTAATAAAAATGTAAACTTTAAAGATCAAGAACGTACCTTTGAACGTTTTTAGGTTACGGTTTAGCTTGGTTATCTTGTATTTAGCTTGTATATCATAGATCTATCAATATTTGGCTTGATTTTGGTCTTGGATCTTGTTTCTCTCTCTCATGGTGGTTTATATATATAGTAATGGAGGTGTGTGTGTGTGTGTTCTTGAGTGTGTGTAGAGATTATGGAGGATAGAAATGAGAAGTTAGGGTTTTAGGATGGTTTAAGAGGGTATTTATACCACTTAAAGCCCATGGACCTAAAACCCATTACCCTTTAACCCACCTTAATTAATCTAAGTCCATGATTCTTTCTTTATTTGATATTAATTAATTATTAACGCGGAATCACTAAACGTAACTTTCTTTATTTAACATTATAATATATTTTTTTGTTTTCAATTATGCTGAGAAATTTTTTCTTTGAAGCCATAAATAAATCATATATTTAAAAATTATTCTTTGAAAATCCGGGATGTTACACTAATGCGAATATACACTACGTCGACTCTTATTTATTTATTTTTATATTATTTGCATATAATACAACACAATTGCACATATACAATACACACTATTAAATATATGCAATTACACTATTGAACACATAAAATACACACTAATGCACATGTGCACTATATCGACTTTTTTTATGTTTTTTTTAAAAAAATTTCGACGAAGAGTAACAAATTATAAGAAGGGAAAAAAATTATAAATACTTTTTATTTTTATTAAAAAATAATTCTTTAAGAGTTTTTAAGTTTTCTCTTGATCCTTCACATATATAGAGGTGAGATCAAGAGAGAATTCCTCTTAAAAACAGAACTAGAGAATTAATAAAAAATTATTTTTAACTTTAAAAAAAAATTTTTGCAATGATTTTTTCTTTCATCATTCTAATAAGTTGATATTTCTCCTTTAAAAAATAACTGTCGATTTAGTGCATATGTGCAATAGTGTGCATTTCATATATACAATAGTTTTTTATTTCATATAATACAATACAATTGCATTATACAACACATACTGTTAATATATGCAAATACAACACTATTGCTTGTATGCAATACACATTATTAAATATATGTAATACAACATAATGCACATATGCACTATATGATTTTTTTTATTTTTGCATAAAATATAACACTATAGCACATATACAATACAAATAATTGCATATATGATATTCAACACCGTTACACAAATAAATTACACACTACTGCACATATGCAATAAAAAAAGTCGATATATTGTGTATGTGCACTACAACGAGTTTGATTTTGTTATTTTTTATTTTTATATATTTTTCTAATGAAGAATAACAACATGTACGAAAGATGAAAGAAAAAAAATTGCAATTTTTTTAATTAAATTAAAAATATTTATTTATTAGTTTTCTAGTTCTCTCTATGAAGAAGTTTTTTCTCTTGATCATTTCCCTATATATATATAATTTATTTTATTATCTTTTTTTATGACCCGAACTGAACAAAAAAAAAGGAATTTCTATATTGGTGTATAAACGGACGGCCCTATAAATTTTTGCCCCCCATGAAAAATATTTCGGGGTCTGCCAGTAGCAAACCCGTAAATTAAATGAGTTGTTTCTCATTTATGATAACTAATTAGATTAGTAGATAAACTGTGAGTTGTTTTTCGTGATCAATAAGATTTGGGAGTTAATCCAAGTTTACGATTTTGTTCTTTGATATCTTATTCACACACCTTGAGAAATAACATAAAAAAACATCTTGATTCAACTTAGAGTATTCTTAACTTATCTTTCATCACTATCTCTATAATTATACTAAAAAACACTATATTTCACTCTCGTGTTTAATTAAATAATATTTTTTTATACTTTTATCATAACAGTTTTCTTTCTCGTCTACTAACAACCAATTCAACAAATATTATAAAATAAATAGAGGCAAACTTTGTTTCCCCAAATTTACAAAAAAAAAATCACTACTTTTTCTTTTTCTATCCTATAATTTATACTCGCAACCACTCAAAACCACACTCTATAATTTGTAAATTTCTCTCACATACTTTTGGGGTATAGGATGAGAATGCTCTTATACTAAAAGCCTATACTCCCAAATCTTGCATATTATTGTGTTTTTCCGAATTAGATTGTTACGTGTCGTTTAGTTTATTTTGGTTTTATGTACTTTGCATTCTATAGGGGTAATATGGGTTGTTTTATGTTTGTTTGAGGATTATATTTTTAGCTCTAGTTTGTATAGAGTGAATGAATCGTAATCTACTAGAGGATATCCAGAATTTAAGTCAATCTCTCTATCTCTTAGTTTTCTTATTTCTTTATATGGTTTCTAACCCTATCAAAGGTATCAGAGCAGTTCTTTCCTCAGGACATGCTCAATTTCTATCAATAGTTCACTATTGTGATTTGAGCAGTGGAGTTTAGGAACAATGTTAAGATTCGGCGATTCACTAATCAACCATCTCATAAAATAAATTGTAACATAAGAACTCAACCCAAAAAACTAGTCTGATAGGTGAGGGAACCCATTTGGCTTATAAAGCCCACATCATATGCCCATACAACCGATGTGGGACAGGTCCTATACCTTGCAATACAATCTCCTTAAGGTCCAACGTCCTCATTGGTCACAGCCACGTTGGTCACGGTTGGCTCACTCCATGCCACCACTCCGAGTCCTCGTTGGTCAAGGCCACATTGGTCACGGCTAGCTACCTCCAGGCCACCACTCCGAGATTGACTCTGATACCAATGTTACAAGCCAAACAGAAGAACTCAACCCAAAATACTAGTCTGATAGGTGAGGGAACCCATTTGGCTTATAAAGCCCACATCAGTTGCCCATACAACTGAGGTCAGACAAGTCACATACCTGGTAATGGTTTCGGTCCTAACATAGATTTATTAAAGTTAGAATATGTTCTTTAACTGATTTCTAGTAACGAAAGCTTTTGCCATTTTTGATTACTGAATATTTAGTGATGGAGGCCCAAGTATTGAAGAACGTGCCATGTTGAATTTGGAGGCCCAAGATCGTGCTTTCAAAGGTGGCCCACAAAAATGGGCATAACTTGGCCCTCGAAGCTTTGTTTCAAGCCCATTACCAATCAAATCGAAGCTTGAGACGAGGAGCACATTGTGGCAAATGCCTATAGCAGTTTGGCCACTGTCCGAAGCCCAAAAACACCTCCTAAATAAAGTTATGGACCTTTTTATGTTATTTTGTCGCTTTTTGCTTTTTCTTTTTGGGTTTGTGTTTGGCCCATGGCTCTTTTTGGGCCCATTTCGTATTAGAAACTCTATTTATATGTTTCTTATGTAATTTGGAGAGATAGACTTGAATTTGATTAATAAATATTTTCTCTTCATTTTCTTTAGCCTTTTGGGTGGGATTTGGGGGTTTGGAAGTTCATCACGAGAATTCGTATAATCAACGTGTTTTGATCTTCATTTTCATTTTACCGCTGCATCATTTAGCTTTGTAATTATCCGAAACTTGTGAAGACCGATATATAGTTACATACCTCGCCAGGTAAGTCCTTGGAGATGATCCATCTGTCCAAAAGCATGTTGGATGAAACTTTTTCCATCAAGAATTTATGGGAAAAGTTCTTGGCATCATATAGGATTTTCTCTCCCGGAAAAAGCACTTGAGAAGCTCGATATAGATTAAACATCACCGTTACAGTTTCTTTTGATTGCCCAGGATAACATACAAATTGTCCATTCTCCTCAAAGTATCGAAACACATCTGTCATAACATAAAAAATTTAATGGTGTCGTATATTTGTTATATAATTAGATATCTTATGTTATATAATTAGCTAACCAGCAGACACTGCATAACCATTAGTTCTTAGAACCCGAAAAGCCATAGCGGTGTCATCAATATCTGGTACATTGCAGTTTCTGGCAAACCCAATTCCTTTTTCATCCCAATATCTTCAGAAATTCATCATGTTCTATTAGTAATTTATCGTTTGAGTTTCAGTATATGTATATTATATACACACCTGTATATATAAGCAATACACATTTCTATCTCGGAAAGAAAGTAGCGTGCGATTCCTAGGCGTTGCAGGCGATCGATGAGCCAAATTCTTTCAAACATATCGAGAGGATAAAAGTTTGGGACTGCTAAATGGAATATCGTTTAATAACAATGAAATAGGTGAGTATTAATAACATTTTGTACGTAATTAATTAATTAACTTATATGATCAATTTATTAACTTCACGTGTAATTATAGCTTAGATCGAAGAATTTGTAAGCTTCATACGATAAGGAGCCGTATATGTATGTGTGTAATATTGTATTATTTGAAGGACAGAAAGGCGTTAGCTAGTTAACAAATATACCCATTTAACACGTGTGTGTATGTATATAAATGTTCATATAGCAATAGCATATATAATCGATTCATATTAAAGATAAAAAAAAACAATACTTAATATGATTTATATAAAAAAAATATATGATGTATAAAAAGTGATCGGAATTTAAAAAAAAGTGAGGGAACTTGCAATGGCTAGGAAAATTTAGCCTTGATATGTTTTATGTTCTTCTCGTGAATATATTACCTCCTCCATTGAATTTTGCCACGGTATCGACTAAATATGAAAGACAGTTTTCTTATAGACAAAAAGGGGAAGATTTGTTGGGGGTTTTTCTCAATGAGAAAGCCCAACAATTATCCTACATGGGTTTTTAATACTATAATTATTATTTTGTTTTTAGTAATAAAAGAAAAGAAAATATATTTTACTTCACGGTTTAAACAAACCATATATTTGGTTTTTCGGATTTGGGCCATGACCAGTAAAATTGGAGCTTTGTTTGGCTTTGTGTGGACGACAAGCAACAACAAACATATTTATAGGTTTTGTTTTTCGCTGGTGAGTTGTATCCTGCTGACCTTATTTCACACGCAAGAAAGATAGAACATATTTTTGGGGTATTCCTCTCTTCAACAACAAAGACGAAGAAAAAGAAGATTGGTGTTCTTTCTTTTGGTGTTTTGAATATAAGAGACGTTTCAGAGACCGGTAGTTTCTCGTTGGTGTTACATCTTGTTCACTTATTTGATTCCATGTACTTTAAGTTAGTTTTTTCCAAGTATATGATGATGTGCGTATACCTCTAGTTTTATCTAGAGAAGATTTCGTATTGCTATTATTCGCCGGGTGATAGTGAATTTAAAGCAGCTCTGGTAGTCCTGTGGTTTTTACTCTCACTTTGAAAGGCTTTCCATGCTAAACTTTTGTGTCCCTTGTTACGTTTAAAATACCCTGTTTGTTTGCATCCTTGTTAGTTCATTCGGTTCGGGAAAAAATTTAGCTAAACGAAGATTAATTCTGCATCTTATTGTATACTGTTTGTGGCTAGGTGGTCGTTTTTCCGCACACAATTCAATATAAAATTATTTTAAGCAGCTCCTTTCTTTTGTGCAAAATAAAATTCCGATTTAATACACAAACTAGATCGTGGGTCTTCAAGATCGCTAGTCTTCAATTGCTCCGCGCCGATTACGACTTTGATCAAACACGCTTTAGAACAGAAATCGGCGGATGAGAGCTTAACCGTTTTATTCGATGCAAAACAAGATGAATATGTTTAATTCTTTTCCTCTTTTCTTAATTCCTCAAAACAAACTCAACCAAAGAAGGACAACTTGTTTGAGTCACTAACTTCCGACTCGGCAGCAGAAAAACTCAATTATAACTTTCTTTTACTTTTTTACGTATTTTTTTCTCTAACTAGCCAGTCAAGAGCTACATACGAAGATGATGGAATTTATTTTTCTTTTGCCTAATCACAAAACAGAAAAACGGAAGCAAACAAGTAGCAACGATCGAACCTTTTTACTCTCTCACGACTTGATCGATCTATTTCAAGAGCTTAACCGGCTCTGATGCTAATCCAAGAACGAATTGATAATGGAAACACAAACGAGCACACGATATTTAGAGTAAACAACTCGTATTTTTATAATCAAGAAACTAGCATAAATCTTGAATACAATAATCTCTCTTGTAATACGGTAACCATAATCATGGCTATGTATTTATAGGGTGTCCCTAACTTAGCTAACAAGTAATTACCAAATATAAAACCCAATTGTAATCTCATAAACTCATTACATCATTAATTAATTTTATATGTCCAATAGATCCGACCCGGTCACCTATCCATTACGAGCCTTATTAAATGGAAATTACCAACAAAAAGATCTTATTTCAACTTATACTAAAAGCCTATACTCCCAAATCTTACGTTTTATGTTATTTTTCCGAGTAATATTTATTGAAGTTAGGATATGTTATTTGGTTATGTAACTGATTTTTCTAGTAATGAAGGCTTTTGCGATTTTTAGTTTACTGAATATTTAGCTTCATAATTATCGATCGATATATAGTTACATACCTCGCCAGGTAAGTCCTTGGAGATGACCCATCTGTCCAAAAGCATGTTGGATGAAACTTTTTCCATCAAGAATTTATGGGAAAAGTTCTTGGCATCATATAGGATTTTCTCTCCCGGAAAAAGCACTTGAGAAGCTCGATATAGATTAAACATCACCGTTACAGTTTCTTTTGATTGCCCAGGATAACATACAAATTGTCCATTCTCCTCAAGTATCGAAACACATCTGTCATAACATAAAAAATTTAATGGTGTCGTATATTTGTTATATAATTAGATATCTTATGTTATATAATTAGCTAATCAGCAGACACTGCATAACCATTAGTTCTTAGAACCCGAAAAGCCATAGCGGTGTCATCAATATCTGGTACATTGCAGTTTCTGGCAAACCCAATTCCTTTTCCGTCGTCCCAATATCTTCAAAAAATCATCATGTTATATATATATATGGAATATTGGATTTTAATAATCCCTATTAAATGATATTGGCCGATAATAATCCATATTCGTTTTATCGCCACTGGCGGTCCCATATATATTGGTAATTTATCTTTTGAGTTTCAATATATACATATACACACACACCTGTATATATAAGCAACACAATTTTTTATCTCAGAAAGAAAGTAGCGTGTGATTCCAAGGCGTTGCAGGCGATCGATGAGCCAAATTCTTTCAAACATATCGAGAGGATAAAAGCATGGGACTGCTACAAATGGAATATTGTTTAATAGCATGGAAATGGTGAGCATTAATTCAAATGGAATGATCCCAACCGTAGACCAAGCCATACATTGCCTACTAGACTATAGATAATATTCAAGTAAGAATAAATCCTCATTTCCGTCCAAGTGGTTTGATCGCTATTGACATTTCCGTCTATAAAGTTTTTCTTAGCATTTTCGTCATCCATATTTAATTTTATTGCTATTTCCGTCAAATTCATTGTCACCATTAGTTTTGTTTTGTGTACGGAAATGCTAAAAAGAACTTCTTGAACAAAAGTAACATAAGTGAGTAAACTAGGGAAATAATAGTTTACTCTTCAAACACTACATTTTGTAAATGCATTCAATTTGTTGATGACAATAAGAATCAAGTCTAAACTTTTATTGTATTGATTATTAAGTTGTGAATACTTGATTGCAAATAACCTTATTTATAACCATACAATTACTTGTTAGACAAGAATAAGAGAAAAACTAACTCAAAAACCCCATAGGTTTGTAAGTACGATAACTAGGTCCCCGCACTTACGGAAGATTACACTAACAATCACCCCCTAATCTTGTGATACCGATGAAGCTTCGCATCTCGTTAAACTTCCACCGTGGCAACGCCTTTGTAAGGATGTTAGCTCTTTGTAAATCTCCACTGACATGCTCCACCTTGATTTGTTCTCTCTCGATGCACTCCCGAATGAGATGGTATCGCGTGTTGACGTGCTTGCCTCTCCCTTGAAAAACCGGGTTCTTCATCAAGGAAATAGTTGATGAATTATCCATTGTTGACATGCTCCACCATTGTTCCTTGTTTATTGAGAAACCCATGATATCGGTGATGTACCATAGTAGAAAATCAAACCTGATGTACTTCGACCATCATCCATATCCACCGCATGGCTACTATCACTATACCCGTGTAACATATTGTTTCCGCCTTTCAAGTAAGTAATACCAAAGTCTAGTGAACCTCTTAGATATCGGAGAATATATGTAACCGCTTGAGCATGAGCTTGAGTTGGTGATAGCATGATTCGACTCGCATAACCATCCGAGTAGCTCATCAGGTCTCGTATGAGTTAAATACCGCAAGCTTCTGATTATCTTTCTATAATCTGTCGGATCTACCTTCGGTTTTTCATCTTCCTTTGACTACTTTAAGCCCAGTTCCACAGGAAATTAAGTCGAGTTGCACTCCCAAAGATTTGCTTCTTTTAAGATCTTCGTTGCATAACTACTTTGCTTTAACGTTATCCCATGATTGCTTTGCTTCACTTCGATCCCGAGATAGTAATGCAACAACCCAATGTCACTCATCTCGAACATTGACTCCATTTGTCTTTTGAAATTTGCAATTTCTTTCACACTTGTACCCGTGACTATCAGATCGTCAATGTAAACTCCAACGAGTAATAGCCTTTGACCGGAACATCTTTTGTAAACTGCTTGTTCTTGTTTATATTTAGTGAAGCTGAGTTCTTTTAATGACCCGTCTAGTTTAGTATTCCACGCCCTTGGAGCTTGGCGTAGACCGTATAACGCTTTAGCCTTATACACATTTCCTTCTTGACCTTTCTTAACGAAACCATCCGGTTAAAACACGTAAACCTCCTCTTTCAAATCACCATGAAGAAACGCGAATTTTACATCCAAGTGATGAACTTCCCAACCTCGGTTTGCTGGTAAAGCAAGTAAAAGTCAAACCGTTTCGATTCTCTCCACTGGCGCGAACGCCTCTTCGAAATCGATCTCGTATTTCTGAACATACCACCTTAGCTACGAGTCGGGCCTTGTAATTGGTTATTTTCTCGGCTTCATCTCTTTTGATTTTATAGACCCATTTTAAACCTATCGGTTTTACTTTGGGTGGTGCTTTGACTAACCGCCATGTCTTGTTTCTTTCAATCGACTCGATCTCTGCTTCCATTGCTTTTCTCCAATGTTTTCCATTATTCGTTTCTTGAAAATTTACCGGTTCGTTATCGAATAATAATACGAGATTTACCTCGTCGGTTGTCGGGTTTTGCTCGGCAAGTGTCGGTATCCCTTAAACAAGAAAGTCTCTAAATTTCTTGGGCAAAACCGTCTTTCAACTAGTTCATCGTGGCTGGATAACTTGTAAGGGTTCTTCGTTTAGGCTAGTGTTAGTCCCCGTTGGCCAACTTACGGGTGGACTGCCACCTTCTGAACTTGACGACTCACTTCTGTTTCTAATACGAACCAACTCACTGGTTCTGTTAGGCTCTTTGGTAGCATGTCGGTTTATGACCCGGGGTCGAACCCGGTTGTAACATGCTCCGGTTTGGGTTCAGTATCGTACCTGACATTAAACTCGGTTAATTCCGGAACCTTTTCGCCCTCTTGTTTGTCAAGATCAGCCCACACGTACCTTTTACACTCATCAAATTTGACATCCCGCGTAACGTGTACTCGCCTTTTGATCGGACCAAACATACGGTAGGCTTTTGTTCCGGGTTGAGTACCTAAGTGAACAATCACAATGCTTCGGTCGTCTAATTTCTTTTGACCGGTATCATAGACTTTAACATACCTCGTGCATCTAAACACTATAACATGTGAAAGGTTCAATTTTCTTCCTTTACGCTCATACGGAGTCGAATCCTTCAAAGATTTTGTTGGTGACCGGTCTAGTAAATAAACCGAGTGATGAACCGCTTCTCCCCATAGATCTTATGATAGTGACATCGCCTTTAACAAACTTTGAGTCGTACCAAGTATGGTTTGTTTCTTCTTTAAACTGATGTGTCACACCTATACTTGAAAAGTAATCTTCCAATACATGGGATGTAAACTCACCCCCATTGTTGGTTCGTATGGTTTTGAGTTTCTTGCACGTTTCATTTTCCACCCTTTTTCACGAAATCATTGAGTATGCCCGCAACTTGGTCTTTCGTCTTTATCGTGAAAACCCACATGTATCGGGTGTAGTCATCAACAACAAGTAAAAAGTACCGGTTTCCACCATGTGTCTCGGGAGTAATCGCGCCACAAAAATCGGCATAAATGAGCTTGGGCGGTACCTTTGCACGATAATTAGATTCTTTCGAGATATCTGATCTTGTTTGTTTGCCTAGCATACATGCATCACAAATTTGTATTGGGTGTTCGATTCTTGGCACTCCATTCGCGAGTTTCGAGAGACCCCGAAGGGCATCGAAATTCAAATGCCCCAATCGAGCATGCCATATCCATGCAAGATTTTGCAAATTAACTTGTAAGCAAGCCGCAAAAACAACCTTTAAATTAATTTTATAGACTCGGTTAAAAGATCGTGGTGCCTTGATTAGAAGCCTACCATCTTGTTTAAATATCCATAAGATACCGTCTTGGATCACGATCTTGCACCCTCCTTCGTCTATTTGTCCGAGACTTATAATATTATTTTTGAGAGATGGAATAAAATAAACATCACTCAAGGCTCGTTGTTCTCCCCTTTGACGAACCATCACCGAAACTTACTTTCCCAGTCATGTTGCGATCAATGTTGGAAAACCACTCCGAATTTCCCATCATGTGATTACTCGCCCCGTTATCAAGAATCCATGTGTTTTTATCTCATGGGGTTGAAGCATACTGCTTCGGATCAACCCGGTCTTATTTTAGAAAAAAACGACATCTTCCTTACTCCGAGCTACCATCATCATGTTTAGAACTGGTCCGCCATCTTGAGCGAGGTTACTTTGTTCGTTCTTCTCATTGTTTCGGTTAGGACATGACGTGGAAAAGTGCCCTAGTTCATCACACTGATAACATTTAATCTTTGACCAATCCTTCTTAACTCGGGTTGTTCTTTTGACTTGATTTGGTTCCCATGACGCCTTTCTTGATTCCTTTTAGCTTTCCATTATTCATATGTATATAGGAGTTGTTCTTGCTTACCGGACGCAGGTTTGTCTTCAACTCCATATCGTTCCTCAAATGATTTTAGGTGTCCAACAGCTTCATGGAACGTCATGGTCTTTATATCGGCAAACTATTCAGTGGTAGTAACAATCGCTATAGACCTCTTTCTCGGAACCGACTTCAAAAGCTTACTCACAAGGATTTTTCTTCAAACGGTTTCCAAGATTGCTTGCTTTGGATGCTATTTAGCTTATCTTCATCGAGAAGTCATCAATCATATCCGTTTCTTTCATCTTGAGTACATCGAACTCATGTTGAAGAGACTCGATATGTGCTTCTCGAAACCCTATCAACCCCAACATAACAAGTCTTAAGTGCATCCCATACCTCTTTAGCAGTGGAAAGATGAGCCCCTTGCATCACCAAAGCCTCCAGTAGGGGTGTACACGGACAGGACCGAACCGGACGAGAGCATGTCCGTGTCCGTCCGTTAAGCTTTTGACGGACAAACGGACGGTTCACGAACACTCTACCGAACGAAAATTCATGTCTGTGTCCGTCCATTAAGAAATTGAGTTTAACGGACAATAATGGGCAAACGGACACTAATGGACATTAATGGACAAACAAACATGTGAACATTAATGGACAACGAACACTGATGGACAAATATAAACGGTTACATATTAACACCAAGCATATATCTAAACAACTTCACATACAAATTAGGAATTACACCATATAACATTCAAATATACTTAACACTTGATATATTAACATAAAGTGGATCACTATAATATAAGAGACATCAAACATGTGTAGTAATATAAAAGTGTTATTAATAACACTAGAAATTCCGCAGTTAAATTACAATGTTGGATAGATATAAACACTAACGATACCTGTCGGACATTACCAGACGTAATCGGACGAACGTTACCGGACGTTCACGAACACTATCGAACGGACTTGGCCCTTGTCCGTGTTCGTCCGTTAAGCTTACCGAACGAAATTTTTGTGTCCATGTCCGGTTCGTTTATTAAACGGACGAACATAAACGAACTTCTTGCCGAACGGACGCCCGGACGTCCGCCGGACGTCCGGTTCGCTTACAGCCCTAGCCTCCAGTATGGCTTGATAGAGATACAAAGTCGCCAACCCGCCTATCTTCGAGCCAACCACAGTTCCCGTTCTTGATTCGATATCCACAAGCAACCCTTGAACCTTGAAGATGGCTTTGTTTTTATCGTCCAAATCGTATAATTAGTGGGCGTAAGAGTCGGAAACTGAATAGTATGGACCTTGGTTCTTTGGGAAAACCGACTTGATTACTTGCCCTCCGACTTGATTATTTGGCATGTCTCCCATCTTTTCTTTGATCACGGGTATTTTAATTCAAATATGGACTCAATATTCTTGAATCAAAACTTGATAGTCGAAGAAAGGAAAATCTTGTAATCTCTGTTCAAAAGAAAACTTTAAATTTTCCTGGAAATTAAATCTCTCTCTTGTTTTGCTTTCTTTCGTAGCCTCTATTCACCATTGACTTTATGAACCCTTTTTTTTTCCTTTAATCATAAAGGTAAAGGATGCTCAGCAACAAATTTGATATGTTATCTTCTTGAAAAATAACATTAATAGGGTTTCGTCTGTGTTCGTCGGCTATTAAGTGAACAACCCAACAAACAAGTTTTCAAGAACTTCTTGCAAAACTGAGTCAGTCAGAATCTCTGTTCTATGCCGCTGCTTATGCTTGTTTAAACCCTACAGACCTATGGTCTGCGCTGTTGAAATCTTACAAACTTTGCACCGGAATATGTTCATTTATCACTGCCTTCTTGATTTCAGATCGCCGCTGTTGCAAGCACTTGCGGTCTTTCACCGTACCTTACTTGCCTGCTATTGTTGTGTCTAACCTTGCTATTAGTAGAAATTGAAGATAATAAGATTCAAGTATAAACTTTTATTGTATTGTGATTACAAATAACCCTATTAATAACAATACAATTACTTGTCAGACAAGAATATGATAAAAACTGACTTAAAAACCCCTTAGGTTTGTAAGTAAGACAACTAGATCCCCCACTTACGCAAGATTACACTAACATTTGTTAGTCATTTACTAATTTTTTTCGAGGGGTGAAGAGGGATAATGAGGTTAAAGCAAGACTGGAATCAGATTCTTTAAATGATTTTACGTAAACAATTTAATTTTCTTGTGAACTTTTTCATTGTATCGGGGAAGGAATGGAGTGAGCGAGGGAATGAAATGGACGATCTAATGGAATGGCTCATTAGCATTTCATTGACATGTTTGATTACCATGTGGGATGACATGAATTGTTAGTTTTTATTTGTTGGTAAACTAGAAAAAGCTGGAATAAAATAAAAATGGTAGTGAGTTGCGATGGAATGGTGGTGGTGGCAGGTGGTGGGAATATTGGGTGGTGGTGGTGGTGGTAAGTGACGGGTGGTGGGCGGTGGTGGTGATGGTCGGGAGCGATGGTTGGTGGTGGCGGGTGGCGGGCAGCGGTGACGATGGGAAGGAGCAATTCTTGGTGGTGGAAGGTGGTGGTGGTGATGGTCGGGAGCGATGGGTGGTGGTGGTGGAGGTGGGTGGTGACAACAGAGGTGGGTGGTGGTGATGGCCGACGGCGGAGGCTATGGTGGGTGGTAGCGAGCGGTGGAGACAGAGGCTATTGACTAACTA
Organism: Bidens hawaiensis; assembly: GCF_021521415.1. Lineage (NCBI taxonomy): Eukaryota > Viridiplantae > Streptophyta > Magnoliopsida > Asterales > Asteraceae > Bidens > Bidens hawaiensis. The sequence goes on along the minus strand of NW_027493011.1, from coordinate 42,822 downwards.
AACACGTTTTTTTTATTTCATCATAATGTTCTATTTCACTTCCATCTCTCATTCATTAATACTAAACGATACCTTAAGATTTGAATGTGGTACCTCAAATCAGTTTTAGAAATATTGTTGTTATATATACTTACCTCTTAGAAAAAATCTTTATATTATTTTGTTTTTCCTTCTTTTCGCAAAAAATATTTCTTTTTGTTTTCTGTTATAATAATAAATCATATACCAATAGAGGGTTTAAGTTAAAAGTATAAAATACATAGGCTTCTAAAAATCAAAAGTTGTTGGAAGGGTATCAAGCAGATTTCAACTTAACTTAAACTGGCGCTATTGGAACCGTTTTTCGATTTCTATCTTATAAAGTTAGAATTTTGTTCAGATCATTATGATTTTTTTTTGTCATCCTTTTGTTCTTTTGCTTATTTTTATCATTTTGCCTTTTTCTTTGAATTTGTGTATTTTTTTTCTTGACATTGTATTATAATACTCAACATTTTGTAATATTTTGCTCGATATTGTGTTTTATTTATGATAGATACATTGTGTCTTTTATCCTTCGTAAATCTTGGAGACTATTTAGAATAACTTAATAGAATCATATATAATACGATAATATAGTTTAGAACACACACACAAACACACACATATTCTGAAGTATTTACAATTAAATAAGTGATATAACAAACCATCACGCGCGCGCGCGCGCACACACTCACACATATATATATATATATATATGGTAAGGATTCTAAGAGAACCCTTTGAAAATTGAGAACTTTGAGAACCATTTTGAACCACTAAAAACACATTTAAAAAAATATTTAAAAAAATCATAAAACAAAAAATAATAAAAATTTTAAAAAAGTAAAAAAACCAAAATTCTTATATTTCATTCCGGTTTCATTAAAAAAATAAAAAAAATACAAAAAAATAAAAAAAAAACTTCGTATTATACACATATGTATAATTTTATATAATCTTTGGTTACGTAATATACACATATGTACAGTATCACTAATCTTAAATTATACACATGTGTACAAAAAACATGTAAATATACATATATGTATATATTATACATATGTGTATATAATTTAGCTAAATCAAGTTTTTTTTTATGAAACCGGGATGGTAAAATAAGAATTTTGGTTTTTATACTTTTTTGATTTTTGTGTTTTTTTATTTTATGATTTTTTTTATTTTTAGATTTTTTTTGGTCCAAAATGGTTCTCATAGTTCTCAATTTTAAAAAGGTTCTCTTATGATCCTGATCCTATATATATGTATGTATATATATATATGTGTGTGTGTTTGTGTTGGTTAGTATGAGAGGTCAAGTAACAACGAGAAATGAAGTTCTACCACTTATTTAAATTTTAATACTTCAAAATATATGAAAAAGGTATTTAAGTAACATAAAAAATATATTTTTTACTCCAATTAATATAACTAGTCAAACTAACAGCTAATTTTTAAACTAATTTAATTAATTAAATCGCAATAACTAAAAAATCAATAAATTCATTAAAAACACATTAAACTTTTATTTACAATTTTTTTCTATTCTCAATTGATTTCATCATGCATATATATTTTTTTTCCTTCACCTTTTCAAATTCTTCCTACATATTTTCAATTCCTCTTTCCACACATGTTCAATTTTATTTTATATCCCTTCAAAATTTTCATGTACATTTTTTATTTTCACATACAAGTCTTAATTTTTTTCCTACACATTTCGATTTCGTTCTATGTGACTATACATCTTTAAATTCTTCCTACTCATAAACCAAAATAAATGTCTATTTGCAATGAGCAATTGATAATATGCTATCTGTTAGCGTAACAAAGCATTTCTTCTTTTTGAAAAAAGAACGTTATTATCCTTTTTTAATGGATAAAGATGATAAATTGAAATACATAAATTAGAAATTGGTTTCTTTTAAATTAAATTGGATTTGGTTTAATGGTAGAGCATTCACTTTACAAGTGAGAGTTAATGTGTTCAAACCTTACTATCATCAATATATATGAGAGATATAGGGGATGACCATGGCTTGCCAGGGTTCGAGTCCTCATCTCACCCGGTTTTACCGGCTCCTCACTGTCGTGCCATTTGGCGGGCGTGGGGGTCGGGTTTTTATTTGGTGAATCCCTCAATAGGTGAACCGCTAGGGGCTCCGTCCGTCCAGACTAGAGACCGGCTCGGGCTACCTTTAATCAATGGGGCCACGTACAGAATACCCGGCGTTACTTAGTTGGTCGTTATAAAAAAAGAGAAGAAGTTGGTTTCTTTATCTATCTAAACCATTCCTTTTTTTTATTTAAACAACGTACCATCTGAGTTTCAATAATTATTATAAATTTCATTATTGTTTCAACCAATAATCTACTATAATATTAAATCAATAACCTTTTTCACAAATAATATGAATTCTTATGATTTCTTGCTAATAAAACAATTCAAATTATATTAAATTACATTCAACTTAATTAAGTTCGACATATCCTAATTTAATAAACTATTAATACATGTTTTGCTTAATGAGTTTGTGTTTTTATTTTCAAAGTTTCATGATAGTTATATTTTATTTTGATTTCATTTCGGTTTTTGGTTTTTGTCCGGTGTTACTTTTTGTAAATTTGTTTCGTTTCAGTTCGATTTTGTTTTGTTTTGTTTTTTTTTTTAGTTTCGTTTTAGGTGGATTTTTAAAGCTTTTGTTTTCCTTTTGGTTTTTACAGCTTTTGTTTTTGATTAAGTATCAGATGTAACGGTTTTAGTGTTTCAGTTTCATATCGGTTTTTGTTTTAGTTTTATTGGTATTTGATTTATTTAGGTTTTCGGTTTTAGTTGTTTTTAGTTGAGTTTTGTTTCAATCTATATTTAGTTTGTTTGGTGTTTAATTGGTTTTAGTGCCTATTGAAAAATGAAAGAATATGAAGGGTACACAAATTAAGTAACGGTTCACATAAGTTTCAACTTTCAAGTGGGTTAAAGTCATTAAATCTTCATATTTTTTTTAATCTTCATAACAAGTAATAATGAATTTGCATTTGGTAGAAAAAATTTCAAAAGCTAAGAACGTTGTATGTGTTATCCTTCATTTTTTTTCTTAGTCTTCAAGTGTGTTATTTCAATTTTCATGTATAAAAATGGGTCATTTTAGGAATTTTTGGATTTGCTTTGGCTCGGGTTAAAATGGATCATTTTAAAAGGGTATCAGTTTAGTTCTCGTCAACAAGTCAATATAAAAGTTATCGATTACATTCAAGTTTCAACTGGTCTTTTTAAAATAGAATAGTATTAATTTGGTACGGTTCATAACGTGTCAATTTTAGAAGATATCTATTTGGTTGGGTTAAAATGGGTCATTCTCAAAACGTAACGATTTGATTCTGGTCAAAAAATGTCATTTTAAAAAGGTTTCGATTTGGTTCTAGTTCTTAAATGCGCATTAGACGTGCTACAATTTATTAGGGTGCAAGACTTTACACATGAAATGTAAAAAACAATTTTCGTAGTCAATTAGTCACTATGTTTGTTAGATTGATATATGAATGTTTATATCATCAACTGTGTTCCTAGTTCAGGAAGACAAAAGGCTCGAATCATTCTTGGATGCTTATCAGGGATCTTTTATGGATGCTTATTTTTGATTTACTTGCGTTCCATACTAATATTAATGATGTACATTTACTTGTTTTGTGTTAATATTATTTTTTAAAGTTTTAAGTTTTCTTCGTAAACATTCTACTATTTAAAGTCATTTTTTGTAAGCTATGTATTTCAATACTTTGTTTGCGTATAAATATGGATTGCAATTAAAAATCATATTGTTGTCTTAAAACATATATTATAAAATAACTTTTCGTTTGAAATTATATATTATATATGTTTACTTGACGCAAGCCTGGCTTCGAGAAAGCAAAAAATAATTGGGCCGAAGGCGAAAATTTTTTCGGGCCTTAAGTAAAAATATTTTTTTGTTAGGTTTAAACATTTAATTTTTATATAGGTTTACTTGGCTATTATTGGGTTGTGTTAAAAACTTTTGTATAAAAAATAGGATTAACATGTCTCAAATGAGAGTAAACCTCATAACCTTTTGGTTAGGAATAATGCCCCTTTGCCGCTAGACCAAGCCAGTAGTTATGTAATTGAGTACAAACACTAAATATACATATTGTTTTAATAAAAATACATATAAATTTAAAAAAAAAAAATTCGGGCCTGGTCGACTACCCGGCCACACCTTATGGCCAACCCTGACTTGACGATTTCTATATTTTCGTCTGTGTCATGCACGACTCAATAACCTAGTTAATTATATAGTGGTTGATATCTCTCATATCAGTACTTCTTTTATGAACTTAATCTTATATTATGTACACACACATTAGAGAGTTCCCCTCACAATTCAGTTGAGAATCACAAACTTTGGTAATCACGTACCATGTTAATTATTTTATTTAAAAAAAAACTTAGCAATACCATAATCAAATTAGATATAGAATAGAATAGTTTCCTAGGAAGACTAGAAATAAATCATAGCCATTAGATCATGTTAATCAATGGTTGAGATTTAAAAATACCAATAACCGACATAGTTTGCTAGAATTACTTTTTCATTATTATAACCGACAAAGTTTTCTAGAATTGTTCTTTCACCATCATTTGTAATGCCAAATGTCAAAATTTTATTGGTTATTACCATTCTTAGGAACCTCCTTATTCTTATTTGAACCATATATATATATATATATACTAGTTTTTATCCCCCGTATTACGGGGGTTGTTTTATCTTGTTTGTTCTAATATTTATTTATTTTTTGAATTTATATATTTTTTATTGTATGAAAGTTAATAATATACTTATGGTTTGATGATAAATTGTTTCACAAATAAATGAGATGTTATAACTCGGTTTAAAAGTTATATAGTTTTGATTAGACCCAAGACCTGTTTATTTTTTTTACTATAAAATTGTATTTTTAATTATAAATAATATTTATGAAAGTTAATAATATACTTATGGTTTGATGAGAACCAAGATCCGTTTATTTTTTTACTATAAAATTGGTTTTTTTAATTTAAATAATATATATATATTTTTTAAAATAAATAAGATATTAATTTTTAGTATATCCTATTTTATAGGATTTTTACATCAATAATTTGGTGAGAATAATTTTTTATTTAATGAGATGTTATAACCCGTTTAAGGAATATCTGGGTTTGGTAAGACTCAAACCCATGAATTCGGGTCAAATGCATGAGAATCCTCCATTTAAAAACCAAGCAAATCTGGTGACTCCAAAAAAATGGGGAGTGACCATATCGTGACACGTAAGATTTTTATGTTTTATCACCCGTATTGCGGGGGTCGGTTTATATTGTTTGTTCTAATATTTATTTATTTTTTGAATTTATATTTTTTTATTGTATGAAAATTAATAATATACTTATGATTTGATGATAAATTGTTTCACAAATAAATGAGATGTTATAACCCGGTTTAAAAGTTATATGATTTTGATTAGACCCACATTTATTTTTTTTACTATAAAATTGCTTTTTTAATTATAAATAATATTTATGAAAATTAATAATATACTTATGGTTTGATGAGAACCAAGACCCGTTTATTTTTTTACTATTAAATTGGTTTTTAACTTAAATAATATATATATCTTTTTTAAAATAAATAAGATATTAATTATTAGTATATCCTATTTTATAGGATTTTTACATCAATAATTTGGTGAGAATAAATTTTTATTTAATGAGATGTTATAACCCGTTTAAGGAATATCTGGGTTTGGTAAGACCCATACCCATGAATTCGGGTCAAATGCATGAGAATCCTCCATTTAAAAACAAAGCAAATCTGGTGACTCCAAAAAAATGGGGAGCGACCACATCGCGACAAGTATGATTTTTATGTTTTCGTTTCTTATTATAAATAATATATTTTTCTTAAAAAATTGGATATTAATATTTAGTATATCCTTACTTCATAAGATTTAAAAACAAAGCAAATCTGGTGACTCCAAAAAAATGGGGAGCGACCACATCGCGACAAGTATGATTTTTATGTTTTCGTTTCTTATTATAAATAATATATTTTTCTTAAAAAATTGGATATTAATATTTAGTGTATCCTTACTTCATAAGATTTGCATATCAAATACTTGGTGAGATTTATTTTTAAAACAGTAAGATCTTATAACTCGTTTAAGGTTATCTAGGTATGGTGAGACCCATACCATGAATTCGGGTCAAATGCACCTAAAGTCTTCATTTACAAATAAAACAATATGGTGGCTTGAGTAAATGTAGGAAACAATTATAAAGCTTTTAAATGTTTCGTTTATTTACGGGGGTTGTTTTATATTATTTGTTTTTAATATTTATTTATTTTTTGAATTTTTATTTTTTTTATTGTATGAAAGTTAATAATATACTTATGGTTTGATGATAAATTATTTCTGAAATAAATGAGATGTTATAACCCGGTTTAAAAACTATATGAGTATGATGAGACCCCAAACCCGTTTATTTTATTTACATTAAATCGGTTTTTTTAATTATAAATATTATATATCTTTTTTTTAAATAAATCAACTAATTTTTAGTATATCCTATTTTATAGGATTTTCAAATCAATAATTTGGTGAGATTAGTTTTTACTTTAATGAGATGTTATAACCCGTTTAAGGAATATCTGAGTTTGGTAAGACCCATACTCGTGAATTCGGGTCAAATGCATGAGAAGCCTCCATTTAAAAATCAAGCAAATCTGGTGACTCCAAAAAAAAGGGGAGCAACCACATCGCGACACCTAGGATTTTTGGGTTTTCATTTATATATATTATAGATACTAGTTTTTATCCCCCGTATTACGGGGGTTGTGTTTCTTTTTCGTGTCAAATATTCATATTTTTTTGCATTTTAATTTTATGCATTATACAAAAGTTAATAATATACTTAGGGTTTGATGATGAAATAGTTTTACAAATAAATGACATGTTATAACCTGTTTAAAAGCTATGGGTTTGGTGAGACCCATGACCCGCTTATTTTTTTACTATAAAATTGTTTCTTATTATAAATCATATATTTTTCTTAAAAAATTGGATATTAATATTTAGTATTACCCTAATTTATAAGATTTGCATATCAAATACTTAGTGAGATTTATTTTTAAAACAGTGAGATGTTATAACTCGTTTAAGGTTATCTAGGCATGGTGAGAGCCATACCGTGAATTCGGTCAAATGCACTTGAAGTCTTCATTTACAAATAAAACAATATGGTGGCTTGAGTAAATGTAAGAAACAATAATAAAGCTTTTAAATGTTTCGTTTATTTACGGGGGTTGTTTTATATTATCTGTTTCTAATATTTATTTATGTTTTGAATTTTTATTTTTTTTATTGTATGAAAGTTAATAATATACTTATGTTTGATGATAAATTGTTTTCACAAATAAATGAGATGTTATAAACCGGTTTAAAAGCTATATGGCTTGATGAGACCCAAGACCCGTTTATTTTTTTACTATAAAATTGGTTTTTTAATTATAAATAATATATATCGTTTTTAAATAAATAATATATTAATTTTTAGTATATCCCTACTTTATAGGATTTTTTTATCAAATATTTGGTGGGATTAGTTTTTAATTTAATGAGATGTTATAACCCGTTTAAGAAATATATGGGTTTGATTAGACACATACCCATGAATTGGGGTCAAATGCATGAGAAGACTCAATTTAAAACTAAAGAAAATCTGCTGACTCCAAAAAAAGGGGAGCGACCACATCGCGACACATAGGATTTTATTATTTTCATTTATATATTATATATATAAATATATATAATTAATGAAAATATTGCCCATTTAAAAATAGTTAGAACGGGGACGGGGGGGGGGGGGGGGGTTGTTTAAGAAAAACAATAAATTAAATTAAAAATACAAGTACACGTAAGAGTGGTGGAAATATACTTATTGAAGTTTACACAAGTTGAATAAAGTTAAGTGACATGGTTACTGTCACTGACATGTTTGACAAGGTGGTGTTGAAAGCATTCTTTAAAGTTTGGTTATAATAGGGGTTTTGATCGTCGTTTAACTCTAGCTCATCACAAATTTTTTCTATTAAAGCTTCAACACCACCAACATTGATGCAAGGGTTTAACGCAGCAGCACATGTCAAAACAGCGGGTAGTTCTTGAAAATATTTTCTAAATTTTTCTTTCATTTTTACACCCATATCAAAATAAGGTGCACCCCTACAATGAAGTTCACTCAACTTTGTGCACATGACAGCAATTTTTGGTAAAGCAATGGGGCTTGTTGGATAGTAAACCCCGGATAAACTAGTTGTGCAAGATTTAAAAATTTGAAGGACCTCCGTAACGATCTCAATCAATAACCAGTTTCTAGGATCGTACGGTGCACATTTACCCCTACTTGACAAAATTTGATGAAACGCAATTAATGATTCTTTTTGTTGGATGGCTTTCTCAAACATATCACAAGTCGAGTTCCATCTTGTTGGACAATCCCAATTTGGCCCCAACCATTGACAATTAGCTTCTACACAAAATTTTTTGTATCTTGAAAATGTTTTATTGTTGCTAAAAACATCTCGTAACATTCTTTTAAAATTGTTTCTTTGCGTTTCGATCACGTTTAACCCATCTTGCACGGCCAAGTTGATAATATGTGCAATGCATCGGCTATGAAAAAACGCTCCATCACAAATAGGTTTATACTTTAATTTTAAATGGCCAACCGCGGCCGTATTGTTGGACGCGTTATCAAACGAAATTGAAAAGATTTTATGTTCAATCTTGTATTGTCGAATGACTTTATCCAAGAGTTTAAAAATATTTCTACCCGTGTGCGGGTAATCAAACAATTGAAACGCAACGGTTCGTTTCATCATTTGCCACGACTCGGGGTCAACCCAATGAGCCGTCACACAAATGTATGAGTCGGGCGAACCATTAGGTACCGACCACACATCCGTTGTTAAGTTTACACCAGTTTGTAAGTTTGAAAAGTATGAAATTAGTTCGGATTTAGCGTTTTTCCATGCTTTAAGACAATCTCTTCTAAGGGTCGAACGACTTACGTGTTGGTAGCGTGGTTGAACATACTTTTGCATCATCTCCGTGAATTGAGGGTTGTCGAAGTGGTTGAAAGGAAGTGTTTGTTGAATCACAAAGTTTGAAAACTGTTGACGTACCGCTTCAAGGTCGTACGTAAACACCGTTCCTTGATTCGTCATCTCCGGCTGCGAACTACTTCCCGATTCGTCCTTCAAGGCCTTGCAAAAGGGCCTTTGTACATGCGCTTTTAAAGTGGAGTTTGCATCTTTGCCATAAAACTTCAAACAATGTTTGCATCGAGCTTTTTGGCTACCGTTAGACATTTCGCATAGGTCGAAATGTTGCCAAACATCTTGGTTTCGTTTCGTGGGGATGACCCGAACGACCGTTTCTCCCGTGTTCGAGGCACCCATGTTGACGGATGAAGCAGCACTTTGGGAGGCCATGATAATCGACTACGAAATAAGAGCGTATGGAGTGGTAATGTGGTATAATTGAGCGTGAGATAACAAAATAATCGCGTATGAAATAAACGTTTAGAGCGTTTGGAGTTGTATAATCGAGTGTGATCTAACCAATACCCAACCTAAACTATATATAGATGTTTGTGGGGGTAAAATGGTAAAAAAAAAAAAAAAAAAACGGTCAAAAAAAAAAACGGCTATATAGCCGTTATACAACGGAAAAAAAACCGGTTTTTAACCGGTTAACCGGTTATGGAAAAACCGGTTAACCAGTTTTTTTATAACGGTCAAAAACCGGTTTATAAAAAACCGGTTAACCGGTTTTTCCATAACCGGTTATTTAAAAAAACCGGTTTTTTTAATAACCGGTTCGTTAACCGGTTTTGGCTCTAAAAAGTGTAACCGAAATACGAACCGCCGGTTTGTAAACCGGTCAAACCGGTTTTTAAAAAACCGGTTTTCTTAAAAACCGGTTTCCGGTTTAAACCGGCAAACCGGTTCCCGGACCGGTTTTTTTGACCACCTCTAACTGTCAGTATAGTTTAAAGAGTCAAATGTTACATGGGACTATTGAATAAAAATGAATATTTGTCTTTTAAAATTCTTAATCATATATATGCAATAAGTATTATACAATGAGCAATAAAACCTGTAGCATTTAAACTTTAATATATAACTCCTCCGTGCGTTATCTATATATAGGCATGTTAATGTAAAAGTGTTACATACAGGTTGTGTAATTACTACCATGAATTGTCTGATTATTTTATAAATTACGTAATTTTTTTTATTTTTGCGTGATTATTTTTACGTATTGCATAGCATTTTATACGTGATTAATTAACTTTTATGAACAATTTATTTACTGCACTTGTAATTTTGGACTTTGGTTTAGAAGACATGGTGTAATTTAAAAAAAAATGGCCTATAAAAAGTTATCAGCATATAAAGAGAACTTACATGTACTAGGAAAATTTAGCCTTAATATATTTTAAAGTTTATAATTACTTAAAACCTTTAATTATCTTTATGTTCTTCTCGTGTGTATATATGTGTAATATTACCTCCTCCATTGAATTTGGCCACAATATCGATTAAATTTGAAAGACAATTTTGGTCTTTAGTTTGCATAAATGCAAAAGCAGTTGCTGATGGAGAGCACAAGAATGGAACCATCTTTTGATTGAAGTTTTAGAAGCTTCCCCCAGTCCAAATTTTGTATCCCTTCTAAGCTATAAAGTAAGATAATTGGAATCATGTGAAATATATTTTTTGGTATCCTTTCAATGACAAAACAAACAGCAATAAGTAGTCATTTTGATTTCAGGTTTATAAAATATGTAAATTTGAAGTTTGACTAACTTTCTGAGCTTCACGTCTCGTCTTGCATATATTTCTTTCAAAAATGAGAGTCGTTTGGCACTGTGATCTCTGATTTCTTGGCACGTTCAAGGAGAAAGAGGAACGATAATTCAAAACCAGGCTTCCATCTCGTCTCCAAGCTTGTTTATATTTTCTTCCACAAATTTCATTTCTGTATATATGAAAGTGTTTTTTAAGCTTCAGCTTTCGTCCCAAGCTGTGAATAGACAAAAATACCTCTTTGACTTAACAGCAACGTGAGGTTGGTTAGTTATAGGGATAAAAAGTGTTACAAAATGAAACGCCGAAAACTGAAGGTGTTACAAGTTTGAAAGGTGGATGTACGAAGTTAAACTTCAGTTTTTTATACCACTTTAGAAAATATTAACAAAATTATACAATGGGAATATTGTGTTCTTAAATTTACAAAACCCACTCATTAACTCAGCATTTTCTTTTTCTTAGACTTACAACCACTCATTACCATAATCATATCTTATAATTTACTAAACTCCTCACATATCTATAAGGAATGGAGCGATTATGAATACTCTAATTTCGTTTAAAAAAAAAGAAGAAAAGACAAACAAAACAACCTTTTAACATCTACTTATAAATAAATAAACTCACCTTTTGTGTATTGGCCTACAATAATCTCAACATTAAAAATTGTTACTAACGGTCCAATCTTTCGACTATCTTTCTCTCAATGGACATCCGTTAAAAAAACTAAAAAAACTGAACGTCGTTAATTTTTTTTTCCGAATTTCAAACCGTTGTTTTAGGGATTTTAATTGGAAGAAATAAACGAGTCGAATGATGTTAACCTTATCTAGAAAAGGTGATTCAAACGACGAAATAGTGTTTCAATCTGGGTTTTTGAATTTCCAATTAACAAAAATCAAGTCATTTGAACAACCATTTAGAGATAAGTTTACATCAGTCGAGTCGTATCTTTCTTCTTATCAAAAGCCCAAAACCTCTGTTTGAAATTTGGAAAAACACTTAACGACATTAAGTGTTTCATAGCGAAGGTCCATTGAGAGAAAAATAGTCAAAATGTTTTAAATCGTTGATAGGAATTTTTAAATGTGTGATTATTATCGGCTAAAGATACAATTATTTATTTCCAATTTACCTAATATAATGATGAGAAAAAAAAGGTTTAAAGAAGAAAAAAACGTTTTAGGTTGTTTTAAAAATAATTAAAAGTTTTTTTTTATAATTTATATAAAAAACTTTCTTTTAAAATGTAGGGAAAAAATTGTTTTTTAAACTAATGTTAGTAAAATTTAATAAAATGGCAAAAATTAAACTAAAAAGGTTTTAATTGTATTAATATGAAACTTTAAGGTGAGAGTATATTTAGTAAAAATACAGAGGAGAGGGTACGTTTAGCAATACCCTTAATTTGGGGCTCAATAAACAAAATTCAGATTGATTTTGTTAAACTTGATTGTAACTACGAAATGCCATTCAATTCTATTGAAACATAAGTAACGAGCTGTTACACTACAACGTGAATACGTAACGTAATTGCTTATTGCACATGTTTTTATAGTCAATTTGTGTAAATAAAGAAAATTAACAAAATTCTCTGGTAAATGTAATTTAATAAAAACAAAAGGAAACTAACCATAAGACGCTGTAAATCATATGAAAATTAAGATCAAGGGGGTTAGGGTTTTACCCTTTTTGCATTTGTTAGGATGAATGTTCCAAGAAGTTAGTGTGATAACACAAGCCAATGTGTTGAGAAGCCTATTAAAAGCCGAAAACATCAAGGGTTCGCCCCATGAGCCATCCGGAAGATGATGGTTAACAACCCATTGTAAACTTGATGGGAACTGAGGGCCACCACTTTGTCCATTAACATCTTCTATGAGTGCAACCCAAGCTGTATCGTAAGCTGAGGGAGTTATTGCACCATCATCGAGTGAACCAACAATTGATTTAATTGCTTCGACATACTCCTTGATCTTGTTAGTAAAAAGAAAGATGTTATAAATCAAACCAAAATGAAGTGAATGCAACTATTAACATATATTTTTTTCCTTGAACAACAAATGACCGATTCATTCATTAACCGGGTTGATCATCAAAAATCAAAAGACGTAATAAAGTATTTTGAATTGTAAAAATATACAAATATATAACTAATTATTATTATTACTGTATAATAAAATCAAAGTTTGGTGTCGCTTGAGTTCTTATTGAACCAAGTGGCACAATATCAATGGACCAAGTCATTTTTATGTTTTTTTTTTTTAATTTCTGTATGGTAACATACGTAATTAAAATCGATCAAATTCGTGTCGACTCATCACCACAACACTAAGTGTATGAGCTCAGGTTTACCGACATTCAGGTTTTACCTAATCACCTATGCGATGCTAGAGACTGATAATACTTTGGTTTTACCAACGTCCGAGATTCAACGTCTGTGTTTTACTGACCAAATAAAATTCCTCTTAAATATTTTATAATACACTATACGAGTGCCGCTACTTAAATATTTTACTTTAGTGTCAATATTATAATGAACTTAGCTTATACCAACTGAATCCACATTAGTGCACCACTACAACGCGACATGTATAGAAAGCGATCGCAACTACCAGACGCAACGCGCCGGGTAAAAATACTAGTTTATAATAAAGTAAGAAATCACTTTATCTTTTTGTGCGGATGGTAATATTAATATTTATTAAGTTTTATGGAATGAAGGGAGAATGAAATGAGAGAAGGAATGATATGAACAAGGGAATGAAATGAATCATTACCATTTCTTTGTCTTGTTTGGTTAACCTATGAGAATGAAATGAATTATTAGTTAATGTTGCCTGGAATCCAAAAAATTGTAAGAATGATATAGAAATAATAAAAACACCTCTTATCTTATAATTAATTTTTTTACAAAAAAAAAAAAAAAAAAAAAAAACGCAATGGCGACGGTAGTGGTAGCTCTGACGACAAAAATGTTGGTGGCGATGGCGACAGTAGTGGTAGTGGCGGTCAAGCGGCAAGGGAGGTGGTTGTGTGGTGGTGGTGGTGGTGGTGGTGGGATGGGTGGGGTGGTAGCATTGGTAGTGATGGCGATGGTAGGGTGGTGGCGACAATGGTGGCGGTCAGGTGGTGGTGGTCAGGCAGCGACAGTGGTGCTGGCGGTAATGGTCAGGCAACGACGATGACAATGGTTACGGTGACAACGGTTGCGGCGGTGACAATGGTGGCTGTGGTAGCACCAGTGGTAAGGCGGTGGTGGTGTTGGCGGGGGCGGTGGTGGTGGAGATGGCGACAGTGGTGGTGGCGGTTAGATGGTGGTGTTGGCTATGGTAGTTATGGTGGTGGTTGTAGTTAGGTGGTGGTGCTGGTGAGAAAGTAGGGTGAAGGAAGGAGGAATGAAATGAAAAAAACGAAGGGGGGTGAGAATAAATTGTTTTGATGAAATGATATTCCATTTGTAATGAATGATATATATTCCATTCCACTGAGCAACCAAACACTGATTTTTCATTCCATTACAATAAATCATTCCATTATCCCTCTGTGATTACTGTTGCCTAAGAGTTTGAAACAAGAAAAAATATATATATGAAGAAAGGTTTTAAAATCAGGTTCGACCTTCCAATCCGGTTTAGTGGTTCGACAATTTCATATAACGACTAATTCAAATAGAAATAGATTCTGCAGACCGATCTGGTTTTAAAAACACTATAATAAATCCAACACACTTTTGTGATTAGGCTTAAACTCACCCATGTCATGTTGGTAACTAGAAAAATTCAGGATCAGAAAGAGTACCTCTTGATGTTCAGTTATAGAAGTATCCGCAATGGTTTGTTGCTTGTCACCAAATGGAAAATCGCTTTGTTGTAGTGCACCTGCACACCCCATGGAAAATCTCACCCAAATCTAATTTGATATTTTAATCTTAGAGCAATCACCGGGTTAACATTGCTCAATTGCTGGTTGCCTCAATTTACAGCCTTGATGTGCAGTGTTGTTTCAGTTATGGTTTCTATTCCAAATGTTTCTTGATTATGGTTTCGATTACAAGCTTTTTTGGTTACGGTTTTAATTTCATATATTTTTCTTGATTATGGTTTCTGTTGTTAAAGGGTTTCCTTTAAATGTCTCCACCGGACCACCATCGTACTCTGCCGAATATGCCACTTGGCATGAGCTGAGCATCTTAACGTGGCCAGTGTATGATATACTCGGTGTCCAAAGATAACGGGCCTTTAGCCCATGTTTACTTTTAAAAATTAAAAAGACAATGTTCGTTTTGATCGGTCAAATATTCATTTGGGTAATTTTCCCATTAAACAACATCGTTAACTAACTGATATTAATTAACGTGTGAATGCAGAATGAATACCTTTGTTGTTGGCTTGGCATCGTATATTGGCAAATTTTATATCACCTACAAAATTGTAACAAAAAGTTAAACTAACAAACTAAAGATTAATCCATGGTTTAATAGAACTGATATTTAAAAATGAGACAAGGAGGTTCAAAAAAATGAAATTTAATATAACTAAAAACAATGCAAAGAAAAGGCCTGAGAATAAGTCGATGTCTACAAAGAAATGAAAGAGTCCACGGTTAAGCGGTGGTGATGGTGGAAGAGGAGTGGTGGTGTAAGAGGACCGGCAACGGAAACTTGTGGCGAAAGGAGGTGGCAAGATGATAGTCATCTTGTCGATCTCGTATGCTAATTAAGTTCTTGCAAGGAGGAAGCCATATACATTCAACATTTTATAGGCATCCAATGATGTCATGTACTCATGTATGTAATTAATTTGATATATGCAATTAGACATTTTTATAATAAAGTTAGAAATTATCCCTAATGTATATTTCTATTTTACACTAAAGGATATTAAAATAGTTAACTTTTAAAGTATACGATATGTATGTATTATTATTTTTAAATAGATTATGTTAATCCAAATATATATTAAACTAGTTTTTATCCCCCGTATTACGGGGGCTGTTTTACATTACTCGTTTTGAATATTTATATACTTTTTAGGGTTTAATTTTATTTATTGTAATGAAATTAATAATATACTTAGAGTTTGATGATAAAAATGTTTCACAAATAACAAAGATGTTATAGCCCGGTTTAAAAGTTATCTGGGTTTGATAAGACCCGAGACCCCGCTTATTTTTTTACTATAAAATTGTCCCTTAATTATAAATAATATTTAAATAAATCATATAATAAATTTTAGTATATCCTATTCTATAGGATTTTCACATCAATAATTTGGTGGGAATAATTTTTAATTTAATGAGATGTTATAACCTGTTTAAGGAATATCTGGGTTTGGTAAGACCCATACCTGTGAATTCGGATCAAATGCATAAGAAACCTCCATTTAAAAATCAAGCAAATCTGATGACTCAAAAAAAAAGATCGACCATATCACGACACGTATGATTATTATGTTTTCGTTTATATATATTATAGATATATACCTTCAAAAATAACTTCATATAGACATACTATTTGTAGTTAACTTTTATTAAGCTTATTAATCAAAAGCTAGCAATAATAACAAACAACATTTAATATTTCATAGTTGTATCCTTTTTCTTTTAAATTTAATGTTTTTTTTCACATATAACATCACATGTGATGTCTCGAGTGAGAATAAAATCTACAATAATTTAACTATCAGACATAAATTTTTATTATTAGACCAAACTAGTTTTTGTATAGTCATATCGAAATTATTTTAATAAAACTACTTACATCATTTAATTTTCTACAAAATTTAACCAGGCGTTCGATATAAACTACAAAGACGATGAGAAAACAGTATTAAACTTTACACAAATGTAACAACTCGGATTCTAAGTTTATATATTCATTAATCATAACCGACCCGCTTTTATGTTCAGGAAATTTTTTATCAATTGAAATTTTCGTGTTTATCGAGTGATTATGATTTATTTGTTTATTTAATATATATATATATATATATATATATATATATATAACTTTGAAAAAAATGCATTTATGAACAAATCTAAAATTTAACTCTATTATGTATCCATTTCCATAGTATAGGGACTAGTTTGTAAAATATGGGATAGTATTATATTATAAAACAGGAAACCCATATACCCGTTTACCAAGACCCGCATCCATGTGACCCGTTTATGTTTCTTGAAGCGTAATTTTCGTCTAAAACATGGAAATTAGTCAATGCTTATTGTTATACACTTATACATTCTATAATCGACCTTGCCGACACTTGAAATTTGGTAATTAGATCGTACTTAATTTTCTTTGCTTATACGAACGCATCGTCGTAACCCGTTAGTCAAGATACCATCTATCAATCATCATAACTCAATTAAACATGCTCTCACAATCACCAATAGGCCGCGAATCAAAACCCCATAACCGATTATATTATAGTTGCTGTTGGATACCTGTTCTTGATCAACCTGTGGCCGGCCGTTCTTCGTTATAATTAACCAGTGTATATTCATCGTGTTACGAACAATTCGGTAATCAAGCAAAAGATCTATAAAGAGAAGAAGAAACTAAGAGAAGAAGAGTAATCTCAATTCATTGATATCCATAAGTTCAGGTTCTTTCTGCTTAAGTACAACTAGGTTAACAACTAACCAATGACACCCTATACTATTCGACTATTACAATCCAGTCCTTCTACTATTTTGATACCTAACATTACTCCCCCCTTAAAAAGATTTTTTGTCCCCAAAAATTAAAAAAAATAATAAAAAAATTGCTAATCAAAAGTATCAAAACCAAATTGTGAAAACAATGTGTAGTTTATCATCCATTGCAACCCATATTTGTCAATGAATGGGACCTTCACTGTTTCAATTGCATCTTGAAACACTTTCATAGAACTAAGTTCGCCCTCATGTCTTTCCCTGTCATTGTACAAATACTCCAACATATTTATTGCTCCTTTAACCCTCACCTGACCCAATAATGGTAGTCGATAGTCAAAGAGTTTAAAACTAATTCTTCTTGTTGCTTTCTCTTTTTCTCCATAAGTAAGTGCTTTTCCATAACCACCAACATCAATAACCAAAAAAAATATGCCAGCTAAAGGTGACTCACTTGAACCGTTTTGCATACTGATGGTCGAGCAAAAGTCGTGTATATTATTATATTATTTGTTTAATTTTAGTTTAAATATGATGTGAACTTTGGTACTTCAAGCGTATTTATGTGTTTTAGGATACTTGACGTTAAGGACGCTTATCGGGATGAATTACGGGCTTGGAACGAAGATGTAGAAGACTCATGACGATTGACACGCTTTCCTATGCAAAATAAATGAAGAAAATAAAGAAAATTATGTCAGACGCCTTTAGCGCGGTGCTAAAGGGTCCTGATGGTGATGTTAGCGTATCTCTAAGATCATCAGAATTTTGAGTCTTTAGCGCGGCGCGAAAATCGCACCCCTGGGATGTTAGCGACGCGCTAAGATCCTCCTGACGGGAAAAATAACCCTAACTTTGATATAATCAGTTTTCAGCCCCCATTCGAGATATCCTTCATTCCTCCAACCAAGTACAATCCCTATGACTATTTTCCACCATCCGAAGCTTCCGGTTCGTCCGTTCATCGCATGCTTTCATCCTCTCATCAGATAAGCGAATCCTTTGTGATGCCGATGTCAGGCTAAACCATTGTATTCACTTTAGGCTAGGGTTTTGTGTAAACTAACTTTGATCAGATTCTATGTTTTGAATGAGTATGAACTTGATTGATTGTTTTTGATCTTGTTTTACATTATGAATTGATTGTTTAAACAGTTTATGATTTTGATTATCAAACTTTGCATCACTTATCTGGTTGTGTTCATCACATGTAGGGTTAGCTCTTATGTCATTGAACCAATAATCGTTAGTCATTTCTTAAAATTGGTTTTCATTCATTAAACTGGTAATTGGGTAAACCGGAGTTCAGTTGTGTCAACAATTCGGTTAGGGTATCATTTGTCCTCACAACCCAACTGTTAGGTTTAGTAATTACTGCGCAATTAATATTAAAGAATCTGTGATTAGTCGGTTATCACTTTACCAAAACCTGAAGTGAATCTTTCTCTCCTAATTGTTTACAAACTTTTCCAAGTAATTGTGTGTT
Organism: Bidens hawaiensis; assembly: GCF_021521415.1. Lineage (NCBI taxonomy): Eukaryota > Viridiplantae > Streptophyta > Magnoliopsida > Asterales > Asteraceae > Bidens > Bidens hawaiensis. Next base: position 23,727 of record NW_027493011.1, on the reverse strand, counting down.
ATAATAATCATCTTTATAAACCGCTTGACATCGTCTGTCCACCTTAATTACTCAATTAATAATTATGAACTTTACTTGCACTTTCTACTGATTCCCTGTGGAGACGACCTTACTTACCCATACTAGTTATAGGTATTTAAGTCTTATAAATACTTGTTTTTGATTAGAGCACGACATCTACATCACATACCTAAAGCTTGGATAGAACAGTAGCAAACTCCGGTTTGATCTAAATATCTGCTTATAAATTCTTCCTGGTTCTTTTTGTCCCACTTTTTCTTCCTTACTCCTCTCCAATGAGATACTAATATGTTGGTAAAAAGTTTATATCCCATTTTCCATCCTACATGCCACTCCTTAGAAAAATTCTTCCATGAAAGATGTATAGTACAAAACCCCCCTAGTGCACCATAAAGACATCCATTTTCATCAGAATTTTGGTAGCCTAACATGGCCACTTGACATGCCTGTTTTAATAATCTTTTTGGAGTCTGCAAGATTTTCTTCCTCTCAACCTGTTGAGACTTATGGTAAACCACTTGGTCCTTTCTATTGTTCTTCCGATAACCTTTCACAATAGCATGTTTTGTTGTCAATCCATTTCCAACTTTATTGTCAAAGACAATTAAAAAGTACCATTCCAAGTTTCTACTTTTTACATATCGGATGGAATTTAGCTCCATAATCAAAACTCTTATTTTATCAACATCAAATGCTTTCCACCTTGGAAGATATCCAAACTTGTGTACATGGGATCTGTGTGAAGCAACATGTACAACCGTATCTTCCACCACTGCAATATTGAACCACATAACCATACCAGCCACCACTGCATTCTTAAACTGCATAACTGTACATGCCACCACTGCACTATTTACAACATGTTTATTAGATGGGATTGGGAACAACGTTGTATAGGAATCTGATTTAGATCTCCATTTATGCCACAAGTATACACTTACTTCACTTTTTAAACAACTTCCATTCATAATCATGATGAGAATCAACTGTTTGGGTTTATTAATTTGGATACAACACAACCAAATAGACAAAGTAGTCCACCTTATGCCTAGCTTATTTAAACATGTGACTAGATCAGGTATTGCATCAACTGATATAATGGTCAGACCAATTAGTTACACACTATTAGTATTCTCATCCCCTTCATTTAACAATTCAATTGTGACAGCCTTGAATTTATGAAGATTAAAACTAACCGCAACAAAATTAGTGGTTCCCATTGTCAATTCTGCATGTATCAAATAAAACACAAGTTGTTCATCATAGCAAAGAGCAGATAACAGTCTCATGGGCAAACAAAACTCCAAATAAGTAGTTGTTGCCTGTATCAACCCACTTGTTCCTCCATAAGCAACACCCATATACAATTTGGTATGGCCATTTCTATTATACACATCAAAGTCATTATCCAAAAATCCATAAAACTTTCCCATTCCGAACATGCTATATAAAACTCCATTAGAAAGTCCAACATTAAGATTTTTGTTGTCACCAATTATATTGCTTTTCCATTTCCATTTAATCCACCAAGTCTTCCCACTTTCATTTCTAAACTTGAATGCCAAAAATTCGAACCAATCAGCGACACCCTTTTTAATAACTTCATGACGTTTTGTCGCACTCCATGTTGTGACCTCCTTTTCAGTTGTTGAAATATCTATCCTAATCTCTTTAACTTCTTCATTTAAGGAACTATTTTCACATGTCTTGGTAGTATTAAAAAATTCAGCATAACCCATATTATCTATTATAATTCTACGGTTGTACTGATCACATTCAGTGCTCATATTATCCTCCAACCCATTTATTTGATCCTCCGTTGTCATAGCAGTTTTTAGCTTAACTAATGGAGCCTCGATATCAAATATATCATTAGATGCCATAAGTGAAGCTTCATTTTTAATTTCTTTTGAACTCTTTCTTGAATCATCACCCGAAACTTCGTTTATTTCACTACTAACATACCCAGGCATTTCATCAAACACCTTGGGTGCAGTCTCAATCTTTGTAAATTGAGACAAATATGGTGATTCAAAACCCTTTTTACTAACACTAGATGTAACATAACTGCTTTTTTGTTGTAAAGCACAAGTGATTACCTCAAGATCAGATGATGTTCCTTGAATTGACCCATGAATTGAAACCCCATTTAGAAACATATCTTGTAATCTAGCCAAAGAAAACGCACGCTCTAACTTTAAACCTTCGGGCATATTGTGATACCTCATAAGAGTATCGCAAATTTCTGGTTTAAGGCCGAAAATGAAGAGATATGTTTCATAATCTTCATTAATTCCTTTAGTGTTTTTGACTTGATCAAACAGAAATTGGAATTCATCACAATACTCACTAACCGTACCTTCTTGCCTTATTGACATAATCTTTTCCAAAGCTATTTCCATGTTGTTCCGATGATTTCTTGATTGTTGAATGCTACTCTGAATTACCCGAGTTGATGGCCAACCCGTTTCTTGCCCTAATTTTGATTATTGATGTAGAAATTTGTTGTTGCCCTAACTCTAACCCACGATCGAGAGGAAAGGAAGCTTTGATACCATTGTTACGAACAACTCGGTAATCAAGCAAAAGATCGATAAAGAGAAGAAGAGTAATCTCAATTCATCGATATCCATAAGATCACGTTCTTTTTGCTTAAGTACAACTAGGTTAACAACTAACCAATGACACCCTATACTATTCGACTATTACAATCCAGTCCTTCTACTATTTTGATACCTAACACATCGTTATAGGTAATTAAGTATATTTTTTGGATCGTCTTTCAGTGTTTTATAATAAACCTAAGTCTAATCGGCCAAACGCTTAACGGATTGGCCGATTGGATTTGTTCATATAATCAGTTGGTCTGCGACTGTTCGGTTATAAATTTTAATTCTTATAATCTAATCAATTATATAGATAGCTCAGTTGGTTGTTTGTTTATGTATGGTGTCTAGTGTACCGGCTACCGACGCGGGTTCGAGTCCCGGCAGCCGATATTCTTGGTTTTTATTTTTTAAAACTCAAATTTAATCATATAAACTCTTTTAATACATAAAATTATATTATAAATGTTAAAAAAATCATAAATAATCAATATTTTCGTCGAACCAATATATATTAACCAACTGCGTTTCCGAACTTTGGTTAAAAATCGTATATGTATGTATGTATGTGTGTGTGTGTGTATATATATAGAAAAAGGTTGAAATAAAAAAGAAAGAGTTTCCTAAGAATGGTAAGAACCAATAGATTTTTGACAAGTGGCATTACGACATATGGTGAAAGAACAGTTCTAAGAAACTATGTCGGTTATAGTGGTGAAAGAGTAATTATAGGAAACTATGTCGGTTTTTGGTAATTTTAAATCTCAACCATTGATTAACATGATACAATGGATATGATTTATTCATAGTTTTCCTAGGAAACTACTTCTTTTAGTATAACCCTCCCCTATATATATATATATATATATATATATATATATATATACAGAGAGAGAGAGAGAAAGGTTCAAATAAAAAGAAGTTGTTTCCTAAGAATGGTAAGAACCAATAGAATTTTGACATTTGGCATTAAAATCTATGGTGAAAGAATAATTCTAGGAAACTATGTCGGTTATAATGGTGAAAGAGTAATTCTAGGAAACTATGGCGGTTTTTGGTAATGTTAAATCTCAACCATTGATTGATATGATCCAATGACTATAATATATTCTTAGTCTTTCTTGGAAACTACTTATTTTTAGGATAACCCTCCCCATATATAGAAAAAGGTTCAAATATATATATATATATATATATATATATATATATATATATAATTGATAAATGGTTAATATTTTATGAATATTTTTGTAATAAGGATATTTTTAAGGATTAATTTAAAATACATATTATAACCTTGTTAATTCACGTATTAAATATATAATTCAAGTATTTTATAAAAATCATATTTTATGCAAGTCTTATTATTTATTATTTATTAACTATTATTTTCAATATTTACTTAAAAATAAATCTTTATTAATAATATAAATTTAAATACATTAAAACATATTTTTAGTTAAAATAATCATTTAAAAACAAATCTCTCTTTATAATCTATAAAGTTTTATAAATATTTGTTTAAGTATTTTTTGTTAAGTATTTTACGTAATTAAATCATGATTATTACTATAAAACATTGCTAATAAAATTGACATTTAATTAATGAAACAAAAAGGTTTTGTAGGATTTCACTCAATATCAAATCCCGAACCACTATCTAGTTTTAGCTTTGTTATACTCCCTAATTACTTCCCCAATTGTTGTAAGTAGGATTCTTGTCGGTAATTCTCGAAGAGCGTAATTCATAGCCTCTTGTCGTATTCTTTCCCGCTTTGCTTAATTGTTAAGGTGAGTACCACATTCTCCCATTTTACCATTTTTTCCACGTTTTTGGGGACATATGCGTAAATATATTTCTCATATATACTTATACTCAAAACTGCAACTATTGTCTTATGTGTTAACAACTTATACCTTACTTGTTTATGTGCTTACTTGCTTTATATGCTTCCGCATTCGGAGAGGTCCAGCATAATCACATAATAGTATGATCATACGCCAGTCGTTATAGCCTTTGTGCTTCTCGACATCTCAGTTATACTTGCTCATTTGGTTAATTTGTTATTCTCATATGACTTGTTGGAATACTTATTTTTATATATATACTATATGTACATTTAAACTGGTGTGTTGCTCACTCAACATGTGTTGTTGAAAAAATTCTATTTTATACGCATATGTAGATTATCATAGAAAGTTAATGTAGGTTGGTGAAGACTTAATGGAGAATTTAAGTTAGAAAATAATTAATCAAGATCATTTGTGATATAAGTTGTAATGTTGTATGATTATGGATTATGTATTTTTTTGTATTTGATTTATTCGAAAACTTAATTTAATCAATAGATATTGTCATTTTAATAATGCATGATAGTAACCTTTGAAAAGCTGTGAGCAATCAGTTACGCCCCGGCATTTCCGCCGTAGGTTGGGGTGTGACACAAAAGACCACGGAATCCGTACATTAAAAGAACGATGAAACAATATTACAATTCAAGTAAAAGGCCATAGAACTTGTATCTTATAAGTGAAATAGCGTTAAGAACATTCACAACAGATTTTCTATATTTACTTGAGTGACTTCTCAATTGTAGGGCCTTGTTTGTATATTAGTCTTTTTGTATTTAGTCGTTCTATTTATGTTGTATTTTAAAGTTAGCTTGTCGGTTTATTCTTCGTATGCTTGGGCCCAAGGCCTTATAAACAAAAGCCCATTGGGCATAAATAACAAAGAATGATGCATGAGAACATACACTGTAAATAGTATATGCTTCTTATGCAAACATAACCTTTTTGCAAATCTTATCCATTCACATACTCTCTCCACTCCCAATCTAACTTTCCACTTCGGGAAATAACCAACCAAACAAAGATCCGAGATCTTGGTTTTCAACTATTGATTTCCTATAGCTACTTGTGAGATTGATCCAAGAACACTAGTTGTTTATTGTGAGATCCATCTATAGGACCTACAATTGGTATCAGAGCTTTCGGCTCTGCCAGTTGTGGATCTTGGTCACAACCTTAGATTTTGGTCTTGTTTGTGTGTTGAAAACCTGTATTCAAGAGTTTAAGTGGGTCTACGGGTTTTTTTTGTTGTTTTTAGTGAATTTGCAAGCTTGAAGGAACAATGTTCTTTGCTTCGGGTTTGTGAAAGTGGTTGTTTGTGTGTTCTTGAGGTGTTAAAGTTGTTAAAGTTCATGATTTATGTGATTAAAATCTTTAAACTGGGTGGTTCTTAGATCTACAAAGTGTTAGAGACTTTCATTCGAGTTTCCTAAAGTGGAAATGTGTGAAAAGACGTGATAAAGTACAAGACGTACCTTTCATGAAAACAGATTTAATCGAATTTGCAACCATTTGAACCTCATCTAACTATTCGAATCGAATATCATAAACTATTCGAATCGAATACCATAAACCATTCGAATCGAATTTAAGAAACCATTCGAATCGAATTTCTCAAACCATTCAAATCGAATTCTATTCGATTCGAGATTTCAAAAACTTGATTCAATTAAAATTTTAGTTCTATTCGGTTGCAATCCAATTCATTTCGTTTATATCAATTCGATTCAAATCCCTTCAGATTTGATTGGTTTGAACTTAGGATTTTCCACAGAAACGGTCTGTGACCTTTTTGGACTTAATACTTGTTTTGCATAATGACTTCTGAGACTGAATAGATAAAAGAGCTTTATAATCTTTGAAAATGAGGCCGGGACAACAAATAAACCTCCTAAACTGCTTAAGTGGGACAATAAATTTAAAGAATGCAAATGATGTTTCAAGAACTATATAAGAATAACTGATTATGCTATTCTTGGAGCTATTGATTCTGGTCCTTATACTCCTATAACTAACACTGCTGATGGACCCGTTCCCAAGCCCATGTCAGCCTATAATGATGAAGATAAGAAAATGTTGAGTGATGATCAAAAGGCCTATGGTGTTCTTAGTGTGTGTCTCTCACTAGAAATTGATCAAACTCTGAGGGAACACGCCACTGCCGAAGGCTTATGGGATGCTTTGGTCAACAAATTTGAAGGAAATTTAGAAATGAGGAACAACAAGAAAATCATGTTGAAAGGTGAATTCAATATGTTTAACCACGCGCAAGGACAAACCGTTGGAAATCTTATTCATAGGTTTGAAACATTGATCACCAAGATGAAGAGTGCATGAAATCAATGACAAGTTGTTGAACTCCTTATCGTACACCTAGACAGTAGTGTGATCACAATCAAGAGAACAACGAACCTTCAAATCACTTCTCTTTCTGATCTGACATCCACCATCAAGTCATTTGAAATGGATGATAAAATCAAATTGGGTAACCACGTAAGTTCCCTGAATCATGATGAAATTTCTACTGGGTCTGGAGTCAGTGCAAGTTTTCTCAGCCATGCACATCCCACAGTTCATGCAGTTGATGGGGTTAAGATGTTTTCACTCAACCAACTCAGAACACAGCATTCAAGATTGTTGCTAGTCCACAAGCACCATCCAGTTCAAGTTCCTTTCAATAAGTATTTGATAAGTCGTTGAGCAAGCCTTGAAGGCTCATGGAATTAAGAAACCCACAAGCAGCCCATCCCACTCAACTTCTCAAACTGATGATTCACATATGGCTCTATTTCATGCTTTTATGGAAAGCCATGAGGAGTTAATGCAAGGAAAATTGCTACCTACATAATTTCAACAATGAGACATTCCCGAGATCAACAAGAAGGATCTCAAAAATATGGACATCATATATCAAATGGCCATGGCTATTCACCGAGCCTTAAATTTCATGAAGAAATATGGCAAAAACAACTTCAGAGAAACGGACGGAAATGGAATTGGGTTTGACAAGGATACAATTCGATTCTACAACTGCAATGAGACTGCGCACTTCACAAGGGAATGCAAAAATCCATCCAGGGCTGCAAATGACATCAAGATCACTGAAGTGTCTGATAGCGAAGGTGGGAGAAGAAGTGATAAAATGCCTTATCAGAGCTCCTTCTCTAAACCAAGAGTTCTACGGATTGGCCAAGGAAACTCATCGAAAGGGAAATCTGGGTCCAACTCAAAGGCCATGATCACTTTATCAGCTAAAAGAACCAAGCCATCTTGGGAAGATGACCAATTTGTTGAGCTGATAAATCCTTTAACCTTTGCTGGGATGGCATTTGTGGATGAAAAAAACCCTCTTCAAGTTTTGCTGCTGAGGTATACCACACCGTCTCTGACATTCCTAAGGTACACAAACTATGATCTCAATCTTGTATTGATAAAATTGAGAACTATATGGCTCATAATGCTGCCTTGATAGATGAAAATCTAAGCATTAGATGTCAGAATGATGATTACAAGAAGGCTGAAAAGATTTTTACCACTAGGATTAAAACTCACAATAATGATATGGTTAAACTAAATGAGAAATTATTTCAGACTAACAAACTATCCGAGTTTCATAAAAGACATGTCGCAGAATTAAATACTAAAATTGAAAACCTAGAATTAGCTTAGCTAAAAGAAAGATAGTTGTAGAAAGATTTGAGTTAGCCTATGATAAACTGAATGAGATTATTGGGGCGCAAATTGGGGTGAAGCAAAAGACAAGCTTAGGCTATAATAATACAACTATTCTACCTCCATTTGATGAGAATTATACTAGCCTATCTCATTTTGGTTTCAATACCCCACTTGAGGATTAAATGGTCTATGGTATTGGTTATATGCCAAAACCCAAAACATTTATTCCACCTGACTGCAAAACTGTTGATCCCATGCCTTCATCAGCTAGTTCTAATGGTAGTTTATCTTCTTCAGCAGGTCGTGTAGAAGAAAGTGAATGTGTGGTAAAGGACATGGGTTATGGAGAGAAAAGAGTTTTAAATTCACTTTTTGATTTCAACATGAATCTAAAACAATCATTTGATAACTCTATCTGTAATAATATACGGTGAAAATTATTTTGAATGATCATGTAATATGTGAGAGTGTTGATGTTGGCACTTCTCAAAATGCTTTGAATGAAATGATAGTTTTGTTTCTGATAGTTATTGTGAGACTATTTATGATGAAACTTTCGTTAAATGTAATATGAGTACTAACGTGGTTGATGAATCTAACATAACAAGTTGTTCATCAATAGATTGCAAATTTGAGGAACTTCTAACACAAGAAATGTTTTTGAAATAAGAAAACAAGTACATCGAGTAAATATATTCCACCTCATAGAGACTCTTTTTCACAAAACACCAGCCAATGGAACAATCCTCAACTATACAATAATTTTGATAACAACTACTCTGGTCCTTATCAACAAAATTATGTTGATTTATATTACTCATATGTTTTTTATGACAGAGGTTACATATCAGATGACCTTAATGTTCCTTTACAAGCATCACCTTTTTCACCACACCGTGTATATCATAGTTCTGATGAGTTCTAAAAGGACTCTAGAAGAAAGTGTTGTTTGTTTGTGGTAACCCATCTCACCTTGCAAGACATTGCAAGAACTTGCATAAGCAACATAAGGAAATGAAGAATCGGTTAATCAATTCCGTTTTAAACCTGCACTTAGCTCAAGAACAAGAACTGATCAATCTGATTGTTCTGCCAGTGAAATGGATGTGAGATCCATAAACAATGTGAAAACCAAAAAACCTTTTTGGATAACCAAAAAGGAAAGATCAAAAGGGGTTCTATGACTAAAAAGTCAAAGAACCTACCAAAAAGAAATGTGAAAAGAAGTCCAAAGATTAAAAGATCCGAGGATTTTGTTTTAAAATTAGAAGAAGACAGTCCAAAAGGTCTTATAAAAGCAGAAAGCATGCATCTGCATGGGTTTTTAAAGACTGCTTCTGATTCTGACACTCCTCAACACTTCATAATTCTAGAAAATAAAATAAAATTTGGTTACTTTGTGGTTGATTTTCTCGAGACAACTAAGTCTTAGGAACCCGTGTCTAATTAGTTGGTAATGTGTCTAGGGTCAGTCAAGAAGGACTGTCAACAGTATTTGGTAGTTAGATTATGGGTGCACCCGACACATGATGGGAGACGAGTCCTTACTGTTTGACGTTTAACCGTTCGATGGTGGACACATTTTATTTGCTGGTGACATGGGAGGAAAAATCACAAAGAGAGGAAGAGTATTAAACGAAATCCTGACGTTTGATGATGTCAATCTTGTGGAACAGCTTAACCACAATCTGCTTAGTGTCTCACAAATCTATGATCGACAAAACTCCACTATATTCACCAAACATGAATGTTTTCTTAAAACCATGTTTCAAAACCCCCGAGGAATGGATCTTAATAATCAAATATAATATATTTCTTTTGACTTTTTCTCTAAACAACCAATGATCACCTTTTTTTCTTGAATTATATGAATACGACCAAAACAAAAGCCCGTACCAGACACGATTGTTGCCGTGATCACGCTCCTTACCCCGCTGCTGTACCAAACCCTAACAACCCTTAGTCTGACTCGATTTGCAACACCTGGAGCGAAAACCTGATGTTTCGGAGTTTCCGCTACACTAACAACCAGTTGTTGTTTCAGTCTACATTTTGATCACCGACTCTACCGAACCCTCCTTACCGATCACGACTTTGATCGATGTCTCAAGTCTTCAGCCTTCTCCTTATCAATCATGACTTTGATCAATAAACACCAAGAGCGTAATCGCTCTGATACCAATTCAAGTCTCGATCGATATTCAAACACGAACTAAACGAATAACTCTCATTTATATTAATCAAAACATCTTAATCAAAAAACTGATTACAACTCTCAAACCCTAATTCGTTTTGACTCTTGATGAACCCTAACTCTGTTACATCTTGTTCACACTCTATAATGTCTAACCATAGCTCGGTTTATATAGACTAACCTAACTTGCTAGACAAGACATTACCAATTATAACAAATCCCTAATGTCATAGTTTACCGTATATTTTGATTTCTATAAACGGTTTAAGGCTTTAAATTTGTTACCATTTTTGTTTTATGTTTATACAGCGATCCGTAAGCCCAAACAGTAGAATAAAACTATTAGTAACAGTTTCATTAGGTTTGGTTATTAATTTCAACTTAAGCGGAGCATCCATGGGCTTCCATGTGATGATTCATTATAATGGGACGTTTGGTCCATGGATTAAAATAGCAGGCAATTTGTGCTGGGGAAACAAAGTTGGGCTTGAAGTGTCGTTGTGTGGGCTAACGGAAGAGTCGAGACCGGGAAGAGAGGCCAAAAGAAGTAAAGATATTTAATCCTGTCTCTTCTTTCCTTTGATAAATCCTAAAGTATGTTTGGTTGGAGGTAATAGAATGAAGGGAGAATGGAATGAGAGAAGAAATGAAATGGACAAATGAATGAATAAATCATTAACATTCATTTGTCTTGCATAATTATTCTATTGGAATGAAATGAATTATTATTTTACGTTGTTGGTATCCAAAAAAATTGTAAGAATGAAAGAGAAATAATAAAAACACTTTTTTACCAAAATAAAAAAACTGTGATGGCGAAGGTGGTGATAGCTTCGGCGACTAAAATGGTGACAGTGGTGGCGATGGTGGTGGTGGTGGTGGCGGTTAGCCGGAAGGGGCGGTGGTTGTAGTGGTGGTGAGGGGTGGGGGGTCACGCAGTGGTAGAATTGGTAGTGATGGCGATAGTAGGATGGCAGCGACGGTGGTGGTGGTGGTCAGGTTGTGGTGGGTGGTCAGGCAACGACAGTGGTGGTAGCGATGAGTGATTTCCGCCAACTCTCCCACTCTCTCTTTTTCCTTTTTAGTAAACCAAACACAACAAGATCCGATATCTAGGTTTGTTGGTGAGTGATTTCCGCTAGCTCACGAGTTAGATTGATCCAAGAACATTGTTGTTTGATCCTGTCTTTAGGACCTACACTATCATTCATACATACCAAACGCTACCTTAGTGTTTTATGTTTATCTTGTTTCCAAGTTTATCATTTTGGTTGTTTAGTATGAGTAAGGTTTGGTTGTACAGTTTGATAAGGTCACTCAAATTGAAAAGTGTTCGCGTTAAGTCACTCAACTTTTTTATTTTATTAAATTAAAGGTTTTAACATGAATTTTTAGTATTTTTCTTTTTGTTTCACTATGGAAATCTTTTATCTTTCTTTTAATGTTGACGTTGAGTGGTGACATGAAATTTTATTTTTTATTTTGTTGAGTTTTAACAAGATTATCAAAGTGATAAAATCCCTATTTTACCAAAAACGCAGGGGATATAAAAGTTTTAAATCTTGTTAATATGATATGTATAAAACCAATTTTAAACATGCAAAACCCAAACCCGGATCCAAATACGAATTACACACTATCAAATACATGCATGTCACTATAAGTCCATGCATGTTACTACTACATTTCAATATGACAAAACCGGGTGAAAGAGATGATGATTGAATGGTAAGAACTTGAATATGGAAGCTCCTCAAGCTAGCATACCCCAAGCTTCAACAACACACCACTTCTAGCTAGGATTTGCACTTGAAATTTTCTTCTTCTTTTTTTATGTTGGATGAAAATACCCAAGAGAGGAAGAGGGAAAAGTTTACTTGGAAATTATGTGTGTTATGAAAGAATGAAAGAGAAAGACTTGGTTTTATTTAAAGGCATCTTTCTCTCCACCAATAATAACCATTGCATGTCTCCACTCACCTTGCATGTCAACACTCAAACATATAATAATATTACATTTGAAAGAGTTATTATCCTTTTCTTTTATAAAACTTTAAACATATATATATATATTATATATATATCCATACATATATACTTTTATAAGTTTATAACTTATAACTTATAAAACCTATTATATGTTAAGAGACATGCTTGGTTATTATTATTCACATATTGTTATTTAACCAACTTAAATAACACTATGTAATGTTCTTTCATAAAACATAAATCATCCATATGATTTGTTTATTACACAAGTACATTTTATTTAGAAACCCCTTTCCAAATAACTCAAGTGTTAATATTCATTTGTTATGATCACATCATATATGAACGAATATTATTGGTGTTTGTCTAGCTTGTTATTGGGTATGACCCGACTTGGATCATAACGTACTAGCCACATCAATTTAATATGTCTCTTGGGCAGACCGAGTCCAACAATCTCCCACTTGCACAAGATACATAGAAGATTGATGCAAGTAGCAAATACCGCCTAACTACGGTTTACTACCCCTAATACGTATGACGAAGTGCCATTCAATAACATCATCCCTTTCAAGTCCCATACTTGAAAATGATTTAGGTGAAACTATCATTTATCCTTTTGCCACAAATGTCATGTTAAATCCAGAGACACAGAGTGATCATTCTCTGTTGATTTAACTTGTCAGGCCTTAGACATTTAACTCTCAATGAATAAGAGGGACAAATCCCATATTGACTACATACGTCTCTCACTATCACCTTGTACTATACTTGAGCTTAGCCTTATGTACTGACATATTTCAGAGCAGCGAAGAACTAAGTCAAAGCATAATAGTCGATGAATATCAAGACCCAATATGTATCTCAGGTCGGAGGATACTATGAAGTTCGCCTTTACTCAAATTTACTTATGATCACAAATCCCAAGGATTCCATGCAGTAAAATTGAGAGCGGGTCAGTCCAATATTTATCCCATAAATATCTATGAACCTTGGCAGCAACCCTTTGTTATATTCATACCTCATGAATATCTACCAATCCAAGTTCATAATAGTCTTACTTTCACATTTGTTCCCACAAATATGAACGACTACGGACGTTTAGAATAATTCAAATTATTCACGGATTTAAACATACTAAAATGGAACATAACTCAAGAACATGACCATAACCAAAACCATATGATTGAGTTAAAATAAAATTGTTTCAATATCCAAATACAAATTTTGATCAAATCCAATCACTAGAATATCGAAGTCCTAAGGCGCAAGTATGACTCTCATGCTTCGGCCTTTCAAGGAGTTTCGTGAGTGGGTCCGCAATGTTTTGATCAGTGTGAACTTTGCGAATACATATCTTTCCCTTTTCAACTTCATCCCTTATGTAGTTGAATCTCCGCTCAATGTGCCTAGTCTTTTGATGTGCGCGGGGTTCCTTGATTTGAGCAATCGCACCCTCGTTGTCACAAAAAATCTCTAGAGGGTCCTGAATGGTACGAACCACTCCTAGATCGGCAATGAACTTTCTAATCCATGAAGCTTCTTGAGTTGCCAGGGAGGCGGCGATGTATTCAGATTCAGTGGTGGATAAAGCTACCACGTCTTGTTTTGCACTCTTCCATGAGACAGCACCACCATTGAGAACGAAAACGTATCCCGATTGTGATCGAGAATCATCTCGATCAGTTTGGAAACTCGCATCAGTGTAACCCTTTACAACGAGTTCCTCCTCACCAGAGCCATATATTAGAAACATATCCTTAGTCCTTCTAAGGTATTTCAATATGCTCTTAACAGCCATCCAATGGCTAGTTCCCGGATTTTGTTGGTATCGACTTGTCATGCTCAAGGCGCATGACACATCCGGTCTAGTGCAAATCATGGCATACATGATGGATCCTATAGCAGATGCATATGGGATACCACTCACTTTGTCTTGCTCATCCTTTGAGCTTGGACATTGAGAAGCACTCAACATCGTTCCTCTTTGAATAGGTACCAAACCTTTCTTAGAGTTTTCCATCTTGAACCTTTTCAAGATCTTGTCAATGTATGCACTTTGATTCAAATCTATCAACCGCCTTGATCTATCCCTATAGATTCTTATTCCCAGAATATAGGCGGCTTCACCAAGATCCTTTATGGAAAACAGCTTCCAAGCCAGGCTTTCACACCTTCCAAGGTTGGAATGTCATTTCCAAACAGTAATATGTCATCGACATATAATACCAGAAAGGTTATGATGCTCCCACTAGCTTTCTTATACACACAAGCTTCATCAGCGTTTTTGATGAATCCAAATTTCTTAACTTCATCATCAAAACGGTGATTCCAACTTCTGGATGCTTGTTTCAATCCATAGATTGATTTCTTCAACTTGCATACTTTGTTAGGATGTTGTTGGGATCGACAAAACCTTCAGGCTGAACCATATAAACATCTTCATTAAGATGCCCATTTAGAAAAGCAGTTTTGACATCCATTTGCCATATCTCATAGTCATAATATGCGGCTATGGCAAACAACATCCTTATAGACTTTAGCATCTCCACGGGCGAGAAAGTTTCATCATAATCAACCCTTGAGTTTGAGTGAAAACCCTTTGCTACAAGTCTAGCTTTATAAGTATCCAAGTTTCCATGCATATCAGTTTTCTTCTTGAAAACCCACTTACTTCCAACCAGCTTGGAATTTAGAGGTGGAGCAACCAAGTCCCATACTTGATTGTCATGCATGGATTGCATCTCAACATTCATGGCTTCTAGCCATTTGTCACAATCAGATTGCGACATTGCATCTCGGTATGTGGGTGGGTTCATCCGAATCAACCATGTAGCATCCATCCATGAAAAATCCATATCTCTCAGGTAGGGTGCTAACTCTACCAGATTTGCGAATGTTTTGTGTGTTTTGATCAACCATTTGATCATCCTCAACAACCTCTTGTTGATTGCTAGTGTCAACCAAACGTGTATCGGCTTGTAGTTCTCGATCCTCTTCGAGTTCTACAGTTCTATCAGTTCCTTCCATAAGGAACCTTCTTTCCAAGAACTTAGCCTTTCGAGCTATAAACACTTTATGCTCACTTGGATTGTAGAAATAATATCCTATCGAATCCGTGGGATATCCTACAAATATACACTTAGTGGATCGACATTCAAGTTTGTCAGGGGTGTAGATCTTAACATAAGCCTCACAACCCCATACTTTAAATATGAAAATTTTGGAGCCTTTCCATGCCATATTTCAAAAAGGTGCCCAATCCACTTTCTTGGTTGGTGCCATATTTAAAATACGGCAACAGAGATCACAGCGAAACCCCAAAATGATAGAGGTAATGAGCATCTAGCCATCATGGATCGAACCATGTCCAATAAAGTTCGATTCCTCCTTTCGGACACACCATTATGTTGTGGTGTTCCAGGTGGAGTAAGTTGTGAGACAATCCCACAACTCCTAAGATGTTCTAGAAACGCATCATTGAGGTATTCACCTCCTCTATCAGAACGTAGTACTTTGATTGTTTTGTTGAGTTGATTTTGTACTTCATTTTGGAAGACTTTGACATTTCAAAGGCCTCATTTTTGTGTCTTAACAATAACACATACCCATAGCGACTATAATCGTCGGTAAAGGTAATGAAGTATCTTTCACCATTTCTTGTTATTGTCCTAAAAAGTCCACATACATCCGAATGTATGATACCTAATAAGTCTTTCGCCCTTTCATTTGTTCCATTAAAGGGTTCTTGGTCATCTTTCCCAATAAACAAGATTCACATTCATCAAATGAATCAAACATTTGATTTCAAAAGACTATTCTTTCGAAGTGTATGAATACGATTCTTGTTTATGTGACCAAGACGACAATGCCAAAGAAAAGTATTACTCAGATCATTTTGACTCTTTTGGTGTTAGCTTGGTACAACGAGTTATCAATGTATGAGTCATCATGAATTAATTCATAAATGCCATAAAACGGCATCGCTTTAAAATAAAAGACATTATCCATGAAAACATAAATACCATTATCAACAAACTTAAAGTCATAACCAGATTGTCTTAATACAGAAACAGAGATAATATTCCTAGTCAAACTAGGGGAATATAAAATGTTTTTCAAAACAATTTCCAAACCATTTGGAAGCTTTAAAACATAATCTCCTCGGGCTTGGACGTCAACCTTTGCTCCATTGCCCATGAGAGACTTATATCTCCTTTTCTTCACCTCATTTCTTCTTTTGAACCCCTACAATGAATTGCATATGTGAGTTCCACATCCGGTATCCAATACCCATGTGTTAGAAGAAATAATATTAAGATTAATGTGAATCATGAAAGTTGTACCTGAGGTTTGCCCCGCATCCCTCTTAGCTTTCAACTCCTTGAGATAGGTCGGTCAGTTTCTCATCCAATGACCTATCTCACCACAACCAAAGCACGGATCCTCAGCGCTAACCTTTAGCTTCTTTGGCTTTGGCTCCGCCTTTGCCTTTCCCTTGAACCCCTTCTTGACTTGCCCCTTACCAACGGCAACCTTTGCTTTTGGTTCCGGGTGATTCCTTTTCTTTGAGCCACCCTCATTGATCGCAAGAACGGGTAAAATCTTTTACCCATGCCGGCCTCGGCCGTCTTAAGCATTGCGTGAAGCTCACCAATGCTTTTGTCCCATCCATTCATGTTGTAGTTCATGAAGAATGTCTCAAACCTTTTAGTTAAGCCATTTAGGATTAAATCCGTGGCTAACTCTTTTGAGACGGGACAGTTAAGCCGTTCAAGCCGATCAATGTGGCTCTTCATCTTAAGTACATAAGATGAAACAGATTGGGTTTCTTCCATGTGACATGCATGAAGCGCTCGAACCGTTTCGTATCGCTCAATCCGAGCTTGAGTAAGGAACATTTCCTTAAGTTGGGTTATCATGTCATAT
This sequence comes from Bidens hawaiensis, assembly GCF_021521415.1. Taxonomy (NCBI): domain Eukaryota; kingdom Viridiplantae; phylum Streptophyta; class Magnoliopsida; order Asterales; family Asteraceae; genus Bidens; species Bidens hawaiensis. Next base: position 6,462 of record NW_027493011.1, on the reverse strand, counting down.
GCCCCATGATTCTCGAAATCCTTTTGGATCTCGGGAATCATTGTTCCCAACATGAGGCAAGAAACTTGCACCGAATCCTTGGTGTATTTTAACCAATCCGCATAGGCATCCAAGTTATTGACATCGGGTTCATCGGGAATAGGATCGTCTAAAATATAAGACTTCTTTTCTTGCTTGAGAACAATTCTCAAGTTTCGATACCAATCCATGAAGTTGTTAAAGTTTAGACGATCATTATCAGAATGGATCTTAGTGATAGATTATGCACGTGTGGGATAATTGCGTTCGGTGTGTTGTTTGCGGCCATCTAAAAGAATTTTAACAAAGTTCAAATTAGCATTTTCGATATTAATAAAATTTAATCTTTAATACCCTTTAAATGTCTCCAAGACAATTATTGATTAAAATCTAGAACCCCAACGTTTCATTTAAATAGTAGTTAGGTGACCTTTATCCTACTATTCGAATTAACTGTAGGTCAATGTTTGACAATTGCAACCCTTTGCAACTTCTAGTTTTATGGATCGGTTAAACATCATATGTTTAGTTGGTATGTTAAATCCCATCAACACCTTTGAACGTCATGTTAAGGTGATCCTATAGTCATGGTTTCAAATCAAGTCGTCCTACTTATACACACGTGTGAGTTTACTCATACAAGTGGTTAGGTGATCCTAATGCCAAAAGTACTTGTAAAATCACCTTAAGATCACAAGTTTTCTTAAAAGTGCTTAGGTGATCCTAACTCACTTTCAAGTCTACAAGTGATTTACCGTGTCGTATAAAAGGATGGTGTTTAACTTGTTTTTAAAAAGGGATTTTAGTTTTCTAAATTCTAGATTGGAAAAACTATTTATTGTACCTTTCATTTGCATGCATTCAAATGTATGGTACTTAGTTGAAAAACCCATTTTCAAAGTTCCAATTAATAAAACCCATTTTTATTATGAAATCATTAGTTATTAATAAAACCAATTTTTATTACCGAACGATTTCTAAGGAACCAATTTTATGCTAGTTGATTTTAAGTTGTTAAGCAAACCATATTGCAAATAATAAGTAAATCAACCATGCAAGCATAAAAATATACACAACCACAAGTTCATAACCATAGCCTCCTAATATTGACCACACTTGTTGACCGAAGACAAGTGTGTCAAAAAGTCTCTCCTAAGGGACCCAAAAGAACATGCACTTGTGTCGGTGAACTCCCACTTGATTCCGCATCCATATGCTCCAAGTGTTTTACTCCCCGGTGTTGTGGTCTTCATCATTTTATTTGGGCTTCCATCCATGCATCTTCTTTTACAAAATATATCCTAATACATTTTTCTAGTAAAAGAAATACATCTAATCTACTTATTATTACAAGCCATATGAATGAATAAATAGATTACAAAACCCAAATAAATATTACAACCAAATCGAATGAACAAACAGCCAACACAATCATTCAACCAAACACAAGGCCATGGCTAAGTTATGAACATCTATTACACATCCAAATATGCAATAATACAAGACCAAAATGGTTCCCCTTTTTTGCCTCAAAACTTTCGGCCAAAGCTTAAGCAAACCGAAAGTTTCGGGTTTTGTCCAAACAAACTAAACAATCATCCAAATGACTTGGTTTTTCAAGATTGTCACATGCATGTAAAGTATAACCTTGAAAAAACCATGGGGTAACCAAAACCCCAAAAAGTTTCGGCCAAATGGTGAAAACCCACCATAAACCCGAAAAATTTTGGGTCTAATGAAGCATGCATTCGTATAAGCGGCTCTTGATGCCATTGTTGAGTTTTAACAAGATTATTAAAGTGATAAAATCCCTATTTTACCAAAAACGCAGCGGATAATAAAGTTTTAAATCTTGTTAATATGATATGTATAAAACCAATTTTAAACATGCAAAACCCAAACCCGGATCCAAATACGAATTACACACTATCAAATACATGCATGTCACTATAAGTCTATGCATGTTACTACTACCTTTCAATATGACAAAACCGGGTGAAAAGAGATGATGATTGAAAGGTAAGAACTTGAATATTGAAGCTCCTCAAGCTAGCATACCCCAAGCTTCAACAACACACCACTTCTAGCTAGGATTTGCACTTGAAATTTTCTTCTTCTTTTCTTATGTTGGATGAAAATACCCAAGAGAGGAAGAGAGAAAAGTTTACTTGGAAATTATGTGTGTTATGAAAGAATGAAAGAGAAAGACTTGGTTTTATTTAAAGGCATCTTTCTCTCCACCAATAATAACCATTGCATGTCTCCACTCACCTTGCATGTCAACACTCAAACATATAATAATATTACATTTGAAAGAGTTATTATCCTTTTCTTTTTATAAAACTTTAAACATATATATATATATATATATATATATATCCATACATATATACTTTTATAAGTTTATAACTTATAACTTATAAAAACCTATTATATGTTAAGAGACATGCTTGGTTATTATTATTCACATATTGTTATTTAACCAACTTAAATAACACTATGTAATGTTCTTTCATAAAAACATAAATCATCCATATGATTTGTTTATTACACAAGTATATTTTATTTAGAAACCCCTTCCAAATAACTCAAGTGTTAATATTCATTTGTTATGATCACATCATATATGAAACGAATATTATCGGTGTTTGTCTAGCTTGTTATTGGGTATGACCCGACTTGGATCATAACGTACTAGCCACATCAATTTAATATGTCTCTTGGGCAGACCGAGTCCAACATATTTTTTATTTTTAAAATTTAATATTCTTAACATTTTTATTTATTTTAAAATTTAACTACATATATTGAAAATCCTGACACCCACATCATACCACCCATTGCTTTCTTGGCGTACAAAAACATCGGTGAGACTCGATTTGAAGAGTTAGTGACCCGATTTGAGAAATTTTGCATAAGTGACCTAAGTGAAACACTTTTTGTGGTTACTATTCTATCATTCTATGGCATTTTCCAATTTTTTGTATATATATATTTGATAAACAATTGCAAAGCTTTAAGCTTGCTGGCTGAGTCATTCAGTTCAAATATTTGATTGAAATTTTCTTGATTAATCCATTTGAATGTACTCTCATGTTTGCATCAAGTGGTATCAGAGCTTTAATTCTTATATAGTTTGTGGAAAGAACAAACGACGGAGTGACAGATTCCCCAAACAAGGCGGTGGTCAAGGTTGCGAGGTTCAACAAACTTACCCAGCATCGGTTACTAAAAACGGCTCAAAGGAGGATCATAGAAAAGAGGAGCATCTTGAAACAAGTAACGAAATATATCTTACACCGCCACGATTCGACATTTACCAGGATGAGAAGATAAGTAAAAAATATTTGGAGCGGGTTTTAAAGGACTTGAATGGGTTGGGTTATCTAGGTGATTAGTCGTTTACTAGGCGACACCATTGGGGTTGGGTCTGATATAGATTCAATGGGGGTAGTAACCGGTCGAGAAGATTGTCATGACGAACTTTGAATTGTTGGGTTAACTACCAACATAGAGAATTGGTCCAAGGCCGAAACCATGATTATTGATCATCGAACATTGACAGGTGTTTATAGATGGTCAAGGGTCACAACGTTGTACACAGGGTAAGTGGGGTTTTGGTTGTTTGATAGTTTTTTGAATATTTGATAAACAATTTCAGAGCTTTAAGTTTGCCGACTGAATTATTAGATTAAAAATTTTGGTTGAAATCATTCTCTTGATTAAGTCAGTTGAATATGTTCTCGTGCGTGCATCACAACAATTTGGTTTTGGTCTAATGATCAAAACTCTTACGAAAGGCTTGGCTCACGATTTAATATAAAAAGCCGTCAAAACCATACCTTGAACATAACTAATAATACAAACCAAAAAGTGCAACGAGCAAGGGTGTGAATGTCAGGGGAAAGTTGTGCCGTTTTCATATAGTTGAAGGGTATTAAGTAAACTTTGATTTTTTTAAGTTTTAGCAGTAGCACAAAGAAGTCTTTTTTGCGGGTTAAACCTAACATGAGCCTAAACATGATTCAAACCAGAAAATCATATCAAACAGATAAACCCAAACCCAAACGTATCTAGACTAAATAAAAACCAATGAATTTTGTGTTAGGTTTGTATAATAAAATTCCCACCTCAAATTTTTTAGCAAAACGATGACGAAGATACACTCGTTGATGCTTCAAGTCGACGAACTTGCATGTTCGAAAGTGTTGCAGGCTTTGTAAAGAGTTCATTGTTTTGTAGTACTAGGTTTGTATTAGTTTTTCGTAATAGAGTTGTAGTACTAGTTTAGTTGTTTGCATATAATTATATTATTTCCTTCATTAATAAATATGTTATGAGCATGATATCCTCATGTTGTTAGATCGGTTTTAACGAAGTACTTTAAATTCAAAAATATTGAATTTTAGTAACTTAAAGCTATATGGTTAATGGGTCGTTGTTCTCCCAAGTAAGACAAAAATGAGGAAGATGAGAAAACTTTATAGCAGAAATAAAAAACCTCTTAAAAAGTAAAATAAAATTGTAACTCAAAATTTATTAAAAAAACGAAAAAGGTAAAAACATAAAAATGTTTTCACCGTCTTTCTCGTAAAACACAAAAAAGTATAAAACAATGCTGGGGAAAAAGATAATTTTGTCTTTTTTTATCGTTGTGTTTTGTGTTTAATTTCGTCATTGATTTTGTTTTTTTCCTTAACATTATGTCTTTTATCATGATATTGTGTTATATTTTGTTCGGCATTATGTTATATTTTACGATCTATTGTGTCTTTTTTTTATTTATCATTGTATTTTTTTGTGTATTTCTTTATTTATCGTTGTATTTTTTGAAAGAGAATGGCGGGGAAAACATTTTAGTTTTTTAATTTTTTAATTTTTTTATATTTTAAGTTATGATTTTTCTACTATTTTTTTCTAAAATGTTTTTTTTATAATCAAAATTTTTTCTCACACTTCTCATTCTTATATCACATTATCTTTTTTACTTTCCCTATTTTTAATAGCTAAAAAATATTTGTTTATTTCGTGACGTTCCAAAAGGAGAATGGTCAATTTCATCCGTAGCAACCTACGGAAAAGTATCTTTGTCTAAACCAAAACCATAAGACCGAATATGTCGTGAAGAAAATTTATATATTAACCATGACTCCATATTTATTTTTTTATTTTTTAAATTAATGAACACAACTTACTAGTGAAATCATGTTATTTGAAAAGATTAAAAACATATATTATAGAATAAGAGATGAAATTAAAATTATATAAAAAAAGTGTAAGAGTTAAGCAGATGGAATGTTTTCATAGGTAGAAGTATCATTAATAACCTCTTCTACTATTAACTTAGTAAATAAAACTCGCTTTTATGACAGGTTAAAGTATATAAATAAATCATACAAAGTCTTGGCAGCTCCATTTTAAATATCCAAATGTACACGTCACATTGGTAATCTACAAAAAAAAATCGAATAACCAAAAGATAGAACCTAATTTAGCATTGCAAACTTTAGTTTGTAAAAAGAATTGAAGAAAATTCAAACAATAAAAAAGGAGAAGTAAAAAAGCGAGAAAAAATAAAATACAAAACTAAGCTTAATGTCACGACCCCGCCTAAAACAGCACCGTAACATCTTGTTTTTTTTCCGGAGAATTCCAGTATAATCAAGGCTTTCAAGACTTAGAAAAATATCCAAGATATTCTAAGGAAAACCCTAGAAATCTCCTTAGAAAAATCTGGATCAAAAGGTTAGTAGAATGGTCCTTATAAATATAATAATATTACTTGTAAAAATATCTTAGATATTTTGTAATACTTTATTAGTAGAAGGACCTAGAAAGAAAGTCCTAGAACATGAGGGGGAGTAGTATAAATACTTGTAATTAGCCATTTGTAAATCACCATTCAAGTTTGCAATACAAAGTTCTCATTGTAAAGCTCCCTTGTTCAATCTAGAGTTCCCTTAAGCAACTTAACAATCTTGTATTCCCTTTTCAAGTCTTAGAATCGTTGCTGCGTTTTGGTGATCAAGGCTGATCTTAGAAGGAGTCTAAGAGCCGCACGTGAGTCTAAGGATTAACTCCGTGACAAGTTATATCAGAGCACGCCGATTCGATTGGGAGATGGCTTATTCGGGAAATGTTGTAGGCTTGGGAATTGCTACCCCGGTGAAGGAGATCATGGGCGAGATGAGACTTCGCACCATGGGAGCAAGAAGAGTCGTGGTTCGTCTAAGGATAAGTCCTTGGACAAATGGGTGACTGAATTGGAGAATTCAACATCCGGGCTGGAGGCTAAGTTCGATGACGTTGTCCAACGAGTGGGAAGCGTTGGAAACTGATCTAAGTGACCTTCGGGTGGACATGAAGGCTAGTTTCGATGCCATGAGGGAAAAGATGCAGCTAATGATCAACGAGGCTATCATTCAGGTGCGTCAAGACATGGAT